>NW_012149397.1:184035-185471 GCF_000956105.1 Propithecus coquereli | reverse complement strand
TGTTGCTGGTGCTCTAGTGGGCTGCTTGTTTTTATTGTCAGTGCTCAGGGATGAAGGATTCCCTGTTTCTGCGATTTCTGCCTTAGGGGTTAGTATGGCTCTTCTTTTGATTATTAGTATTGCAGAAGATACTTTTTATCAAATACAAAAGCAATCTTGCAGTGACATCATCATATGCCAGTATCATGAAGACCTCATCAAGCATGTCATGCCTAAACCCACATGCATGTCTCTTCAACCTTTCCTGTTCAGAGGGCCTGTGGTTCCTTTGCAGAGCATTGACATCACGTGGGAGTGCATTAGAAAGGCAGATGTGCGGGCCCCACCCCAGGGCGACTGAGGCAGAATGTCCACTTTACAGGCTCTGCAGGTGCTTCACATGCACGTCAATGCCGAGCGCCACCATCCTCAACGACCCTGGGGTTTGCACTGTTTTGAGCCATTCCTCCAGGTGCTTCCACAGACAGGGTCCCCTTCAATACAGCAACCTAGTGCCCAGCTGCTGTCCTCCCCACCTCACACAGGGAAGGGGGCTCTGCAGGAGTGACCTGTGCAGGGTGGAGATCCCGCCTGCGCATGAGAATAACCCTGAATTTTTTTTAATCATTTGCGTAGGTCTCTTTGACCTATTGAGTCAGAATCTCCTGGGACTGGGGTCTTGGTGTCTGTCTTTTTAAAAAGCCCCCAGCCTTATGCAGCCAGTCTGGGGGCTTGCGGCGAGAACCATCACTCCCATCCAGCTATCCACTGGGCCCTCACAAAAGGGAAGGTTTCAAGTAGCTGATAACATTTGATTTAGCAGCCATCACTCTGTGACCGGGGATTTAAAAGCATATGTCAGTGTTTTCTGTTCCCACACAGTGCCTGTACTGAGAGGTGCAGGAAGGTGGCAACAGATGGGGACATTTCACCTGTGTGGTCTCAGGGTCTGGCGCTTAGCAGATACTCTGTGTCAGCTGACGACTGATGGTCTTCAGAGGCCCTCACCCTACTT
Source organism: Propithecus coquereli (assembly GCF_000956105.1). Classification (NCBI taxonomy): domain Eukaryota; kingdom Metazoa; phylum Chordata; class Mammalia; order Primates; family Indriidae; genus Propithecus; species Propithecus coquereli. The sequence continues at coordinate 184,477 of NW_012149397.1, read as the reverse complement.
GGCCTCCCAACAGCTTCTGATGCTGTTGGCCACTCCCTTCTTCCTGAATGTTCTCCTCCCTGGGCCTCTGAAACGACCCCTCTCTGTCCCTCTGATGTAGCCCCGCCTCATCTACCTTCCCTTAGGCTCCTCCTTCTCTACCCACCATGACATGCGGAGCTCACCAAGGCTCATTCTGGATCCTCCCCTCGTCACCCTGAACTTGAGCTCAGGACTTACACATCTGCCTGTGCACTCAGCACGTCCAGGAAGGCGACCCAGAGACTTGGGTGGCTTGTACACAATTTCTATGCCAATCCCCCCAAGAAAGACCCTCTGATCTTCCTCCCTTAACCTGGCCCCTGTCTTGTGTGCCTGTGTCCAGGAATGGTACCATTGTCTGTCCCATGTGGAAGGCAGACACCTAGGAATGCTCCACAGCACTCTCTTCCTCGCCCCTCAT
>NW_012149397.1:174926-182700 GCF_000956105.1 Propithecus coquereli | reverse complement strand
TCACCACTGTCTCCCCAGTACCTGGCACATCAAAAGTCTTAATAAATATCCGACAAAAGAATGAGTAGGTCCAGCAAAGCGTCCCATCTCCCCGCTGGCAGCCCGGGCGCGCGCACCCTCGCCGGCGTCGTTCCCAAGGACTGCGGTGACGTTGGCGGGCGAGGCCGGTCACACGGAGCTGTGCGAGCCATTGCAAAGGATCCGCCTTTCAGTCCGGGTGCGTCGGGGGCCTTCCCTGGGCCGGGCGCGGGCTGGGTGGTGGGTGCGGGGCGGGGAAAGCGACGCAGGCCTTGCCCTCGTCGTGTCTGCCGCCTGCTGGGAGAGAACGATGACGACCAAACCGCCACGGGAATAAACGCAGCAGCGCTGTGTGCCCGCGGCAGCGGCCGGGAGCTGCGAACACACGTCAGGAGGGAGCCGGGCTAATCTAGCCACAAGGGGTTCCCCTTTTATAGGTGACCCCGGTCTGAGACCAAAGTCAACGGACCCCACCAGTCACACAGGGGCATGCTAGGAAGTCACACCCTGCCAAGACCAGCGCTGGAGCCTGTCGTAGCCACGCCCCGTTCTTCCCTCGCTTTGCTGTCCCCATGGCTCACAAACGCTGCGAACCGTTCGACTGCGCAGTGCAGGCGGGGCACCATCTCCCTGTCCCTCCGTAAAGTCACCTGATGATTTTTAAAGAAGCCAAAGAGAGAGAGAAAGATGTACCGTGCAGTGAGACCCAAACGAAGTCTCCACATGGCGACGATGCGCCACCGTGCGCGCAGGCGCGCCCAGCGAGCGGCTTCCGCAGGAGCAGCAACCCAGACCTGCTCACGGGAACCTGTCCGCTCAGAGTTCAAAGCTTTGGGCAGCCACCGTCCTCAAAGAATACTTTTTATGTTGAATGAATCTGAAAGTACAGTCGATCGAGTACACTAAGAACAGCTCCCTTTCTGTTTTGAGGCGTGAAAGCCGGGGTGGAAAAAGGAGGAAGCATTCCCCACTCCAGAGCGGAGGCCAGGACGGCAGCGCCCACCCAGGAGGTCAACGGGCGCAGCCCCGCGTCGTAACGGGACGTGTCTGGAGTGTCTAAGTGCCACCCAGCGAGGACTAGAACCAGCCTCTCTTTGATGAGCTGTTCCCGTGTCTTACCCGGACCAGCTCCCCTCAAAAACTAAATAAAAATGAGCAGAAACGAACACGCCTCCACTTGCCAGCTTTGGGGAAAGTTCTGAAGACTTCATGCCACCGGGAATCATTCCCAGGCGTGAGGAAAAACAGACGCGTCTGAAAGGGGAAGGAATGTGGCAACAGGATGGCAAACGCGAAGGGCACTAGGACGTGTCACAGTGGCCGGCGGCCCAGTAGCTGAGAGTTTGGGTGGCTCTTGTCCTTCTCCAAGTCCCTGTCTCGTCAGTGGCGTTCCGACGTCAGAGCACTGACAGCCGTTTTCTGCAAGGCCCCACTCGCCCCTGCAGGAGACCAGCTCCGCGCTCTGGGCCCACGTGTTCCTGAGGGTGATCCCAGCTCATGCGGGGAAGGGGCCGACGGCCTGGAGTAGCTGCCCGCTCTGGGCAGCCTGGGGTAGGAAACCTCCTGTCGGGAGCGGGCGTGTCTGATCCTATGACACAATGCGGCACACTGGGAATAACTGAACTCGCTCTCCTAAGGCCCTCTTTAGATTTTCAGAAGTTTGGGAAATTCCATGTTATTTCGTCTGCCCCACCTCCCAAGTGTGATCCAATTCTCCAAATCAGCCACTGTGAATTGCGGAATGCGAGCAAATAGCACCACCTAGTGCAGGCCTCCTCTCAACTTCTCCCCAAACCATCTCTGCTGCCTTCCCCTCAGTGCCAGACATTCGCTTTCGCTCCCGCCCCGTCAAGCTGACATAAGAAACATGAGCAGATCCTAATTCATTTTTTCAGTGTTAGAATAAATCATACTTATTTTCTAATAAAATTGCACCTAACTTCTGAGCTGTACCCTTTCTACGTTTCCAAAATTAACCCACGTGGTGGCTGAGTGTGACTGTTTTGTCCTGACACACATCAGGAGTTTGCAGGGAACATCCGGTTCTAGGACGTGAATCATGGGGAGATGCACAAGGTCTGAACTCTTTGAGAGAAAATTCCCCGGGAAAGTCACGAAGGTCAAGTTGACCCCAAATTACCATTGTCCTCAGATCAGAATGCATTTTAGAGTTAAAGGAGACATTTTTGGCTAAGATTCAAGCATGCCTCCCTGGGCCTGACCATATTGCTCTGAAGCTACTCTCTTTCTTCTTTGCTTTCTTATCTCTGTGTGCTGCTGACTTTATTCCTTCCCTGGCCCTTGGCTGGATTTCTGTGCTTCCTGGGCCACAGAGCAGGTCTGGCTTTCCACAGCCCCTGGGTCTACCACTGCTCTGTTCCAGGGAGTGAACCGAGGGGAGGGAGCAGGGTGAAGACCAGGGAAACAACACAGTTGTTAAGGATCCAGTGCAGCGAGGAACTCGAGGGACCCGCTATCCAGTTTACATTTTCGCTCTTCTCTCACCCCCTTAGAAGTCTGGTAATACAAAGACCCACTGCTGTAGAAAAGTCTCCTGCGATCCACAGAATGTGAGGCCCTCAGTGCTTTCTCTCCCCTCTGTGTTGGTTCACTTGCTCCTAAGGCCGTTGGGCTTCCATCCTGTCAGAGGGGAAGACCAGCACTCTGACACCAGGTCCAATTACTCCAAACCCTTTAATCCCAGCAAAAAGGAGATGTTCTGTCCCCCAAAGCCTCGATATCAACTCAGAGAAAGACTCTGATTGGCCATTCTCCGCCCGGAGCACACTCCCTGGCTGGGATTCTCCCACTGGGCCCTGCCTGGACCAGGCACACCAGCTGCGGCTGGGTGGAGGGGAGCTGAGACCCCAGGGCCTCACGGATGAAGGGGGGATTCCCAAATGAAAGCAGTGTTGTCGCCAGGATGGGGTGAGAGAGTGTGCAGGTCACTTCAGAACCTCACACAAAGCCCCCGTTTGGGGTGGAGACAGACTAGAAACCAAGTCGGAAGCAATCTTTCTCCTGTATTAAGGCTCATGTCTAACTGGAGAAGTAAAAACTTGTTTCCAGTTATAGACTTCTCAGCATTTGGCTAGCAGGCTGAGGACATGCGGGGTCACTTCTGGAGACTCCTCAAGTCCTGCTGTTCACACTCAGAGTGTGAATCATCTTTCTTCCGGAGGGGAAAAAAAATCCTACGAAATATCATAGCCACCCATAATAACTAATAGCAATCTTACAAACAAATGTCATTAAATTAACAAGTCTAATTTTATTAAATTCACAAAGTACTTTTTGTTATACTCAAATATACATAACTTATAGTTCACCATTCTAACCATTTTTAAGTGTACAGTTCAGTGGCATTAAGTACTTTCACAATGTTATACAACCATCATCATCATCATCAATATCCTGAACCGTTTCATTTCCCCAAACTGAAACTCAGTGCACATTAAACACTAACTCCACATTTCCCCTCTCCCCAGCCCTGGTGACCTCTATTCCGCTTTCTGTCTCTATGAATTTAACTACTCTAGATACCTCACAGAAGTGAAATAACACTGTATTTGTCCTTCTGTGACTAGCTTATTTTGCCTAGTACAATGTCTTCAAGGATGATTCATATTATAGCATATGTCAGGAATCTCAGAAATCTCTTCCCGTTTAAGGCTGAATGACATTCCATTGTATGTATATACAACATTATGTTTACTCATTTATCTGTCAGTGGACATTTGGGCTGCTTTTACCTTTTGGCTACTGAACAATACTGCTATGAACATGGATATACAAGTATCTGCTTGAGTCCCTACTTTCAGTCCTTTTGGGTATGTACCAAGGAGGGGGAGTAGCTGGATCGTATGATAATTCTATGTTTACTTTTTGCAGAACCACCATATTCCACAGTGGCTGCACCATTTTACATTCCAGTCAGCAGTGCACAGGGTTCCAATTTCTCCACACATCTTTGCCAATATTTTTATCTCTCTCTCTCTCTTGTTTCTTGATAATAGCCATCTTAATATGTGCAAAATGGTATCTCATTATGGTTTTGATTTGCATTTCCCTAATGGATAGTGATGTTGAGCATCTTTTCATGTGCTTATTATCCATTTGCATATCTTCTTTGAAGAAATGTCTATTCAATGTCTATTGCCCTTTTCTAATTGAGTTGTTTGTTTCTTTGCTGTTGAGTTGTAGAAGTTCTTTATATATTCTGAAACAATCCCTTATTAGATTCATGATTTACAAATATCTTCTCACATTCTGTGGGTTTCTTAACTCTATTGATAGTATTCTTTGATGCACAAAAGTTTCTAATTTTGATCAAGTTCGATTACTCTATTGTTTTCTTTTTTTGTCTCTGCTTTTGGTGTCATATTAAAAAATCATTGCCAAAGTCAAATATCATGAAGCTTATACCCTAGGTTTTATTCTAGAAGTTTTATAGTTCTAAGTTTTACACTTAGGTCTTTAATCCATTTCGAGTTAGTTTTTGTGTAAAGTGTAAGGTAGGGATCCAAATTCATTATTTTGCATGTGTATATCCAGTTTTCCCAGCATCGCTTGTTGAAAAGGCTGTCCTTTTCCCATTGCATGGTCTTGGCACCCTTGTTAAAAATGATTGACAGTATATGTGACAGTTTATTGCTGGGTTATCTATTTTATTCCATTGGTCTCTATGTCTGTTTTCATGCCAGTACTACACTGTTTTGATTACTGTTTTGAAACCAGAAAGTATGATATCTCCAAATTTGTTCTTCTTTTTCAAGATTGTTTTGGCTATTTCACAATGTATACATATATTGAAACATCATCATGTTGTATACCATAATTATATACAATTTTTGTCAATTAAAAATACTAAAATTTTAAAACATTGTTTTGGCTTTTTGGAGTCCCTTGAGATTCCATATGAACTGTAAGATGAATTTATACATAAAACTTTTTAAATTGCAAATTTTAGTTTTCCTGTTTAGAGAGATGACCGTTCACCCTCATGAAAAACAGCCTCTCTGTTAAGCCAGAGGTTCCTTGAGAGAGGTAAAGAATCAATATAAATGTCTGTATGCCTCTAATTTGAAACATGCATTACGTTACAGGGTGTTCCTTCTTGGTCTCCCCTGGGGTCCTCCTTCTCCATGTGTCTGAGTGTGGTACAACCCCATGTCTCTGCCTCGGTCCCTTCTTTTCTCTCTGTATACTCTGTCATTCAAAGTCACAGTGGTCATGACTTTGAATATATGTCTAATATTCCCAAATTATAATCCCCAGTTCTGTTGTTGTTCCTGATTCACAACACCATATATAAATAACCTATTTGCCATCTCCTATTAGATATCCAGTTTGCTATCTCTCATTAGATATCAAGTAGGCAACTCAAATTTGCCACGTTTACAACAAATGTCAAATCTTTTCCTTCCCTGGCTCCTCAGTATCAGAAAATGGTATCACCATCCATCTAGTCATTCCAGCCAGGAATCAGGAGTTATCCTAGATTTCTAATTCCTCCACATTTATCCAAACTCTCATTAAGTTCTGACTCTACTATGACACATACCAATCTGCCTTTTCCCTCCATCTTTAACACCACCACCTTAGGCCAAGCCAGATCCTCTCTTGGCTGGATTAGTCCAGGACAGATGATATAAGAAGGGGAGAAAATGGTAAATTCATTATCCCTTTGATGAAACTTCGAATTCTGGCCTTATTTTTCAATCATTTAGTTTTCAGAGTTCTCATATAGCTGTTCCATGAATTCTATCTGGGATAAAAATAGTTGCATTCAGTAGGAGAGACAGGATGATATGTGCTTACTCCATAGTCCCTGAAACCGATACTGAATTTCATATTTGACAGAAATATTTATGTAAAGATGGCCATAAAGCAAGTGGAAAGTAGGCTTATTTGGAGCCCCTTCAATTAGAGAAGCTTATTTTTTTAAAAGAAGTCTCATGAGCATTAATCTGAAAGCCTAGATTTATAAATCATCAGGAGAATTGTAGGATTTTTCTTACTTTAAAAACTAAAAACAAGCAACATGCAAAACTGGCCAGTATGAGGAGGCTTAAAAAAACTAAACACATACTGGGTACAGACAGAAAGAATTCAAGAAAATCTCTCCCTTTCTGGGCTAAAGGAAGGGAAAATGAGCCCCTACAGGTGAGAAAGAGTAGGATGAATTCCCTAGTATATTTCTGATTCCCTTTCTTTCCAACCTAGGCAATGCTACTGTGGTTATTCAATGGTGGCAGCTGGGCAGGGACAGCAACAGCTACCAGCAAAAAGCACCTAAAAGTCTAAGGATAAGAACTCTTCTCTCTTACCAGAGAAGCTGTGGTTCCAAGAGTTTGGAGTGAGTCTTCACTGCTTTTTCTCTCTCTCTCTCTGTGCTCATGCTACTTGGCTCTGGATACACACGCAGATGAAGGAAGCATGCAGTAGAGTGAGGAAACTAAAGCCCAAATTTCTGGCAAGAGGACTAGGAAGAAAATTACAGAGAGGTTGAGAAGGTAAGCCCATAAAGTTCTATGTAAATTCCTAGGCTCGCCTTTGAGCTGTGCATACATGGATATGACTCTAGACAGAATTCCACAGGCTTTGAAAACTGAGGTACATGGTAGACCATCTCCAAAGTTCCAGGCTGACCACTGATGGTACTCAGGAAAGACAGATTCAAATAGCAATGCAAGTGTTTTGAAAAGTGAACCAACAATAGAACTGCAGCCCATTGGAGAAATTTATATATTGAATCTGACCTGGATGATTGCCAGTTAAAACAATGACAACAAAAGACATTGTTCTAAAGCTTTAAACAAGACCCAGAGTCTCATAAAATAATATCCAAAGTATCCAGAATATAATCCAAGATAACCCAGCATATAAAAGGCAAAAAAAATCTCAATTTATAAATGAAAAGCCAGTTACAGATTGCAGCCATGAGAAAACACAAATGCTGGATTTTAAAACAGCTATTATACTCATCTATCAAGAAGTAAGGGCAAACATTCTTGAAATGAATGGAAAGATTAAAAGTTGACACAAAAAAATAGAAAATATGAAAAAGAATTAAACAGAAATTGTAGAACTAAAATGATAATCACTGAAATAAAAAATTCACAAGATGGGCTCAATGGCAGAATAGAGATGGCAAACAAAAGAGTGAACTTGAAGATAGATCAATAGATATTATCCAATATGAACAAAAGAGAAGAAAAAGGATTTAAAAAAATGAACAGAGCCTCAAGGACCTGAAGAACATTACAAAAAGGTATATATTTGTGTCATTGGAGTTCTACAAAGAGAGAAGCACAAGCATGGAGTAAAAAATATGTATAATACCTCCATGCATCACTTAAAGATAGGGGTCATTCTGAGAAATATGTTGTTAGGTGATTCCGTTGTTACGCAAACATCATAGAGCGTACTTCCACAAACGTAGATGCTATAGCCTACTACATGTGGTACAGCATGTAGCTCCTACGCTACAAACCTGTACAGCATGTTATTGTAGTGAATATTGTAGGCGCCTGTAACATAATGGTAAGTATTTGTGTCTCTAAATATATCTAAACATGGAAAAGGTACAGTAAAATATGGTAGAAAAGATAAAAAATGATACACCTGTATAGGGTGGTTATGACAAATGGAGCCTGCAGGACTGGAAGCTGCTCCAGGCAAGCCCGTGTGTGAGTGGCGAGTGAATGTGAAGGCCTAGGACATTACCGCAGACTTTATAAACACCGTATACTTA
>NW_012149397.1:173242-174560 GCF_000956105.1 Propithecus coquereli | reverse complement strand
CATCTTGTCTCACTGGAAGGTCTTCAGGGGCAATAACAGTTGGAGCTGTCATCTCCTATGGTAACCATGCCTTCTTCTGGATACCTCCTGCAGGACCTTCCTGAGGCTGTTTTTTGTTAGCTTTTTTAATAAGTAGAAAGAATACAGTTTAAAGTAGCAATAAAAAGTATAGTATAGTGAATACATAAACCAGCAGCATAATTGTGTTTTACCATTAGCCAGTATGATGTACTGTACAGAATTGTGTGTGCTGTGCTTTTATATCATTGGCAGCACAGTGGGTTATTTACACCAGCATCACCACGAACACTCGAGTAATGCCTTGTGCTACAATGTTATCGTGGCTATGATGTCACTAGGCTATAGAAGTTTTTCAGCTCCATTACAATCTTATGGGACCACCATCATATATATATATATATGCAGTCCATCATTGGCTGAAATGTCATTATGTGGTGCACGCTTGATGCAAGAAATAATGGCTGAAAACTTTGAAATTTGGCAAAAGGCATAAACTTATAGATTCTATAATCTCAGCAAATCCCACACAAGATAGGCTCCAAAAAAATCCATGTTTAGACACATCAAAATAAAACTACTTAAAACTGAAGAACAGCTAAAGTTCCTTTAAAAAGTCAGAGATTAAGGCTCACTTCATACAAGGAAACAATGATTTGAATGACTGTGGATTTCTCATTAGAAATCATGGAGACCAGAAGAAAGAGGAACCATTTTAAAGTGCTAAAAGAACTGTCAACGGAGAATTCTTTCTATATCCAGTAAAAATATTCCAGTAATGAAGTGAAATAAAGACATTTTCAGATGAGTGGATTAGTCACCAACAGATATGTTAAATGAAATTCTTCAACTAAAAAGAAAATGATTATCAGAAGAAAACTTGGATCATCAGGTGTGAAAGAAGATAAACAAAAATGGTAAATAGCTGGATAAACACAATACACTACTATCTTTAAGTTCTTTAATGTACTTATGATGGTTAAAAGAAAAAAGTTTAACACTCCTTGATGGAGTTTTCTATGTATGTTGATATAATACATATGACAACGATACCATGCATGAGGGGGAATTAAAGGGACTTCTATTGGTAAGCCTTCCACGTTCCACTTGAAATGGTAAAATATTAACTCTGTATAGATGGTAAAGTATTAAACATGAATATTATAATCTCTAGAGCAACCACTAAAAAAAAATTATACAGCAAGCTATAGTCAAAAACTCAATAGATAAATTAAAATGGAACACTAAAAACTTCAAATAATCAAAAAAAAGCAGGAAAACAGAATAAAAATAGGGAAAA
>NW_012149397.1:167586-169822 GCF_000956105.1 Propithecus coquereli | reverse complement strand
TAAGAGTTTCTGTGTCATGTCCTGGATGGAAAACACGGGCGGTTCCTTTTCACACGAGCATGCGCGTTCCTGTGTGCGTAAACCACAGAGAACAACAAAATGATCAATTCAATTTCTTTCCATTATTCTGCAAAAAAGAATAATTATATCATGAGCATCCAGCTAGTCCGGAATATGCTTATAGGTTTATCAATGTGGATGTAGTAACATAGAAGGCAGTCTATGGTATGAGCCAAAAAATCAAGTTGCAGAAAATATATGTGGTAATATCCCATTTTGTAAAAACAAAAACTGCACGTAATCATAAACATATGTATGTATATAATATAATACACATATATAGATATTGAAAGATGTTAGAATCCCACTCTGAGGTGTGAAATTGGGGAGTAATGATTTAAAATATTTTTTGTTTGTATTTTTTTAAATAGAGACAGGGTCTTGTGTCACCCAGGCTGGAGGGCAGTGGTACGATCATAGCTCACTGCACCCTCCACCTCCTGGCCTCAAAGCAATCCTCCTGCCTCAGCCTCCCAAAGCTCTGGGATACAGGTATGAGCCACTGTGCCCAGCCTAGTTTGGATTTTTTAAATGAGCACATATTGCTTTATGATACTTTAAGTTCATGTATTTCTACCCTTCAGTTTCATGGTCTTGAATGCATCTCTGGTCTCTAGAATAAGGAAATTCTGTTCATCTCTTAAGGCTCAAATCAAATGTCTCCTCAATGTCTTCTCCATAAAAAGTAATTGCTTCCTTCATCGGCTTTGTAGCACCTTGTCCTTACCTCTGTCTGGCAATCCATTAAGGCAGCTGAGGTGTCTTCTCCTTGATATTTCTGCATCTCCTGCCCTTAGCACATTACCTTGTCCTTAACGGAGCTTAATAAATATTAAATGAAGGCTATGTGAGTGGTAGGTAACTTGATGAGATTCAAATTCAACTCATTTTGCCTGTCAGAGGAAACTGTGTATCACTGGCCTGTGTCACCTGCCATACCAATGCTGTCCTGGGGACAGTGATGAAAAACTCTGCCCCTGCCCCCCAGGGGCTCAAGGTTTATTCAGGGTGGTGCGCATAGACTCTCGCCGTACATTTTAAGGACTTATGATAGAGGCAAGCACATATTTGGGGTTCCTTAGAGCCAGAAAGATCTGGGAAGAAAGGGATCTGAGAAGGAAGAAATGAAGTTCAAGCTGTAGCTTAAAGGATAAGTAGAGTTCACCAAAGGCAGATGGGGAGAGTAAAGGATTCCAGGCAGAAAGAGCAGCTCAGGCAAAAGGACAGAGGCCTGAGAGCACACAGCCCATTTCCTGGGCTTCCTCCCCACCTGAGTGCGGGATCTGCTGGGGAAATGGTTTGAGCCAGGGTCAGAGGGCAGGAGGAACCAAAACACAAGTGAGCCTGGTGTGCCACTCCAAGAAGTTCGGATTTGATCCTGTAGGCAGTGAAGAGACTGTGAAATGGTTAACTTACAAATCATATAATGCATATTTGACCCTGAGCTGTTTTCTATGTTTGTTGTTACTGTTGAGCAGTATTGCATAAGAAAAAAGAAGCCATTTATAAGGAGTCTTGACTTTTTCCCTTGAACCTGTGAACATGTTTGTGTCATCACTAATAAACACATGTTTATATAAGCTGCTTCTGACCCAAATATAAGCATACAGCTACCTGGTCCATGAAAGATAGGTACCTGCCATGGGCTTAAACTGTAAATTACCTTAAAATTGTAAACATGTTTACGTAAAACATAATTTGTAAACAAGTAATGTCTCTTATACACACACTGGTTTATTGGGAGTATGAAAACACCAAAAATAATTATGTAATTTGACACAATAAAAATTAAGAAATGTTAAAAATGACTGGACTCTGAAACTACGCCAATATAATAAAAGCCATATATAAGAAACCTACAGCAAACATTATTCAGTGGTGAAAACTGAAAGCTTTTCCTCTAAGATTGGGAACAAGACAATGATGCTCACTTTTGTCACTACTATTCAATATAGTACTGGAAGTTCTAGCCAGAGCAATTAGATAAGAAAATGTACACATCCAAATTGCAAAGAAAGAAGTAAAATTATCTCTGTTTGAAAATGATATAATTTTGTATGTAGAAAACCCTAATGATTACACACACACACACACACACTCCCCAAAGACCTGTTACAACTGATAAACAAATTCAGCAAAGTAACTGCATGCAAAATCAATGTGCAAAAATTTGTTG
>NW_012149397.1:159634-163926 GCF_000956105.1 Propithecus coquereli | reverse complement strand
CAGGAATGTGAGGTTGCTGTGAGCTAGGCTGATGCCACAGCACTTTAGCCTGGGCAACAGAGTGAGACTCTGTCTCAAAAACAAAAAACAAAAAAAACTTGACTAGACCAAGGGGTGCCCAGATTAAACATTATTTCTTAGTCTTTCTGGATAAGATTGGCATTTTAATTGGTGGACTCAGTACACTAGGTTTCCCTCCTCAATGTGAGTTGGTATCACCCAATTCATTGAGGGCCTGAGTAGAACAAAATGCTAAGAATGGAAAAATTTGCCCCTGTTGCTCCCTGCATGCCTGTTTGTGCTGAGACCACTGGCTCCTATGGTCCCCAGGCCTTCTGACTTGAACTGGAACCACACCACCAGCTTCCCTGCACCCTCAGCTTGTAGGTGGTAGATCATGGACTTCTCAGCCTCCGTAATCACTGGAGCCAATGCCTCATATTAACAAATCTCTTCATATATATGCGTACATATCCTATATAGGTCATATTACATATACATTGATATATACATCTTCTATTGGTTCTGTTCATCTGAAGAACCCTAATACACCTTCATTTATTCCTTCTCTAATTCTCTTTCTTTATTTATGTAGATCTGAGTTTCTATCTGATATCATTTTTCTTCACTCTGAAGAAATTCTTTTAACATCTCTTGCAAGGCAGGTCTACTGGCAACAAATTTCCTCAATTTATGTTTGTCTGAGAAAATCTGTATTTCTCCTACATGTTTGAAGGATGATTTCACCAGATACAGATTTCTGGGTTTTTTTTTTTTCACTCCACTTTTCTTCCTTGAATGATTTCTGAAGAGAATTTCAAAGTAATTCTGACCCTTGTTCCTCTAGGGATAAGGTTTTCTTTCCTCTGAATTATTTCAATATTTTTTCTTGTCTTTCATTTTCTATAGTTTGAATATGATATGATATGTCTATGTGCAGAATTTTTGGTGTTAATTCTGCCTGAAGTTCTCTGAGCTTCCTGGATCTGTGGTTTCATGTCTGTCATTAATTGATGAAAATTCTCAACCATTTTCTTCAAATATTTCTTCTATTTCCTAAGCTCTTTCTTTTCCTTCTAGTATTCTCATTTTGGGTATGTTACACCTTTCTTAATTCCCCCTTGGTTCTTAGATATTCTGTCTGTTTGTTCTCTTTGAGAAGATTCTATTCACATATCTTCAAGCTCACTGATTCTTCCATTGGCTATATTCAGTCTACTGATGAGCCCAACGAAAAGGCATTCTTCATTTCTTAATTTCTTCATTAAGTGTAAACATTTAATGCCACTAAACCCCAGATTACAAGAGTACTTGTGGTCAAGGAGAGTCGCCAGGGCCCAGGTGAGGAGAAGACGGGCGGAGACTCCAGCTGGGCTCACTGCTGGCAGCCCCAGGCGGGCACTTCTGCTGGGGCTTCTCCTCTTGGTTCTCTTTCTTCCCCATCTACAGTCTGTTGAAATTCCTGAAATTAACTCGGGTGCCCTCCAGAGCTAGAAGATTGGGCTGAACCAGCAGGACTCCACAAAGGATGAAATCACCTGACAGAGGATGACAAGGAGCTAGCAGTTTGGGTGGGGACAGAACTGAAGCCTGTCAGTGAGAAAAGGAGCGGAGGAGGAGAAGAAGAGGGGAAGAGGGGGGATATTGTTAAAGTGGAAACCTGGACTGCTGCTGGCTCTGCTGCTGGCTCTCGGCCTCCCCAGAGGGGTGTCAGTCCCTGTCAGACACAGTCAGGTTGAGAGGCCCAGCTGCATTAGCCCTACCCTCAGGAAAATGCCAGTCAGAAACATACTGCTTACAAAATCCATCTTCTCTTTTGCATTTGAAGGGAAATACTTATATTTTCTGAGATATGTGTGTTTGCCAGCCATTCTCCCCAGTGACTTGGAGCTCCTCTTCAACAGGAAACTACGTTTGAAAACCCACATACCAGGGAGAGGTTGGGGAGAGTTTCTGAGTCCTTTCCTTCCAGTGACTCTACCTTTTGTGCTTCCTCAGACTCTCCCATGTCCAAGTTTTTATTGGTTTGTTTGTTTGCTTAGAGACACTATGTTGCCCAGGCTGGGGAGCAGTGGCTACTCTCAGGCTTGATCACACTCACTGCAGCCTTGAGCTCCTGGGCTCTAGAGATCCTCCTGCCTCAGCCTCCTGAGTAACTGACCCTCCTTAATCCCTGACAACCACCAATCTATTCTCCATTTCTACAATTTTGTCATTTCAAGAGTGTTATATCAGTGGAATCATACATCATGTAGCCTTTTGGCATTGGCTTTCAGTGCAATTCTCTGGAGATTCATCCAGAATGTGGCACGTATCATAGTTTGTTCCTTTTATTGCTGAGGACTATACCAGGACATGGATGCACCAGTCTGTTTAATCATTCACCCATTGAAGGACATCTGGGTTATTTCCAGTTTTTGACTGGTATAAATAAACCTCCTATAAACATTTGTGTACAGGTTATTGTGTGAACACAAGTCTTTGTTTCTCTGGAGCAAATGCCCAGGTGTTCAATTGCTGAGTTGTGAGATAGTTGCATGTTTAGTGTTTAAAGAAACTCCCAAACTTTTTTCCAGAGTGGCTGTACCATTTTACATTCCCATTAACAGTAAATGAGGAAAAGAGTTTCTCTGCATCCTCACCAGCATTACTAGTTTTTATTTAACCATTCTGATATGTGTGTAGTAACACTCATCCTGGTTTTGATTTTCATTTCCGTAATGGCTAATGATGTTGAATCCATTTTCCTGTGCTTGTTTGACATCTGTCTATGCTTTTCAGTGAAATGCATGTTCATGTCATTTGCCCGTTTTCTAACTGGTTTGTTTGTTTTACTATTGAGGTTTGAGAGTTCTTTGTATAATCTAGAGACTAATCTTTTGTTGGCTGTGTGCTTTAAAAACATTTTGTCCCAGTCTCTAGTTTGTTTTTTTTTTTAGTGCTCTTAACAGGGTCATTCTCAGAATGAAAGTTTTTTAATTGTGATAACGTCCAGTTTATCAATTTTTGCTTTTATGGATGGTGCTTTTCTTATAAAGTCTAAAATATTCTTCACCTAGTCCTAGGTCCTGAAGTATTTTTAATTTGTATTTTTCTAAAAGGTTTATAGTTTTACATTTAAATCCATGCTCTATTTTGAGTTAATTCCTGTATAGGGTGTTAGGTTTATGTCAGGGTTCAACTTTTGCCAATGGATATGCAAATTCTCTAGCAACATTTGTTGAAAAAACTCTCTTTCCTCGATTGAATTGCTTTTGTGTATCTGTCAAAAATCTGTCGATCATATTTATGTGGGTCTGAGTTCTCTATTCCGTTTAGTGGATCTGTGTGTCTCCCCCTCTACCAACACCATGTACTCTTGATTACTGTAGCTATACAATCAGTCTTGTAATGGAGTAAGTTTGATTCTTCCAACTGTGTAATTCTTTTTCAAAAATGGTTTAGCTGTTTCGTTCCTGTGCATTTCCATGGAAATTTTAGAATAATTTTGTATATATCTACAAAAATATTGCTGGGACTTTTATAGGAATTATGTGTATCGATTTGGGGAGAATTAACATCTTTACTATTTTGCATCTTCAAAGTGATTAAGTATGTCTCTCCATTTGTTTAGATCCTCGATTTCTTTCATTAGAATTTCTAGTGTGCAGCATTAAAGTCTTATGAATGTTTTGTGAGAATTACATCTAAGTATTTCATTTTTTGAGCAACTATAAGTGGTATTAATACTTATTATATTTTTAAGTTTTCTGTGCAAGTGTTCATCACTAGTAGATCAAGCTATAATTGATTTGTATGTTTACATTGTATCCTGCAGCCTTGCTGAACTCACTCACTAGTTCCAGGAGTTGTATTTTGGGTTTTTAAATCTATTTTGGGGGATTTTTCCACATAACCATCATGTTACCTGCAAAAATGAACAGTCTTATTTTTTTCCTTTCCAAACCATGTGACTTTTAGTTCCTTTTCATGCTTTACTGAACTGCTAGAACTTCCAGCATGTGTTGAATTAGCGTGGTGAGAGCAGACATTCTTGCCTTATTCTCTTTTGTGGGAGAAAAGCAATCCTTCTTTGACCATTAAGTATAATGTTAACTGTTGGGGTTTTTTGTAAATGCTCTTTATCCAGTTTATGAAGTTACTCTCTATTCTTATTTTTCTCAGGGCTTTTTATCATGAATGGGTATCAAATTTTGTTAAATTATTTTTCTGCATCGATTGATATGATCATTTGATTTTCTTCTTCAGCCAATTAATATGATGGGTTACATTGATTTTCACATATTGAACAA
>NW_012149397.1:156453-156834 GCF_000956105.1 Propithecus coquereli | reverse complement strand
AAAAGAAATTGCTTCATTTTATCCAAGTTGCCAAATTTATGTGTTTAGAGTTGTTTACAGTATTTTTTAATTATCCTTCCAACATCTGCAAGGTCTTTAGTGATATTTCCTGTTTCATTCCCAATATATGTGTATTCTCTCCTTTTTTCTTTGTTAGTCTTACTAGATGTTTGTGAATTTTGTAGATCTTTTTAAAGAACTAGCTCTTTGTTTCATTGATTTTCTTTATTGTTTTTGTGTTTTAAATTTTGTTGATTTCTACTCTTATAGTCAGTTTTCTTCTTTCTATTTATTTTGGGTATTTTTTTTCCTCTTATTTTCTAGGTTCCTGAAGTGGGAGCTTAAATTATTGGCTTGAGAATTTTCTTCTTATGCAGTTAA
>NW_012149397.1:147699-154928 GCF_000956105.1 Propithecus coquereli | reverse complement strand
TTTGCCACTTCCATTTGGACTCCATAGTTTCCAATGAAAATCATACTGACATTCAGTTTTCATAAGTTTAATTATGATATATCTTGACATGGATTTTGATGGTTTATCCTGTTGAAGTTCCCTTAGTTTCTAGAATCTATACATTTATGTCTCTTGCCAAATTTGGGAAGTTTTCAGCCATTATTTCTATAAGTACTTGTTTTGCTCTGCCTTCCTTCTCTTCTCCTTCTGGGACAACAATGGTGTGAATATTAGATCTTTTGTTATATTCCTACAGGTTCCTGAGGCTCTGTTCATTTTTTTCTTCCCAGTCCACTTTCTGTTCTTCAATTTGGGCAATTTCTATTGTTCTACCTTGAAATTCACTGATTCTTTCCTCTGTCCCTTCCATTCTGCTTTCGAGCCTGTACACTGAGTTTTATATTATATTTCGCATTTCTGAACTTCTTAAATGGTTCTTCTTTGTGTCTTCTATTTCTTCATTGAGATTTTCTACTTTTTTATTTATTTCAAGCATGTTTGTATTGCTTACAGAAGAATTTTTATCATGGCTGTTTTAAAACATTTATCAGATAATTTGAATATCTTTGTCATTTGGTGTTTGTATCTTTTTTAAAAACACTTTTTAATAGACCTCATTTTGTAGAGCAGTTACATGTTCAAAGCAAAATTGAGCCAAAGGTACTGAGAGGTTCTATGTACCCTCCATCCACTCCCCACATGCACAGCCTCCCCCACTGCCAACATCCCACACCACAGTGATACATTGGTCACCATCAATGAGCCTATATTGACATATCATTATCACCCAATGTCCAGAGTTTATATTAGTGTTCACTCTTAATGTTGTACATTCTATGGGTTTGGACAAAAATATAATGGCATCTGTCTACCATTATAGTATCAGACAGAATTGTTTATTGACCCAAAAATCCTCTGCTCACTGCCTATTCATCCTTCACTCTTTGCTGACTCCTAGAAACTACCAAGTTTTTTACTGTTTACAGTGTTTTGCCTCTTCCAGAATGTCTTATAGTTGAAATAATGTAGTATGTAGCCTTTTCAGATTCGTTTCTTTCACTTAGTAATATTCATTCAAGGTTCCTCCATGTCTTTTCATGACTTAGTGTTAAATATCCTATTGTCTATGTGGACCACAGTTTATTTATTCATTCACCCACCAAAGGACATCTTGGTTGCTTCCAAGTGTGGGCATTTATGAATAAAGCTGTTATAAGCATTTGTGTTTAGGTCTTTGTGTGGACATAAGTTTTCAACTCATTTGGGAGTTATTTTTAATAGGTTCAGAGTTTAGGCTTTGCAAGATGAAAGGAGTTCTGTGGATGGATGGTGCTAATGGTGGCACCACAAATAAATGTACTTAATGCCACTGAATTGTAGGCTTAAAAATGGTTGCATTGATAAATTTTATGTTGTGTATATTTTACCACAATTTTTAAAAATAGATGGGTATATGCATACACAAAGAGTGCGATGTGCACCATCCGAGGGATGGACACACTTGAAACTCGGACTTGGGGCGGTGGGGGGGCGGGCAAGGGCAACATACGTAACCTAAACCTCTGTACCCCCATAATATCCTGAAATAAAAAAAAAGATAAAAATAAAATAAAAATAAAAAACATGAACACATCCAAAAACATACCACCTTAGTTTCTCAGTAAAATTCTTTTAGCAAAGATCCAACAGTAACAGAAATCAAAACCTTAAAATATATATATTCTTTGAACCAGCAATTCCATTTCTAGAAATGTATTCTAAAACATCAGGCAAGGGAATAATATTGTAAATACATCCACTTTCCAATAAATTTTTCAAATAATGAAAATTTGAAAACTACCTAAATGTTTCAAAATAGGAGATTTATTAAATCTTACTCTGTATATCACCATATATGATATAGCTATTTAAAAATCATGACCTAGATGTGTAATTTTGACATGAAATTTTTTTCCAGTATTTTGTTAAGTTGAAAAAACAGGTCAAAAACAATGTACACGGTATGTGCACATGCTCGTGTGTGTGTGTGTGTGTGTGTGTGTGTGTGTATGTGTATATAATAGTTTTCAAGTAATTAATCTAAACAATTCATTAACAAGCATCTAGAGATTATGTTAAAACTCTGCCTAGAGGAGCCTTAGGGAACCTGCCTAAACTTTTATTCACACAGAAGACCACAGCTACCATCTCTTGAGTGCTCATCCTGGGCCAGACTCTATGTACACAGCTCATTTCATCTTCACAACAGCGCTTTGTGGTAGACACTTTCATTATTTCTGTTTTATGGATAATGACTGAGATTGAGGGCCAGGGCCAGGCAAAACAACGGTCAGCAGCAGGACAGGGAAACCGGGAGTGGGGCTGCAGTTAAAGACAGGAGTGCCCTTCTTGTGGATCTGGGTTCTTCTTTTTTTTTTTAATATTTTTTGTTGTGTTAAAATATATATAGCATAAAATTTATCATTTTCACCTCTTTGAAGTGTTCGATTCAGTGGCATTAATTACATTAAAAATGTTCTGCAACTATCATCACTATTCATTTAGAGAACACTTTCATCATTTCAAATTAAAATTCTATACCCATTAAATAATAACTGCCAATTCCTTCCTTCCCCCAGCTCCTGTTAACCTCTTTTTTTTTTTAATATTTTTTGTTGTGTTAAAATATATATAGCATAAAATTTATCATTTTCGCCTTTTTGAAGTGTTCGATTCAGTGGCATTAATTACATTAAAAATGTTCTGCAACTATCATCACTATTCATTTCCAGAACACTTTCATCATTTCAAATTAAAATTCTATTCCCATTAAATAATAACTGCCAATTCCTTCCTTCCCCCAGCTCCTGTTAACCTCTATTTTCTATTATTTTCTTTTTATCTGTGTTAATTTGCTAATTCTAGCTCCTTCATGGGCTTGAATCATGTAATATTTGTCCTTTTGTGTCAGGCTTATTTCACTTAGCATAATGCTTTCAGTTTCAGCCATGTTGTAGCATATGTCAGAATTTCATTCCTTTTTACTGTTGAATAATAATAGTATTCCATTCTATGTGGTGCCACATTTTGTTTATCCATTCATCTGTTTACAGACATTTGGATTGTTTCATCTTTGAGCTATTGTGAGTAATGCTGCAGCGAACATTGGTGTGCAAGTATCTGTTTGAGTACTTGCTTTCAATTCATCTGTGTAAATACCTGGGAGCGGAGTTGCTGAGTCATGTGATAATTCTATGTTTAACATTTTGAAGAACCACCAAACTGTTTTCCACAATGGCTGCACCATTTTACATTCCCACCAGTAATGCACAAGGGTTCTAATTTCTCCATATCCTCATTAACAGTAGTTATTTTCTTGGTTTTTTTTTCTGGATTTTTTTAGTAATAGCCATCCTAATGATTGCAAAGTGGTATTTCATCATGGTTTTGATTTGCATTTTTCTCATTACTAGTGATGTGGAACACCTTTTCACGTGCTCCTTGGCTTTTCGTACATCTTCTTAGGAGAAATAGCTTTACGCATTTTTGAATTGGGTTTTTTGTTTTTGTTGTTGTTGTTAATGAGTTGTAGAAGTTCTTTATATATTTGGGATATTAATCCCTATCAGATTTATGATTTGCAAGTCTTTTCTCCCATTCCATAGGTTACTTTTTCACTCTTGATTGTGTCCTTTGATGCACAAAGCTTTTAATTTTGATGAAGAGAAAATCATCTGTTTTCTTTTGTTACTTATGCCTTTAGTGTTTAGTGAAGGTTCATACCTTCTTATTCTTTCTACATTTGTAGTTGTTTGAAAAGCTTTATACAAAAGAATTTATTAAACAATAGTGAAACTGATTATGATTGTAACCAGTCTCTAGCATTTACATGCTATATCATTTTTAAGGGATACTCTTAAGCACTTTGAGTTTCATTTTCTTCATCCTTAATGGAGACTATAGCACACCTACTTCATTTGGGTGTATAAGAACTGATATGGTATTATATATAAAATGCTTAAACAATGCCTAGCACTGAACAAAATTTGCTTCCTAATATATCATCATCATCATCAACAACAATGACAACAAAATAACATGAACATAATATGCCACTATAGCTCCTTAGAACATGTTCCTATTTTGTGTGGTATCTATTATTTTCATCAAAATTAGTATTATGATAAAATTTATTTTAAGTAATTATTTTTTCTTCTGATTGTTTCTTGGGATACTTTTCTGGAAATCATATAAAAAATAGAAATTGATTTCTCATGGTTCTGGATGTTGTGAAGTCCAAGATGAGGGCACCAGCAGGATTGGTGTCTGGTAAGGGCTGCTCTCTGCTTCCAAGATGGTGCTTGTTGCTGTGTTCTCTAGAGAAGAGAAACACTGTGTCCTCACATGGTGGAAGGGGTAGAAGGGATAAACCCACTTGCTCAAGCCCTTTTCTAAAGGCCCTAAACCCATCCATGAAGGCCCCACACTCATGAGTTAATCACCTGCTAAAGGCCCAGCCTCTTAATATTATCACATTGGCCATTAAGTTTCAACACATGACTTTTGGAGATCAATGGATATAAAGCACTTTAAGAATATTAAAGCCTGCAGCCAAATTGCTCTACACAGTAAGTGAACCACCAACAGTAAAAGAAAAAGATATAATCATATTAACATATTTTCACAACTTTGAATATTAAAATATTTTATTTTGCCACTTCTATAGGCAGAAAGTGTTATAAAATGTTTACATTTCAATTTGAAGTTGTAGGTGACTTCATATATTCCTCATTTTTTATTTCTGTGAATTCTGCCTTTACTTATTATTGATTTATAAGTGGTTCATGTAATAATTTAACCCTATATTTTCACATATTTTTGAATATTTTTTAGTTTGTCTCTTCTTTGTAATCATGTTTTATGATGCATGAGGAATTTTTAACGATTTTAGGTTAATCCATTTAATTTTTCTTTTTTCTTTGATTTGCTTATGAAATCCTAAGACCTCTTAAAAAATACAGAATTTCAGTTATAACTTTATGAATTGTTCTGCTATTTAGAATTTATTTTGTTTTTATGGAAATACTGGCAAACAATTTTATATTTTCCAAATCATTACCTAGTTTCTGCAACATCATTTAGTAACCTATTCTCGATTTTCCTCCAAATGTATAATACCAATTAGCATACACTTCCTTTTTACTTATATTAATAATATGATAAATTTCTTTCCTCTATGTTCTATTTCTTTTATTTATCAGGTTATTTCTATGCTGAAAATGTCTTAATTATTTATCTTATAAGATAACTTTTATTACTACGTAGAATGCATTGCATATACATATTGTAACTTTTACACGGATGAACTTTTTTGCAACGTATTCAAGGGCTGTCTGGAAAGTACCCAGCCATGTAATATGTTCTCATTATATTACCAATGGCTGGATACTTTCCAGACAGTCCTCGTATATGATAAACTTTTCAAACATAACTTATTGGTTATACCTTCCCATTTATTTCTTCAAATAAATTTCAGAATATCCTTTTTGATAATGTATTAGTTCCTTGATTACAATTCTATCAATAAATTGAATTTGGCAACATTTAGCAGCTTTTCAGTACTGTATCTTTTTTTCTGTTACCCTTGTATATTTTCCTAGGATTTTTAAGTTTTATTTTATGTCATTTTCTAAGTTTACTGGAACTTTTGTTTCTGTGTATTTCTTTGCATTTATTTCTAAAATATTATGGTCGCATCACCATTTTGGGTAGAATCATTCCTCTTAACATTTCCTAATTATTAACATAAACATTTTTCTCTTGTACTCTATTCCTAAGTTACAAGATAAGAGTATGCCTATCTTGCTTTGTCTTTTGAAGTAACATTTTAAACGTCAGCGAAGGTCTCTGTGAATTTGAGAGGATGGAAACATAGAGGAGAGCAGGTGTGCTGGGGAGGCAGAATGGCTTTTCTATCATGTGTTTTCATTTCAGGAGAGCAGGAAAAACAAGAGTGATGCAAGGGCTGAGGGGCTGGAGGACCCTTAACTGCCAGGTTTGCCGCAACAAGCTGCAGAAACTTTCCTCGTCATTTCTAAGTTTCCGTTTTTTCATCTGTAAATATTATGCTGGGGAAAAAATAACCTCTCAGGTCCCATTTAGAGCCAATAGAGCTTAATGGCTAAGATCCTGGTCCCACAAGACACGCTGAGTGGATGATGACGTTGTGCCTTTCAGGTTACTCCAGGTGGTTCAGTGGGAAAACGTGACAGTTAATTGAGACTGTCCTAATTGTTGTGACCTTGTCAGACACTCCCTTTGCAAGCAGTGTCATGAGACTGCAGCTGAGATGATAATCGCAGCCGGGTGAGGAGCTTTGTTCCGGGATCCTTCCTATATCTAGGGAACTCCTCGCTCATTCCCCTCCAGATCCCGCTCTCAAGGCTCCATGCCCGTGAATAGGAGGCTGCAAAGAGGAAGAGTCCAGAGTCCCCTTAGGTAAGTGCCCCTCTTGTCTAAGTCTGCAAGCGAGGAGAGGAGGCAGTGCTCTCCAGCCAGCTCTGACAGCTCGGTGGGCCCCTGGAGGAAGGGTTGACTGCGTGCTGAAACAGGGTTAATGTCCCTCAGGCCAGTTTTTCTGTGTCATTACTCTGTTCTCACTTTGATCTTATGATAGTTCCGCCACTAAAATAAAATAATGGTTCCTGAATCAAAAACCTAAGACAGGAAAAAAATGAAATAATGGAGTAACATAATTTTTATATGAGATTAATATATTCTCAACATTAATTAAGTTCAGAACTGAGGTAGATATTGTCAGGCAGCTACAGTAACATATTCCTTGTCTATATAATTTAAGTAAAAAGAATAACTCCAAGGAAGAAGAATAGGAATATAACACTTGATTCTTTCAAGCTGGAACACTTGCCCAATTTTGTTTTTTGATTCTTTTGATTTTTTTGATTTTGTTTTTCATAATACCTTTTGAGAAATCCATCCAGTTTTCTTGTAAAATGTTCCAAATTCTGTATTTGACTACTTATTTATGATGAAAGTCAGGTAAAATATTTGGCAAGAATATTACTAAGAGGCTGGTATGTTCTATTTATTGAAGGATGTTTTCACTGGACAGAAAATTCTAGATTGCCAGTTCTTTGAGCATTTGGAAACTATAAAGTTGCTTGCTAGTCTTTCCATGGAAACAAAATAAATTCTAAATAGCTGAACAA
>NW_012149397.1:136101-147569 GCF_000956105.1 Propithecus coquereli | reverse complement strand
TGGAACAGCTAAAGGAAGAATTTATAGAAATAAAACAAGGAACATAGGAAATCACTTGCAACTTCAAATTGAAATGTGAATATTTTATAACACTTTATGCCTATCAAAGTGGCAAAGTAACATATTTTAATCATGAAACAGTTGTTGCAGAAATACAACAAGATGATTATACTTTTTTCTTTTCCTGTTGGTGGTTCACTTATTATAGAGAGCAATTTGGTTGCAGGCTTTAAAATTCTTAAACTACTTTATACCCATTGGTCCAAGAGCTGATTTGTAGAAAAGTATTCCAAGAAACAATCAGAAGTACAAATAACTACTTTAAATAATATTTACTGTATCACTAATCTTATGATGAAAAATTAATAGAAAATGCACAAAACAAGGTTATGTTCCAGTGAGTTATAATGTTATATTAGCTTGCTGTTATTTCATTGTTGTTGTTGTTGAGAATCATAATGGTATGTTAGCTAACATATCTTGTTCAGTGTCAGACACTTTTTAAGCATTTTATGTATAGTACTATATCAATTCTCACACATCCATCGTGTTAGCTGTAATTATAGTTCCCCTTTTAAAGATAAAACAAAATTCAAATCTATTATGTATATTACTTAAAGTCACACACTGTGTAAGGGATAGACCCTGGTTATAACCCTAGTGAATTTGAGTAGCTTTAAATAAACACTTTATTCTGAAAGGTTTCTTCTAGCATCCATCATTTCTGATGTCATTGGAAGTGTCTTCCTATAGGGAATGCAGCATTTCTGTTTGGCTTTTATAAGTTTTCAGAAATCGGATCATGGTGTGTTTGGACGTGGATTCATTTGGACTTACCCTCTTAGTGGTTAACTTATCTCTTTGAAATTATACATTTCACCATATTTGTGACATTTTTAGCCACCATTTCTTCAAAAATTTTTTCAGTTCTATACACTTTTTCTTCTCTTTCTGAGGATCCAATCATTTTAATGTTAGATCTTTTGTTATTTTTCCACAGGTCTCTGAGGCTCTGTTCGCTTTTTCCAATCTATTTTGTCTCCTTAATTCTGACAGGACAATTTCTATTGAACTTGTTTTCAAGTTCCCTGATTTTTCACCTGTCATCTCCATTCTTCTACTAAGTCCATTCAGTGCAAATGATTTCTATTATTTTTTTCACTTCTAAAATTTCCATTTAGTTCTTCCTGGTATCTTTCATTTATTTGCCACAAATTTGTATTTTCCATTTGTCCCCAGAGTGTCTGTAATTGCTTGTTGGAGCATTGTTGCGATAGCTGTGTGAAAATCCTTGTCAGTTAATCCTTGCCAGGTCTCAGTGTTGGTGTCCAAAGATTATATTTTCTTGTACAAGTTAATAGTTTCACCGTCCTTGGCATTATGAGTAATTTTGGAGTGTATTCTGGACGTTTTGAGTACTTTTTCATGAGACCGGGTACTATTCATACCTTTTATTTTAGCAGAGCGTCAACCTGTTCAAGTTCAAAATGGAGTTCTGGCACATGTCTTGGGCTGCGGTTCTACTTTCCCTTGATTTTTAAAGCCTTTGCAGTGATAGTCTGGTTTTCCCTGCATATGTGCTTCCCAGAGTCTGATCTCAAACCTGAGTTCTGTTCCAGGCCAGTACTATGTATTCAATCCACAGTTAATGGGTTGTTTCTAGTCTTTTGCTATTGCAGAAAATGTTATAATAAATAACTTTTTAAACACAAAATTTCACATATATGCAGATATATTTGTAGGATCATTTACTAAATATGAAATGTTGATTTAAATGGTGAGAGAAAATGCACTGTTTTTTTAGGAAAGATATGAAAGTGTCCTTCACCCTACAACTTCACCAACAGAAACGAGAAACCAAACTTTTAATCTTAGTCTTTCTAATAGTCAAGAAATGGAATCATAGTTTTGATTTGTATTTATCTTATAATGAATATGAAAACGTTTTTTCTTTGTGTAAAAGTCTCTTGTATTTTCTTTTTCTATGAACTATTAATACAACATCATATCCCTTATGTATTTTTATATTTTGGTCATTTTTAGAACTCTTCATAAAATCTTTAAATTAGGCATTTGTGTTTGACATAAGTTGCAAATTTTCCGTTTTTCTTTTATCATTTGTCATTTGGATTTCTTCATTGAAGTTTTTCTATTTAGGACAAAGTTCACTAATCAATATTGCATTGTAGAAACATTTTATCTAATAAATATAAGAGAAATAATACAGTTAGAAAATCACCACTTTGTAACTTTAATGAAGGAATACATCTAGACCACAAACATGAATGGATGCTAACCCATTAAAAGGTTAATGAGAAACTTCATAAGGGATGACTCAGGCTGATAACACTTGGGCCTAATAATCAATTTTAATACTAACATCATTAAGCAGACATTATGCACTTTCTGTTTTGATGCAAAAGGAAGTACACAATACTATATTTGAAATATTTTTAACAAAAGAAAAATGAAATATAACAAGCCTGAAGATACAATTAAAAGTTCATACCAAATATCTGTATATGTGGAGGGACTAGTAAAACGAAACCATGAGGAAACAGTCAAGTCCAGATTATGGAAAATTCTACAGTAATAAATGACTTTTATATCTTCAGCTTATAAATATAATAACCAAAAAAATGAGGGAGAAGGACCCAGCCATGATAGAGTAATAGTTATCAGACTTATTGGTCCACCAAAAACAACTATCAAAGGGGAAAAAAACAAAGCAACTGTTTCCAGGTTTTGAAAAACAGACAGAACAAGACTGTACTTCTTAAAAGAATGGAAGAACACATTCCACGTTCACACATCCTTATTGCCTGCGGACACTTCTCAAACCTCAGAACAAGGAAATGTTGAGCCCAAATACAGAGCAGGGGTCTTGCTGGTTGAGGAAACCTATCAGATGTTGGGGCTTTTGACGTGGCTGGATTTTATGAGGCAAGTCACCCAAGAGAAAGGAGCAGGGCTGAGAAGGATCTTCAGGACATTGCGTGTTGATCATGTGCCACCTCGGTGTACAGTAAGCTGCACATGCGCCAGTGTACAAGGCAGACCCTGACAGCCCAAAGGGAAGATAGGTAAGGGGGGAGCTAAGGAAGTAGGGGGCGCTTGTGAGCTGAATGGAGAATTCTAGATTGCACTGCCCCCAGAGAGTTAAGAGTTGGCAATAAAGTATTTTTTAACTAAGATATGTGCATTGTTTCTTTAGACATAATGCTATTGCACACTTAATAGACTACACTATAGGGTAAACATAACTTTTATATGCACTGGGAAGCCAAAAAAATTCATGTGCCTCAAAAAATAAAAAATAAACTTGGAAATAAAACTTCCTTGTTGGTTTTAAAAAAAAGAAAAAGAAAAAAAAAGAGTTGGAGAAGCCAGAACAGAGAAACAGTGCATGGCTTCTTTCTTTGTATTTATATTTCTCATGATTGTGGTGTTTATTCTTATATGTGGTGGGAGAAACTGATCTAATTTTTCCAAATGACTATGCTTTTCGAAAAGTAAATGGCTATACCATTTATTAAAAAGTTCTTTTCTCAGCACAGAGATTTGCGATGTGAACTTTATGATTTACTTATTTTCCATTCATACTTGGACTTTATTTATATGCTTGATTTTAAGTCCATTTTATTCATCTATTTGTCTAGTCAAGTGCCATTATTATTCTGTTTTAATTACTCAAACTTTGCAGTTTGTTTACTATGTGGTAATGTTGATCCCCCTCATAGCTCTTCATTTTCAGTGATTTCCTAGCCTTGTGTTTATTTTTCTATATGATATTTAGTATCAACTTGCCTAGATTTAGAAACGCAACAAAAAAACTATTGTTATTTTAATTGAGATTGCATTAACTGTATATGTGCCAAATGACGGAGAACTGACATTTTGATGATAGTGAGACATTCTATCCAAACGTCTCGCCATTTGTTCAAGTCCACTTTATGTTTTTCAGGAATATTTTATAGTTTACTTCTTATAGGCTTTGCACACATTTCTTTGCAAGTTTATCCCTACGTATGTTTTATTGCCATCGTAAATGTAGTTTTCTCTGCCCTTCTATCTTCTTATGGGTTATAATTTGTGTATGTGAAGGCAATTTGTTTTTACATAATTGTCCTCCGCATTCTTAATATATATTTTAAATTGCTTTTCAGAAGATAGGAACACTTAATCCTCAACAGCATTACAGGGAAATTTATCATCTAACTGGACACTTACATTTTTGAAGCAGATTAATTTGGAATCTTTAACAAACTGATAAGCAAAGTGGTTCGTTTCAATTGTCATTGATTTAATAACTAAAAAAGTTAAACTTTTCATATTTTTAATTGCTTATAAACCTTCTATAAATTATCTTTAATTTCTCTTTTCCACTTTTCTATTGCAGCCTCCTGGGATTTTTAAAGAAATTTAAGAGTGTAAATCAGGTGCTGCTGGTTTTGACTTATTATGATCAGCTTCACTGGTTTCAATCAGAACATACACTAAGCGTTTTCGTCCAATCAATGAGTGCGTTAGTGAGTACTTCAATCCATAAGACATGTTCTTGCCACACTCCACTGTAATTTGTTTCAGACTGATTAACTTAAAGAGAAATCTTATCAAATATATGTGTTACCATGGGTCAAAACCCACTTGATTTTTCTCATTTTATTCTGGGTACTGGAGAGAAAGTAATTGTTATTGCTAAATAAATACCTGTCATAAATCAAGGCTTATCTGCTGTTGCAGTCCTCATTATTTTCTATTGCCCTGAATCATATCCCCAAATTACCTGTAAACATTCATAGGGATAACTAATCACCATGGACTTTTGCAACATGAGATATTTCCATTCCCATTAATTCTTTCCTATTTAATGGACTACATAACATACAGAATCATGGAAACTACCCTTTCTCCCTTGAACGTGTATGCCCTTGCTTTCTGCTTTGAATTTAGATTTTAATTTTTACTTTTTCTAGTCTTTTGAGTCTAATGCATATAATATTTGTACCTTTCTCAGAGCCTGTATCACCATGCTTTCCACTGAGATGATGATGGAAATGTTTTTCCTCTCTCAGACTGGTGTTGGGATTTTCGGGAACTTACTGCTACTCCTGATGCATATTTACATCTTTTTGGTTTGTCCCCAACAGAAGAAGCCCATGGACTTGATTTTCCTTCATTTATCCGTTACTAATATAATGACACTTTCAAGCAAAGTTATTCCCTCGTCAATAAAATCTTTCAGTATTAAAAAGATTTTGAATTATACTGGGTGTAAAGTATTAGAATTTCTAAATAGAGTGTCTTGGGGCTTTCACTTTGTACCACATGTTTCCTAAGCATGGTCCAGGCCGTCACTCTCAGTCCCAGCAAATCCAGGTGGGCGTGGCTGAAAGACAGAGTGCACAAATACACCACAACGTCTCTTCTTACATTCTGGGTCCTCAACAGTCTCATCTATGTCAGGCTTCTGCCATTCGTCGATGCTATCAAATATGACAATGTCACCAAAAACTTTTCAGTAAAAATGTGTTTTGCTGCACCACACATGGATAATGCAATTACTGTCTTTAATATGAGTGTTATCACATTCTGGGACTTAATTTTTCTCATTCTCATGAGTTGGGCCAGTGGTTACATTGTGATTTTCCTTTACAGACACCAGAAAAACACTCAACATCTTCGCAGCAACAACTTTTCCTCTGGAGCTTCCCATGAGACCAGAGCCATTAGATCTGTTCTTCTTCTTATGATTTTCTTCCTTGTTTTTTATTTAAGCAACTCATGCCACAGCCTTTACCTAAGCACAATGAAGAACACGCATCGGTTGTGGAACATTTCAGAATTGATTTCTTCATGTTACCCTGTTTTTTGTCCATTTTTGCTCATCAGTCGAGAAAGTCGTGTCCCGAATCCAAACTCTGTATTTATGAAGTGGAGAAATTCATCTCATCCTAAAGATACATCAAAGTAAACTTTCACCAATATAACCTCCTTTCAACCCAACATTCTATGAAGAGTCAATATTCAAATGAAATTATAGTATTTAGGTCTCAAAAATGAGATATTTCTTAGTCCTCAGCATGAAATATAATCTAAAAGCTTAATATTTAGTAAAGAAAATCAATATTGTATACATTACTATTTAATATGTTTGTGTATATTGATATAATCATTTAGTAGATGGGATAGGTAAAGAGATAATTTTTCAATGTTGGATGTCATGGTAGACTTCTTGCAACTAGTTGTTAATATCTTTATTTTCTTTACCATAGTTACTATGTATCCAGCATGAAAAAACATTTAAAAAAGAGATTAGGCACTCCAGGAGGTAGAATATAACTCCCCACTTCTTAAATGTGGGCTGCACATGATGAATTTTTGCCAAGAACTCAGCAGGGGGGAAAAAGAGTGACTTTGCAGTGGAGAAACCTGACACACATTCTCTCACCTGGGAGATCAAGGTCGGTATGAAAAGTGATAAGCCAAGTTGATAGCACATACCCTTGCTTCTCATTATACCATATGATGTGATGAGAATGGCATTTTGCCTCCATGCTCTTCCTCCCCAAAACTCATAACCTGTCAACAGAAAAAAGACCAAACTCTGTAAAATAATTTTAAAGAGTTTTACTCTGAGCCAAATTTGAGGACCATGACCTGGAGTCACACCCAAGAGGCCTTGAGCAAGTGGACTCGGTGTGGCTGGGTCACAGTTTGGTTTTATACATTTCAGGGAGACAGGGGTTACAGGTAAAGTCATAAATCAATACGTGGGAGGCATACATTGGTTTGGCCCAAAAAGGTGGACCATCTCGAAGCGGGGGGCTTACACGTTATAGGTGGGTTTAAAGATTCTTTGGCCTGTAATTGGTTAAAGACATGAAGCTTTGTCTAAAGGCTTGGAATGTTTCCACATAAGGAGCTGTTTATCAGAGATAAGCCACTGGACATAGATTTGGTGTGTAAATTGAGGACTTGCAGGTTTGTCTTGCATACTCTTAGGCCTGTTAATGGGTTACAAAGGATGTCCCCAAGAAGGGAGGAGGCATGATAAGGCCTGTCTGACCTCCTTCCACCTGGCAGGCAATTTAGTTTTAGGATATTCCTTTGGCCATGAGGGGGTCCATTTAGTCAGTCAGTGGGGAGTGAGCCTTAAAATTTTATTTTAGTTCACAAACCCCAGTCTAATCATGAAGAAAACATCAGACAAATCTCAACTGAGGGACATTTTTCAAAAACATATGACTAGTACTCCTCAAAACTGTCAAGGTCATCATAACCAATGAAAGTCTGAAAAACTCTCACAGCCAGCAGGAGCATGAGGACTGAATGTCTTGTGGGATCCTGGTATGGAGTACTGGAACAGAAAAGGACGTTAAATGAAAGCTAAGAAATCTAAATAAAGTATGAACTTAATAATGTATCCATATTGATTAATTGTGACAAGTGTAACATAGTAATGTAAGACATTAAAAATGGAGAAGACTGGGTATGGGCTTTGGAGTATATGGGAACTCTGTGTACTATCTTTGCAACTTCTCTGTAAACCTAAACCTATTTAAAAATTAAAAGTTTATTTTTTAAAAAGGAAGTTAGGAAGACTACTCACTTAAATTTGAGGAAAGAAAAATTATTTTCCTTGCCTAAAGTATGGGTTCTACATTTTAAGATTTACCTGACATCCTACTCTGAATAGACCACTTTTTCATTTATTCAATCTTATGTCGCTAGTGTAAACGTAAATATTTGAAATTTACAAAGAGCAGACTATTAATTTTATTAACTTGGCCCTTCAAGAAGATTCACAACAGAAAGAATCTGCTTTGACATACATTTATTTGTATATAGAGCCTTCTTTGATGAGGACAGTTTATGCTTCACATAATAAGCACAAAGTTAAATTTCAGATAAACATTCATACATCAAAGAGGAAAAAAAAAAATAGGCTTTTAATTAGTAACCTAAAACGTCCTGAGATTTAATTTCCTAGACTCAAGCACATTTGCCTAAAGTCCAGTTTTTAAAAATTCTTTTGACTCTGTCCCCAGCTGACATGGCTGATGAGTTGAGAGTGTAACAAACGGAGTCATATTTCAGCAAATACAGGAGGAACAGGAGACATAAAGATCACTAGAAGTGATGAAAATGTAACTTACTTTATCCGTGTGTACTGGTTGTTCTACTAACATAGAAATACTGCGAGTGCATCAAAATACCTGTATCATTTTTGTTCTACAGCTCTGCTGTGTAAACGGCCCTTCCGTCGTGTACACACACACACACATATAAAGTCAGAGAACACAAGATGACGGTGGATGCTCTGGGAGAGTTGGAGATTTGAGTCTGAGAATCTGGGTAAAGGGACTCCTGGTTTTTAAAAAAGCCCGCAGGGGTGGGGAGGAGGGCAGAGAGAATAATGTAATTTTTAGTCTCCTTCTGTGATACTTCAGGGTCTTAAATTCTAATGTCATAAACCCAACTTGAATTAACTTGGGGAAAAGATGAATTTGGAGGCTCACAAAAATCAGAGGAAGAACTGAACAGCCATAATGCAGATAAGAAACTTGGTTTGGTTTAAATTGGACAACAGACACCAGCTGCTGTCATTTCCCAGCTTTATGTCTGTCGTTTTTTTTTCTGTCATTCTCTCTTTCTCTCTCTCTTTTTTTTTTTTTACATTTTTTCAATGATATAATATTCTAAATTCCCAGTAAAAAGTTCCGGTTGGTTCCCGATGGAGAAGTACTCACGTGTGGGCCATCGAGCACAGGCTGTCCAGACAGAAAAGCAATAAACAGCTGCCTTGACCAGCACTGTGTTCCGAATGAACCGAAACAGAACTTTCCACAAATTCTTCTCAAGTGCCTGTGGAACTTTCCCAGGATAGATCACATATTAGGTCACAAATCAAGTCTTAACTAATTTAGGAAGGTTGAAGTTGTACCCAGTATCTTTTCCTACCGCAATGGAAGAAAACTAGAAATCTGTTTAATAACAGTAACAAAACAGGAAAATTCCTAAATAGGTGGAAACTAAATATCAATAATACACTCTTGAACTACCATGAGGTTAAAGAGGGAATCAAAAGGGAATTTTAAAGCTATCTCAAGACAAATGGAAATGCTTGAATCAATGATGGTGGACCTCAGCTGCTTGCCTATCTCTGGAACTAAACTAAATAAGTATTCTGCTACGCAGACTTTACTGCCTGCCTACTTAAGTAAGTGACTGAGTAATTTTACCATCAATCATTTCTGACCTGATAGGGTGACAGGCAGCTGGGTTTGTCACCCACCTGGCAGGGTGAAGCCAGGGAAGCTGTCAGGGTGAATGGCACCTGCTGCTGCCTTGTTCCTGGGCTCCTCTGCATTCCAGGTCCACGTGCACTGCCTCCCCTGAGCTCACGTACAGACTCTAGCATCAGTAGCTAGGAAGAAACTGTTCTGAGATGCCTCCAGCTTGTTCCTAACCTGAGCGCCATCAGCGACCTGCAGAGAGTCCATTAGCCATCAAGTCTGTGGATCTGTGCATGTTTCTGTGGTGAGGGTTTGTGGTTTCCATCAGATCTTTAATGTCATTGCTAACTTAAATGACCCAAAATTGTCAAAAACCACTACTCAAAAGAAACCCTCAAAAAGCTCTTGAATATCATAACCTATTCCCAAAACCCATTTCACAGCCACTCCAGTGTATTCTGCTGCCCTCTTTGGGGTGAAGATTAGGGGGAGAAAGTGCAGGACTCTGGCTTGACTCCTAAGCCCACTTGGAGTTCTGTTCTCCAAGTGGACTCCGTTTCTCATTATTGCCACCAAGTGTCCACGAGGGTAAGTCTGACTTAAAGTCTTCCAAAGAAAAACTCGAGAGCCTGCCAGCCCCTTTCTTGCTGGTGGCCTCTTTATTACAGATGACCGTGATTTCTGCTCCCTCCATGGCAGATTCTCTTCACTCCCAAGGCAGGGATATAGCCCTGATACATCGCTATTCTGTTGGAGCTAAGGGCAGTGCAGCCTGGAAGATGATCATTGAGAAGGTGATTTAGGTGCAGTTCTGTCTGTAAAACTTCATTTGTGTTGTAGAATTGCACTTTGTGTGTGTGTGTGTGTGTGTGTGTGTGTGCGCGCGCACTTTGTATGGCAGAGTGCACATCCCATGGATTTCAGCAGAAGTCTGCATATGCCTATAAGACATACAGAGCATAATTTGTGAGCACACAATCATACATTGAGTGGACTCCTCAAGTTCTTTATTAAATGAATTTGTTACTCATTTTTTAAATGCCATATTTTTCATAAGAAACAAATATGAATATGTATATCAGACTTGGCCTGTTTCACTGGATGGCACCAACCCAGGATGATCAAACAGGAACTATAGAAATCATCTTTAACCCTTTTTTCCCCTAACTCCCTGAAACAAAGACCGATTCTTTTCCATTTTGTTTCCTAGAGAGGTAGCATTTTTCTTTCCTTCTCTTTATCCCCGAGGACATCATCTTCTTATGCCAGCAATCCCAGGATTTAGTCCAGGAACCTCCCATGTAACCTCTGATCTTAGCTCTTTTGATCCACAGTCTGCCCGGCAGCCGCAGTGATTGTAAAAGGCTCAATACCTGCGGCTTCCACTCTGCTGATGACAGTAGCATACCAGGCTGCCTTCGCTCAAGAAACAATTATCGAATTGACGAAATAGGAGGCAACTGCTTTCATGCAACGCACAACAGACATGTCAGGACAGTGACCCCCGAGGGAAGAGAAATGCGTGATTCTAGCCCCTCGATCCTGTCTCTGTTTCGTGTACCATTTCCCGCTGCGGCACAATGAGGCTAAGTTCAAATGGAGCCATGGCCTTGCCGAACTGCTGAAGGAGCTGGATTCTGGGCCAGGGTATTTAAGAAATGGAATCTCTAGTATGTGGGAAGGAGAGGCGTGGCAAAAGCTCGTTTGGGATTTGTGCTGTTTTTACTCACAACACTTCAGACACTAAATGTGCGGGGCGTTTTCTCAGACCAACCGATTCTGCAACACCCCGCACTCCAAGCGCATGTGGATTTCGACACTAAGTACCCAGAGTGGGCATCAGACTCCACTGGGCCCAGGCCCACAGGACCGCCCTCGCTTCAGATGTCACTTGCACGTTTCAGTCCCTCAGGTAACCTACATTTCTGTCCGACTTGGTTACAAAGTCATGGAATTCCCAAAACCCTGCTGCCTTTCAGGGACAATAATTTTCTAGAACAGCTCACAGAACTCGGGAATATTTTGCTTGAGGTTTACTGGTTTATTATAAAGGACACACCAGGAACCACGGAAGACGTGCACAGGGCAATGGATTGGGGTGTGCGTGGAGCCTCCGTGCTCTCTCCAGGCATGCCACCCTCTGCAGCTCAGTGTGGCTGTAGCTCTCTGAGTGTCATTGTTCAAGAGTTTATACAGGCTGGACTCGGTGGCTCCTGTCTGTAATCCTAG
>NW_012149397.1:92511-135421 GCF_000956105.1 Propithecus coquereli | reverse complement strand
TCCCTCTCCTGGAGGTTGGTGGGTGGGGCTGGAAGTTCCAACCCTCTAATCACTTGGTCTTTCTGGTAGCTAGTCTCATGCTGAGGCTACCTAGGGGTTCACCCTAAGTCACCTCATTAGCATAAACTCAGGTGTGATGAAATGGGCCTCGTTATGCATAATAAATAGAAGCGTCTCTTCTATCACTTAGGAAATCGCAAGAGTTCAGGAGCTCTGTGTCAGGAACTGGGGACAAAGGCCAGATATGTTTTTGTATTATACCACAGAATTCAACACGTAATCTTGACAACGGGCAAGTTTAGTTACACAGGCTGAGACTTCATGAGGCCCAGCAGAGGCTGTCTGCTGTGGGGCAGGAAGATAAATCACGACACCAGATGAAATGCACTGCTGAGATACGGGAGCACTTCCGGCTAGTCAGAGAGGAGAAACCTCAATGAACACCTTGGCATTTCAGTGAAAGTTTAAAAGAGTAAGGACTACATGTTGGCGAAACGACCCTAGGATTAAGTTCAATATCCTAATAAACCAGCCTATTAAAGTATAAACAAAGTCTGACACAACAGAAAGCGTCCCCAGTAAATGCCTGCCTGAACAAAATTTAAGTTCCTAGAAATGAATAAGCATAATTCAGAAACTGTACAACATATCATCCACAATGTCCAGCATCTAATCATTAATTACTAGAAATGTGAAGCTGGATAATCTGATCCAAAATCAAGGAGAAAAAGTGCCATGAAAACTACCCAAAATGACCCAGATATTGGAATTAGACACAAATTTTGAAGGAGGTATTTTAACTTTAAGGACTTAAATAGTGTCACAAGGAGTGAACAGATGGGAAATGTCAGTGAAGTAGAAACTATTTTTTAAAAAAGAAAATCCTTGAACTTAAGTTGAGTATCTGGAATGAAAGTACGTGCTGAATGGCTTAATAGCACATTGGAGACTGCGAGAGAAAGATTTGTGAACTTGAAGGCAAATCAACAGAAATTATCCAAACTATAGAGAAAAAAACAGATTGGACAAATGTGAACAGAGCCTCAGTCATCTCTGGGAATGCATCAAGTTATGAAACCTGTATGTAATTAGATACAGAGAGGGGGGAGGACTAATGGCAAAATCTTTGGCAAAATAATGGCTGAAGATTTTTAAAATATGGTAAAAATGTAGTGTCACCTTATATACCCAAGAAGCTCAGTAAACCCAAAGTAGATAAATATGAAGAAAACCACATCTAGGCACAACATAGGAAAACCAAAATCAAAAGAAAACTTTAAATGTTGGCAAAGGGACCAAAAAGACAAGCTGCACCGTGGGAAACCCCATACACATGGCTGTGGGCTTCTCATCAGAAACAGGGATGGCAGGCGCTATGGGAATGATGTCTTTAAGTGCTGGGGGGGAATAGAATTGCAAACCTGGAATTCTGTATTGAGGATATTGTATCTCTAAAGTAAGGAGAGATAAAAACATTTCAATAAGTGAAAGCTGAGATATTTCATTGCCAACAAATTTGCACTAAAAAAACTGACAAAGATAGTTTTTCAGGCTGAAGAAGTCATATCACACAGCAACTTGGGTACACAGGAATGAATGAAGAGCATTAGACATGGTAAATATATGGATAGATTTTTTTTTTAAACTATCTTTTCTTAATCTTTCGAAAGACAGTTTACTCTAAGGCACAAATGACAGAATTATACCTATCATATGGGGTTTATTAAATATGTAGCTATAAAATATATCACATGAATGACAAAAAAGACAGGGAAAAAGTGGACTTTTATTGTTGAAAGTTTCTTAACATGAAGTAGTACAATTTTAACTCTAAATAGATTGTGAAAAATTGCAGGTACATATCGTAATCCCTAGAACAGCCACTAAACAGCTCATGCCTGTAATCCTAGCACTCTGGGAGGTGGAGGCAGGAGGATTGCTTGAGCTCAGGAGTTCAAGACCAGCCTGGGCAAGAGCGAGACTCCATCTCTAACTAAAAATAGAAAAATTAGCCAGGTGTCATGGGGCGTGCCTGTAGTCCCAGCTATTTGGGAGGCTGAGGCAAGAGAATCACTTGAGCCCAGGAGTTTGAAGTTGCTGTGAGCTATGATGATGCCACTGCACTCTCCCAGGGTAACAGAGCGAGACTCTGCCTCAAGAAAAAAAAAAAAATCAGTAAAAGAATAAAAATGGAATATGAAAAATATTTGAATTACCTGAAAGATGGCAAGAAAAGTGGAACAGAAACACAAAAAAAACACAGATGGAGCAACTAGAAAATGAATTTTAAGGTGGTAGTCTTAAACTCAATCATATCAAAAATCATATTAATACTAAAGTGGGGACAATAAGTATTAACAATTGATTATTACAAGAGATAAAAGGTGACATTTTATGATGTTAAAACTGGTTAACTTATCTGGGAAACATAATAGTCATAAGTATGTTGGCACCTAATAATAGAATTGAAAATACACTATGCAAAAACTGAGGGAATTAAAAGGGAAATAAGACAAATCCACAATGTTGCTTGGAGATTTAACACCTGTTGTAGCTAATTTTGTTTGTCAGCTAGGCTAAGTGCCCCGCGATGGTTAATTTTATGTGTCAACTGAGTCACAGCATGCCTAGATATTTGGTCAAACATGATTGCGGTGTTTCTGTGAGGCTGTTTTTGGATAAGATTAACATACAAATTGGTAGACTGACTAAAACAGACTGCCCTCCCTGATGGGGGTGGGCCTCATTCAATCAGTTGAAGGTTCGAAGAGAATAAAAGGCCTGACCCTACCCCAAAAAAGAGAATTCCTGCTGCCTAATGGCCTTCAAAGAGGGACAGTGGCCTTTTTTTCCCCTGCCTTTTGACTCAAACTGAAACATTGGTTCTTTTTGGGTGTTGAGCCTACCGCCCTGGCTCCCCTGGTTCTCAGGCCCTGAGACCCCCAGGTCATTCAGGTCTCCAGCCTGCTGACTCACCATGCAGAGCTTGAGACTTGCCAGTCTCCATAATCGCATAATCCAATTCCAAATAAATAAATAGATAAATAGGTAAGTAAAAGGTAAATAAATAGCAAGTAAGTAAATAAGTGAGTAAATACATACATACTCATACATATACACACACATATACATGCCCTATTGTGTTTTTCTGCAGAACCCTGACTAATACATGCGCAGCTGCTTGGTCTGCTACCAGTCTAGGTGTTGCTATGAAGGTATTTTTTATATATGATAAACACTTAACTCTGAGACTGAGTAAAATAGACTACCCTCCATAAAGTGCATGGGCCTCATCCAATCAGTTGAAAGCCTAAAGAAAAAAGACTGAGGTCCCCCGAGGAGAAAGGAGTCCCGCCTCCCCGCTGCTGCAGACGCAAGACTGCAACACGTACACGCACATCCTGTGCTTCTGTTTCTCTCAAGAATGCTCATACGGACTTTGGTACCAAAAATGGCTCTATAGGAACAAAATCTTAAGGATGATACTCATAAGAGGCAAGATACTGGGTGACCATCTATTTACTACCTTAGAATGTTGTTGTCGAACTAATGAGTATAATGAGATTTGCTGGTACCTTCTAATCGCACTGGGGAAAAATGAGAGAAGAGAAGGATGAACTCAGGGATTCAAAATCCCAGATCAAGGGCCACATAAATGAGCTGAAACGTTCTGTCTGCCTGAAATAAACCGTCATCTCCTGTAGTCAAAGAGCTGAGGTTGCCGAAAACCAAACCCAAGGCCTCATTCTGCAAGTGGCTGAATTACAACATAAATTGCATTCCCAGCCTCACAGGGTATAGACTGTTAAAGTGAAGGCATTGATGGGGAAGGAATGGGATCCTGAAAATCAGAATGGGGGCATATGGCAATGAATGTGGGGACATGGAACCCTAAAATTCTGATGAGACTGTATGCCAGGAGGTGGCTCCGTCCAAAGAGATCAACCCTGCTTTGCATGAAGAAATTGCAGTGGCCTCCCCTGGATGGTTACCTGATTCTCCTGCCACCCCTCTTTGCTCCTACACCTACTAGGCTCAAGTCCCCACAGACCCTGCAAAGTGAGGTACTAAGTGTGACCCATGAGGAAATGCACTACACTCCAAAAGAAGTACGCAATGTATCCGATGTATCCAATGCATACAGACAGAAATCCAGGAAAGTGGGTGGGAATGGACGTTAAAAGTATAGATAATGGTGGAGGAAGATAAAGCTCATCAGGCTAAATTTATTGACATGGGCAGACTAAGCAGAGATTCTGGGTTCGGTGTTGCAGCTCAGGGCGTTAGAAAGGGCCGCCACAGTTTGATCAGTTGGCTGAAAGGAGAGCCAAGCGGTGGTGCACGCTAAATAAAGGCCAGAAGTGCCGTAGCATGCTGTAGAGAAAGGCGTCCGAAGGCTCGGGGGTCTTGGAATGTTAGAGCAGATTTGTCATGTTAGACCTGCCCACTCACCCCAGGAGGGCCCCGAGGACGCAGCTTTCATGACAACTGTAAGAAATTAATTTATGAGCAGAGCCCCAGCATCCTTGAAGAGTGCCGTGGTGGCTCTAACTACAGGTCGTAAATCAAAGCGGGAACCACTGCGACAGAATTGGGAGGCATACACGTAACGGGGATAAGTGATCCCAAGGCAGCAGGGGACAAATGATGGCGCTTACTCACCACAGGCAAGGTGGGCGTTGTTAACACAATGGACGGCAGGGTCAAAGCACCACCCTGCGTGGTCTGACGTGCAGCGACCTGTGACACTGGCTGGTTGGTCGTGGTGTTCTTTGAGGTAAAATAGTGGGACAATCTACTGCACAGAAGTTGATCTGATCTCTGTAAGTGAACGTGTTCTACATTAAGTGAACAAAAGTCTAATTTGAATCAAAAAACAACGTCATGGCCCCACGATCAATTCCTAGACTTCAGACACTTACGGACTCATAGCCCCGTGAATAAAGAGGAGGCTCCCTTGACAGAGGACCCTGGCACATTACTGAAGCTTTATATCCCCACAGGCACCTGCAGCCTTTCACCAGAGTCACAGTGCCACTGCGTCGTACTTAGAAACTGGCAGAACCCCCACATTGGGCCCTTGACCTGTGGAGTGGGGATTATTATAGTGGAAAAGGCCACGTAGAAGCCACTAAACTGCCCTTACCTGGGAAAATAGTAAACCCAAAGCAACACAGCTTTCCTGGAGGCACTGCAGAGTTAGTGCCACCATCAAGGACAAGAAGGATGCAGGGGTGGTGATTGCCACCACATCCCCATTCTACCCACCTGCCTGGCCTGTGCAGAAGACAGATGGATACTTTTGAATGACAATGGATTATCATAAATGTAACCACCAAGACCACAGCTGCTGCACCAGACGTGGTTTCATGGCTTGAGCAAATTAACACCCTGGTACCTGGTATGTAGCTGTTGACCTGGTAAATGGTTTTCTCTTCATATCTGTCAGTAAAGACCATCAGAAGCATTTTGCTTTCAGCTGGCAAGGCCAGCGATACACCCTCACTGTTCCACCTCAGGGGTGTATCAACTCTCTAGCTCTGTGTTACGATTAGTCCAAAGGGACCCCAATCGCCTTTCCCTTCCCCGAGATATCACGCTGGTCCATTACACTGATGGTGTTATGCTACCTGGACCTGGTGAGCAAGAAGCAGTAGCTACTCTAGACTATTGGTAAGAAATCTGAGTGTCAGAGGATGGGAAATGAATCTGATAAAAATCCAGGGGCCTCCTACCTCAGTAAAGTGTCTAGGAGTCCAGGGGTTGAGACATCCCTTACAAAGTGAAGGGTAAGTTGTCGCATCTGGCCTCTGGCACAACACCTTCTGAGCCTCTTTGGGATTTTGGAGGTGATATATTCCTCATTTACCTATGCTACTCCAGTCCATTTACTAGGTGTCCCAAAAGTTGCTAGTTTTGAATGAGGCCCCAAACAAGAGAAGGCCCTGCAACAGGTCCAGGCTCCTGCGCAAGGTGCTCTGCCATGTGGGTCATATGATCCAGCAGGTCCATAGTGCCCAAAATGTCAGTGGCACGTAGAGATGCTATCTGGAGCCTTTGGCAGGCCCATGTCCATGAATTGCAGGGCAGGTCCTTAGGATTTTTGAGCAAAGTTATGCCTTTCTCTTTGGATAATGACTCTGGTTTTGAGAAACAGCTCTTCATTTGCAACTGGGCCTTGGTAGGGACTGAATGCTTAACCATGGGCCACCTAGTCACCCTGTGAGCTGAGCCGCCCTTCATGAACTGGGTGTTGTCTGACTTACCAAACCACAAAGTCATGCAGGCACAGCAGCTCTCCATCATCAAGTGGAAGTGACACAAATGAGATCAGGCTTGCACATGCCCTGAAGGCACAAGTAAGTCACGTGAGGAAATGGCCCAAATGCCTGTGGCTCCCATTCCTGCTGCTTTCTCTCTTCCAGCCCATTACTGTGGTTGCATGGAGAGTTCCCCACAATCTGACTAAGGAAGAGAAAACTTGAGCCTGATTTACAGATGGTTCTTCAGGTACCACCTGAAAATCGACAGTCATGGCATGACAGCTCCTTTCTGGGACATCCTTGGAAGACAGTGGTGAAGGAAAATCCTCCCAGTAAGCAGGACTTCAACAGTGCAACTGTTTATTCATTTCATTTGGGAAGGAAAATGGCCAGGTATGTGGTCGTATACTGATTCATGGGCTATGGCTGGATGGTGAGGGTCTCGGAAGGAGCATGATTGGAAAATTGGAAGCAAACAGGTCTGGGGAATAGGTGTGTGGACAGACCTCCCTGAATGGGAAGAAAACATGAAGATATTTGTGTCCCATGTGGATTCTCACCAAAGAATGACCTTAGCAGAGAATTTCCATAATCAATGGATCAGATGGTTTGCTCTGTGAATACCAATGAGTCTCCCTCCCTAGTCACCCCTGTCATTGCCCAATAGGCTCATGACAAATGGCCATGGTGGCAAGGAAGGAGATTCTGCATGGGCTCAGCAACATGGATGTCCACTCACCAACTTGGACCTGGCTACAGCCATTGCTGAGTGCCCAATCTGCCAGCAGTGGAGACCAACACTGAGTGCCTGAGATGGGATGATTCCTTGGGATGATCCACCAGTTACCTGGTGGTGGGTAGATTATACAGGACCACTTCCATCATGCAATAGACACTTATTCTAGATACAGATTTGCCTTCCCTGCATTCAACACTTCTTACAGAATCCCTTATCCACCATTTGGCATCCCATACAGCATTGGTTCTGATCAAAGAACTCACTTAACATCAAGTGAGGTGTGGCAGTGGGCCTATGCTCATGAAGATCATTGTTCTTACCACGTTTCCCACCACCCTGAGACAACTGGCTTGACAGAATGATGGAATAGCTTCTCCAGACTCAGTTACAAAACCAGCTAGCTGGCACCATCTCGCAGGGCTGTGACAAGGTTCCCCAGAAGGCTGTATATGCTCTGAATCAGCATCTAATATATGATGCTATTTTTCTCCTAGCCAAGATTCACAGGTCCAGGATTAAAGGGGTGGAAATGGTAGGGTTGCACTCACTATTTACCCCTACTGATCTACTAGAGAATTTTTGCTTTTGTTCCTGCAACCAAATATTCTGCTGGTCTATAAGGCACAATAATAATTCCATTGAAATGGATATTAAAACTGCCACTGGGGCAATTTGGACTCCTCATGCCTCTGAATCAGCAAGCTGGAAGTTATTGTGCTGTTTGGGGTTAGCGATCCTGGTTATGAAGGGGAAACTGGACTACTGCCCCACAATGGAGGGAAGGAAGATCCCTTAGGGCATCTCTTAGTGTTGCCATGCCCTGAGATTAAGTCAGTGGAAACCTGTAACAACCCAATTCAGGCAGGGCTATTACTGGCCCAGATCCTTCGGGAATGAAGGTTTCATTCACCCTACCAGGGAAAGAACTACAGCCAGCTGAGGTGCTTCCTGCAGGCCAAGGAAATGCAGAATGGGTAGTGGAAGAAGGTAGTTATAAATACCAGCCACGACCTTGTGACCAGGTATAGAAATAAAGACTATAATTGTTATGAGTATTTTTCCCATTTTGTTATGCATATGTTCGCGTGTACATATAAATAAAAATACAAATGTGCATGTGTGTATATCTCTCTATTATCTATCTACCTTTGTTTTCATCCCTATTTTATCCCTTGTCATATAACATGAGATGCACTAAATTTACATAATGGTATTTAAGTTACAGAATATCAAGAAGAGTGAAAACCTCTTAAGACTTTGCGTCCCCTTGGAAGGGGGCGTGCACAGGATAGTTGTATCGTGTTAACAGACGCATGACTTGTTGTTATCTTTATTTGGAGATTAACTATGGTTTAAGGAGATGTGCACGGGTGCCAAGCTGACGAGGGGTGGACAGTGGTAGTTAATTTTATGTATCAGCTTGATGAGGTGTCTCATCAGTCTAAATGTTGCTGTGAAATTGTGTATTAGGTGTGATTAACATTTAAATCGTAGACTTTGAATAAAGCAGATTACCCTCCATAATGTCCGTGGGCCTCATTCAATCCAGACTGTCTTCACAATCAAGACTGCAACACCCACTCCTGGTGGAACTCCCAGCCTGCCACCCTGCACAGCCAGTCCCCACAGTCACGTGAGGCAGTTTCTTAAAATAAATTTCTATACCTATTGTTTCTCTCGAAAACCCTGAGTAATACAGCACCGCGCTCTCTGTAACTAGTGATCAACTAGACAAAAAAATCTACAAGGATATCAAAGGCTAGGAAACTACTTTCAGGTAATTTGACCTAAACATTCTTTTCAAATGCAAGTAAAACATTTACAAAGATAGTCCATATTTTAGGCCATAAGAAGTCTCAATACACTTCTAAAGATTAAAATTTTAGTTTGTCTTCTGACTACAATGGAACTGATTTAAATACCTATAATCTTGTGTAATTGGTCTCCAGGCTTTGGATGTCCAAATATATTTTCAGGTGGTGTTTCATGGCACCTTCCATGGGCAGTTAAATAATGAAATTGTGTTCAACAGTGTTTGTGCTATGAAGGCAAAGATACTCTGTAGATTGACTCTTTCTGGGGTGGCCCCAAAACATCTGCTAGTTAGCACAACTCTCCCCTCAATAGCAGCAGTACCCTGCTGTCTCTTGGGAAGTAAAAATGCTAAGTGC
Source organism: Propithecus coquereli (assembly GCF_000956105.1). Taxonomy (NCBI): domain Eukaryota; kingdom Metazoa; phylum Chordata; class Mammalia; order Primates; family Indriidae; genus Propithecus; species Propithecus coquereli. The sequence goes on along the minus strand of NW_012149397.1, from coordinate 126,248 downwards.
ATGGACAGAAGCCTCATCATCAGTGATCAAGTTGTGTCTCAAATCATAAATAATACTTTGGGATGACTAGAGCAGACCACTTTATATGTGCAAGCCTTCATTCTGAGGACAACCCCAATCCCTTTGCCCAATACTGTGACCCAGGCAGCAGTCAGAGATAGTACCAGCCAAGAAGGGCGAAGGGGCTTACATTTATAGAAACATTTATATTACATAAATTGTCATATTATTTCACTAGTGGATTAAACAAAGAAGCCTTTGATCATTAGAAGGGTGCGTTTGCATCTGTTAGTCAGGAAAAATCTATACACAGAGTGTCTGTAAAGATTAGGACCAGTTTTCTTTGTATTGTATATTGTTGAGAACACAGTTGTTTGTGAAGGAAATGTTTTTCACAGTTCTTTTGTGGGTCTCAAAGTTGATTAGCTGTTCAACACGGCGTCAGTAGCCCAGGAAGGAGTCACTGATGTGAAGCCTGGAACATTGGTAAACTCACATTTCTTCCTTTTGATCAAGATATTTCTCCGAAGAGAGGATATCTGTGGATGGGTCCCCCGGGGCTGAGGGGACTTAGTTCTGCGTCAGTCTCAGCTTGTCCCGCAAAGCCAGGGTGAAGCGAGGACATCTGCCCCGGGTTCCCCCATGGCCTGCAGAGGGGGAATTCGTGAGCTGTTTCACAGACTCACAGGCCAGCTTATCATTCCTGGTGCCACAGGTTTCTTTTGGATGTCCAGAATAGGTCCCAAGAGCCTGGGCCCAAACCAGGCAAGTGGGTGGTGGTAGTGCTCATTCTAGGCACTGAGACAAACATTTACATTTTAAGAAAATTACCAGAAATGACAGTGTTATAATAATACCAACTTGTAACAGGGATCTGATCCAGGAACTTATCTTTTCTGGTAATCAACTAAATAGGTCAAAAGATGGTTTCCTTATGGCTGGCACTTGCCATCGCCAATCTGCCTGAACTCTAATTTCATGGAGCTTACTTTCAACTCTTCCTGGGGCGTTTAACCAAGTACAACATGAAGTTTTAGCTACCACGCAAACACCTCCCTGTCTTGCTAACAGATAATCTTGAGCAATTCTGTAATCTAATACCATTCTTGCTAATAAATTTATATATTGCTGCCCAGTGGCAATCATTTTGGCAGTTGAATCAGCTAGTTTGAGAGAGATTAGTAATCATCATCATATTTGTTCATGTTCTACTTCAGAGAAGAAAAACACTAACAAATTGAGCAAAAGGTGACTTATTTATGCCTCTGCGTCCTCTAGGAGTCTCCCTTTGGAAGTGGGAGAAATACAGCGCTTCTGACAAGGCAGGATGTTATTCAGAAGGTGGCTAGAGATCCTGGTAACGTGAACACCCGAAGTGCACTGACTTTTTAATGACCAGGAGTCAAAGCATTTTCTCCTCTAGACTTTAAAAGGGTTTGATCCCCATCCCTAGACAAAAAGTATGTCCCGGTGGAGCACTCAAGCTCCAGGATTTATTTTGAGGTATGGTCTGATTTGCTGTTATTAGCCAGTCTTTAAAGTGGGAAGAATTGTACAAAGGCCAGATATTATTAGCATTTGCAAAACCAAAATTATGAATCCACTGGTTCATTGTGTTGACTGCTGAGAAGCAAGATTCTTTAGTTGTTGAGTTACAGCAGCAAGTACTCTTTTTCCATGCTAATGATGGTAGGGTCAAATTGAAACAGGGTGGTTTTGGTTATAGTTCCCCTTCATGTGCACTCAATGATAAGTAAAGTTGCATATATTCGCTCTACTGTGGCATTGGGAATTCCCAAGTAGCTCATTATCTGGGTTATCCATAGGTTATAAGGGAAGGACAAAGTTTTATAGCAACCATGGCAGATCCAATAATTGGACAAATTACCACTGTATGTGACAGCATTGGACAACTTAATTATGGCATTTTCACTCCAAGCATTTACAGCTGATGTAATTAGTTAATTAGATTAATGGCACATTCATGTCTATTTTAATTTGGTTGAGTTTTTCTAACAAATACGCGGCAAAAATCTCAAATAAATCTCAGCAGTTAACACAATGGCTTCAGCAAGTTTTCAGCTTTTCATACCATACAGCTAGTCACTTGGAAGATGTGGTCGGTCGCCGAGTCAGGTCTCCAGTTGCAGTTGATATCCATGTGGGTCGGGGTGCTTTCTTAAGTTGTGAAATATGAATCCAGGAATCTATTCCCTGTAACTGAGCAGTGCAAGGATTAGCTAGCAAGCCTTGATAAGGCCCGTCCCATCAAAATGCCGAGGAATGTTTGTATGTAAAGTACTCTTTATAAACAAAGTCTCCCAGCTGGGTGTGCTGTAATGTGTCCTTATCTCCGGGAAGCTCTTTTAAAAAGGCATCTTTTACAAGTTGACTGTTACAATTTACTTGGGTGATTAGTCCCTTGCAGTTTTGAGGGATTGGTCATTTTAGAAGAAGAGACTCAGAATGAGCCACAGGTGGTGCCATAGGTCTGCATGTAACTATCTCAAAAGGAGATAGGTGGTATTTTTTTAACTGGGTAGTTCTTAGATTCATTAATACTAATGATAAACAGTTTGGCCAAGGCAATTTAAAAACATCCACACTTTTTCCCAGTTGGGTTTTTATGATTCCATTAGTTCTTTCCATGAGGCCTGAAGACCGAGGGTGGTATGCACGATGAGTGCTGAAAGATAGGCCATGCCTTACAGACGAGTTGGAGAGTCTGTTCGATTAAATGAGTGCCCTGGTCGCTGTGTTGCTCTGTAGGAACACCCAAGTAGGTATTATGTTTTCCAGTGACACTTTCACTGCTGCCATAGCAGTTGCTTGACAAGGCTTCTACCCACTGAATACATGCAGACCATAACCAAAACATGGTTGTAACCTTGAGGCTGAGGTCACTGAATAAAATTCATTTGCCATACTTCACAGGGGGCTTCCAGGTAGTCAAAGATCCCCGGGGGTCTCACTATGTTACCCAGGCTGGACTAACTCCTGGCCTAAGGTGATCCCCCGACCCAGCCTCCTGAGTAGCCAAGACAACAGGGAGCACCACCATGTCCAGCCCCCTGAAGATTTTAATTTTAAATCTTTATTTATTTATTTTACTAATTTAGAAACAGTGTCTTGGAAAGAAGCTAGATTCATGGTTCTTTTTTTGTAGCTGCTGAATGGTAATTAAAGTATGCCTCCCACTCATACTGGAAGGTACAACCCTTTTTATTCTCAAACTGTTGTCTTAAAAATTAAGTTTTGAAAGGTCAAATGAGCACCAAGGGACTGTTGTAATTCCCAACTATTGTTAGTCAAATTATTCCATTTAGATAAAAACGAACAAAAAGCCCATAATCGTTATACACTAACCAGCTGGTGGTGGGGGAAGGAGGGGACTTTCAATTTGCTCAGAAGCAAAGAATCCCACTCTCACCTTGCCTGAACTTAAAACAATACAGGAGCAGAGAGGAGGCCCACTAACAAGTCCCCAACAAAGATGAAGATCTCAACCCCGGCTCCTGGTTCCAGTGGGCACCGAGATCCCAGGGCACAAAGGGCTTTCAGTGAGGACCTCACAGATGTTGGGGACCACTGAAACCACAGAAAAAAAAGTCACTTTTTATTCCCACTTGTGACACCAACTGTTAACCCTAAAAAAGGGAGGAACCAACAGGTCAGAAGCAAATAAGTATTTACTCAGGAATGGGGGTTGCAGCTCAGGGAGCAGAGACTGTACCCCTTGAAAGCGGTGAGGGGGCTTACATTATAGAACCTTGTTTTGACCGCATTATTCACTGAAGAAGTAACAAGTTTCATAATTTAGAAAGGAGACCTTTATTTCTATAAAAGGTTGCGGCCTGTGGGTAGCTGTTCCGGGCAGGCTAGAAAGCAGGGCTCCAGGCCACCAGCCAGTAACATGTGCGTTGAGGCAGGCACAGTGGGGGACAGGAACTTATACTGAGCAGGATGGCCAAATATACATATTTAACAAACTAAAGGAGTCGTGAATATTTATGAAAGGAGAAACATGAGCCTGTACTATGGAGCTTTCTGCAATTTTGGGGGGTCCATGTTCAGAAATGGCCACACTCTATGTCAAAAAGGTGAAAAAAGGACATGAAAACCCTTTCTGTGCATGCTCTGTAGACTGTTTAAACCCATTTCATGGTTAGTTGGTCTTTTATCAGAAAAGAATGCAGGTCTGGCCCTGCGGGGGGGAAAAGCCTGAAGGCCGTTAGCAAGCGAGAGGGTGAAATGACGCTTGTCTGACCTTCTATCCCATTAATTATGCCTGGGAACTCTGTTTTCATGGTTCTCTGGGGTCTCTTTGGCCAAGAGGGGGTCCAGTCAGTCAGTGGGGGGAGGTGGTGTTAGGATTTTATCTTAGTTCACAACATAAATTGTTCGTCAGATTGTTTCATTGTTGGATTAAACAAAAAAGTCTTTAATTGTTAGTAGAAGAGTACATTTGTGTCAGTCAGGAAAAATCTATACACAGTGTTTATAAAGATTAGGACTAGTTTTCTCATACTGTACGCTGTTGGGTGCATGGATGTTTGTGAAGGAGGTGTTTTTCATAGTTCTTTTGTGAGTCTCAAAGTTGATCAGCCATTCAAACACGGTGTCAGTAGCCCAAGATGGAATCACTGATGTCAAGGCTGGAACACTGCTAAACTCACACTAGTCAGGCTCCTCTAAGCCCTTAAAGTACCAACCCTGGGCTCTGTCCTTGGCCTGCTTGAAAGGGGTGACCTTGCTGAAATAATGGGAAAATAATCCCGTAATTTCCTAATAACATCTGAAGATCAATCGGGAGCTCTCTCCCTGCTCTCTGCTCTTTCTCTCCCTAGCTGGCAGGCACCCTGCAGGGACTGTTTTCACAAACATCTGAAAAAAGCCAAAAGACAGAAAGGAAATGTAAATATTTCTCCTTACATTCACTAGAAACTGCTTTTAGAATTTGTTTTGTTGCCTCAAGGTGTTCCAGAGAAGGCCCCAGATAGACAGCAGGGGGGCAGACTCCAGGCCTTTCCTGCCCAAAACCATATCTCGAGGCAAAATCACACCCCCTGTGATAGGCCTGACTACATTTCAGAGATAAGCAACTCTCCAGGAGCAGACAGAAGGCATGGACAATCTGACTGATGTCTGGTCTCTACTCCTTTCCATAGCCGCTTCTGTTTCAACTGACAACAATCACTCTTTTTTTTCCTTTCTCTCTGTCCCCATAAAATCAGTGAGCCACTTGGCCTCTGCGCTGACACCCCCTTTTCTTTCTTTGGGATGCCATGCCATCTCCCTTCTCTTCCTCTCTTATTTTCTCTCTCCCTCTAAAAAGATGAAATAAACTTTTTTTACTTTTATATACCCTAATCTGTGTGTGAGAAACTTTTCTCCACCTGACCCATGAGCAACTGTCTGGGGAGTAGCTGCTGTTAACGGTCACCTGGCTTTAGTAAAGCGTGTGTTCCAGAAGAAATAGGAGGACTGTTGAGTCAGTTTATCAGTCTCTTGTAGCAAAATGAAACTAATCCAGAAAGCCAAATGTAATCAACAGACAGCAATGAGACATCCCCCAACTCGGGTGGGGGGGGGTCAAGAGGCAATCTGTCAGGAGTGGGCGACGGTGTCATGGTCCCTGTTTGAGTGGAAAGCCCGGGCGGTGCTCACGGAGCAGGAGGAGAAAGATTTCTCACACAGAGATTAAGTTATAAAAGTAAAAATGTTTATCTTCTTAGGGGGGAGAGAGAGAGAGAGAGAGAGGGAGAGAGAGAGAGGGAAAGAGAGAGCAGGGAGGTGGCATGGCATCTCAAAGAAGAAGGGTCCCAGCAGGGAGGCCAGGTGGCTTGCTGCTTTTATGGGGACAAAGAGAAAAAAGGAAACAATAGTAATTGTTGCGGAGTGATTAGCAGGCAGCTGGGAGACATCAGATTGTCTTTCTTGTCTCTTTCTGTTCCTAGAGACTTGGTTACCTCTGAAATGTAGTTAGGCTTATCTCAGGGGATGCGATTTTGCCCCCGAGATATGGTTTTGGGCAGGAAACTAAGGCTAGGAGTTTATTCCCTGCAGTCTGTTCAAGAGCTAGTCAGGAACACCTTAAGGCTGTAAAACAAATTCTAAAGGCTGTGGGCTGGCGAATGTAAAGAGAAAGACTTGCATATCCTTTCTGTCTTTCCTCTCTTTTCAGATGCTTGTGGCAATGGAACTGCAGGTTTGGGAGGGAAACAGCAAAAAGTAGAGAGAGCTCAAGATTGATCCTTAGCTGGTATTAGAAAATTGCAGGATTAGATATTTTCCTGTTATATCAGCAAGGCCGTCCTTACAGTGCCTGTGATACGTCCACCCCAAACTTGTAGTTTTTGGCAGAACTCCCAAGTCGGGAATGCAATTAGTTTCTGTGTCAGAAATATGAAGCTGATCAGAAGCCTAACTGCAGACGGTTCCGTTAGAGAACAAGCCTTTTATGCGCCTGTGTCTGATGCAGACAGTGCCGCCAGCATCCGCAATGTTTGCACAGTCTGCTGCCCTACACGGGCATGTCCTAACTGCAATGATACTAGAGTCTGAGCCCTGTTTTATCTAGTCTATGGAGCTTTTAGATCGGCACAGTTTGTGCTGAGGCCAAATAGCCTGTAGCACATGGTATCAGGTTTTGCCTTATAGTCAGGCGAAGGCAGTCATGAGCTGTGAATTAGAATTCCCCCAAACAAGCCAGCGGCTTTGTTCTGCCTCAGCAAAGCCAAAGCCTGCACAGCCAGACAGCTGTGTTCCAGGTCCAAGTGTCAGGTGCGGCTTTCCTAAGCCCTGTGTAGCAGGTTATTCTTACAGTGCAAATTAACCCATTTGAAAATATGCACAGAGGCCAGAAAACTATCAGACCCTAAGGAGCAGACATCTGATTTTACAAGAGCTCCTTAGTAACTAAAAACTGCTTTCTAAATTCCAAAAATGTATCTCCAGTTAGAGAGATTGCCTCTCTTCCATGTTCTCTTTTCTCGGATGCTCCAACGGGCAAAAATTATACCAAAAATCATCCGTTATGAAAACTTGTTTTCAATACTCGAAGACTTTACATTTTGATTCCCTCATCACCAACAAAAAGCAAGGAAATTGCGGACCATTCTGGGGTTTGTTTTGCTTTGGCAGGTAATCAGGATAGTTCCTCTAACATTTATGACATTACAGGCATAGAAGATAAGTTTTTATCATATATCCAGATGCAGTAGCCATTAAACACAAAGCCAATATTTTAAAATTCCCATTCCACTGCGAGTTGTTTTGTTTTTAATTCCCATTCCATTGCGAGTTTACTCAAACCCCCAGCAGCAGAGGTAGCATTTACAGAGTTAACATTTTAGCTGCCAAGAAATGCCTGGAATGGGGGAGAGTGAGGCCGTAGCAGCCTCTGAAATGGGTTCTTCCTTTCTTTTCTTTTTTCCTGGTTTATCTAAAGCTTTGCTCCAGCCCTAGTACCTGATTTCATTTTTTGTAGAAGAGAGCAACACAAGTCAGAGGCCTCTTTTAACATTGTGGCTCCCCCAAAGTTCACCTTTGGGAATGTTTGAGCCCCTTCTCCTCCAAATTGGAGGACAAAACAAAAACCCAAGGCAACACCTGGGCTTTTTGGATTTTGCCCAACTGAAATGTTTTTACCAATTTACCCCTCTACCAACAGTATTTGAGAGAGTACAAATTCTCCTTAAAAGGTTGGAGAATGAGTTGTGCATAGTTGAGAATTTGAGTGTACACTGTTTTGTATTTTTTATAACTGTGGTAAAATATATATAACATAAAATTTGCCATTGTAACTATTTTTTAGTGTAGAATTCAGTGGCATTAACTACATGTACCATGTTGTGCAGCCATCACCACTATTTCCAAAATTTCGTCATCACCTTGAATAGCACCCACTAAGTAATAACATCCCATTCTTCCTCTCCCCCTGCCAGCCCCTAGTAACTTCTGTTCTACTTTATGTCTCTATGAATGTGCTTCTCATATTTAGCTCAAGCAAGTGGAATCATCCAATATGTGATCTTTGGTGTCTGGCTTCTCTCACTGAGCATGTTTTCAGGTTCATCGATGTTGTCACATGTTTCAGAACTTCATTCCTTTTTATAGCTGAAAAATATTCCATCGTATGTACATACCAGTTTGTTTACCCATTCATCAGTTGATGGGAACTTGGGTTGTTTCCACCTTTTGGCTCTTGTGAATAATGCTGCAATGAACATTTGTGTAAAAGTATCTGATTCACTGCTTTCAATTCTTTTGGGTATATAACTAAGAGTCGGGAGGGCCGAGACAGTGGGACTAGAAGCAACCTGCACATGCCACTCTCTACAAGGGGATCCACCACTGCAAGTATTAATAGATGCCCACCTACAGATGGACCCTCTTGGAGAGAGCATTGTAAATCATCAGAGAACCAACAGGAGACACTGATGAATGAGATGGGGATGGGAAGTTCCACTAGCTGAGATCAGAAGGTACCTGGGGAAGACTCCTACATGTAGGGAAGGGATAAAGGAGAGAGCCCCAGGGCCCCAAGCTCCCCCGCACACACCAGGACTTGAGCTGTGAGCCTGAATTCTGATAGGGGAACTGCTTAGAGACGGTATAAAAGTTGCATCAGAGAGCGTGCTGAGCAGGGACCCGCAGGCCTCAGTTCCCAAGTCGCCACAGCTGATGCCACTCTGAGCTCTCAGGTCCAGAGCAGCTGGTCTACACAGGGATAGGCTTCCCTGTCGCTGCCCCAACATCGCCCCTTACCAGGCCAGTGTAGGAGCAGGGATAGTAGATGCTTCCGCTGGCCCGTAACTGGGAGCCAAGCGCCCCCCATACACATACCACCACCAGGGAACTCCAACGGATCTTCAGGGGTTCCATGGTAGCAGCCTTAGCGGCCCCTGTGTGGGGAGAGAGCCCAGCCAAGCCCAGTCACTCAGCGGCCCAGCCCCCACAGCCCTGCATGCCCCTGTGGAACAAGCACCCCACCCCCGTGTGCAACCGTGCAGAAGCCCACTGCACCACGGACTCACATGGCAACCAGCAGGTCACTACCTGGTGGTCCCACAAGCCAAGCAGAGGAACAAGCTCCCTGGTCCCACCCACCACACAGAGTTCCGTCTCTGCCCCCAGCCCTGTGTGGCCCACAATGGGCCTCACAAAACAGCATGTACTGGTATGAAAGCAGAGACATAGACCAATGGAACAGAAGAGACAACCCACAGATGAAGCCATCTACCTGCAACCAACGCATCTTTGACAAAGCAGACAACAACATACACTGGGGAAAGGAAGTCCTATTCAATAAAAGAGCTGGGGAAATGTGATAGCCACATGTGGAAGAATGAAACGGGACCCCTATCCTCTCGCCACTCACAAAAATTAATTCAAGAATGGATAAAAGATTTAAATGTAAGGCATGAAAGCATAAAAATTCTAGAAGAAAACATAGGAAAAACTCTTCTAGGCAAAGAATTTATGACTAAGACCCCAAAGACAGCAACAATAAAAATAAATAAATGGCATTTATTTAACTTTAAAAGCTTCTGCACAGCAAAGGAAATAATCGACAGAGTTGATTGTCAATAGACAACCTACAGAATGGAGGACAATATTTGTAAACTATACATCCAACAAAAGACTAATATCCAGAATTTACAAAGAACTCAAACAAATCAGCAGAAACAAAGAGCCCCATCAAAAAGTGGGCAAAAGACATGAACAAAAGTTTTTGGAAGGAAGATAAACAAATGGCCAACAGACATATGAACAAATGCTAAACATCACTAATTACGAGGGAAATGCAAATTAAAACCATGGTGAGACAACACCTTACTCCCATCAGAATGGCCATTACTAAAAAGTCAAAAAAACAATAGATGCTGACATGGATGCAGAGAGAAGAGAATACTTATACAGTGTTGGTGGGACTGCAAATTAGTACAACCTCTGTGGAAAGCAATATGGAGATTCCACAAAGAAATAAATGCAGACTTACCATTCAATCCAGCAACCCAACTGCTGGATACCTACCTAAAGGAAAAGAAGTCATTTTATAAAAAAGACACCTGTACTTGAATATTTATCACAGCACAATTCACAATTGCAAAGATGTGGAATCAACCTCAGTGCCCACCAATTCACGAGTGGATGAAGAAAATATGGCATATATATAAACCATGAAGTACTACTCAGCCATAAAAGGGAATGAAATAATGTAGTTTGCAGCAACTTGGATGGAACTGGATACCATTATCCCAAGTGAAGTATCTCAAACAAATCAGCAGAAACAAAGAGCCTCATCAAAAGGTGGGCAAAAGACATGAACAGAAGTTTTTTGAAGGAAGATAGACAGTTTTTTGAATGGAAAACCAAACACCATATGTTCTCACTAATAAGTGGGAACTAAACGATGGGTACACACTGCACAAAGTGATATAAAGGACATGAGAAATGAAGAATGGGGGGAAGTATGAGGGGGTGGAGGATAAAAACTTACCTTTTGGGTACAATGAGCACTATTCTGGAGACAGGCTCTCCAAAAGCCCTGACTTAAGCATTATACAAGGCATCCATGTAACCAAAACATGTGTAGCCCCTTAATATTCTGATATTTTTAAAAAGTTTCATGAAAGGACCTAGAATGCCATAAATATTATTATAATCTCAAAAACATCACATCCTAATGCATGCGGCTGTGCTTTTTGTTGAAATTGACTAATGAGAATAACTGTTTTTAATTTTTCTGAATTAAGACCATCTGCAGCTGTTTCTTTTAGCAATGATTCTTAATTAAATGCAATAAAATTTACAAAGAAGTAACCTAACAAGAAAAAAATAACTAAGAGTGGAATTTCTTCGTCCCCAAGACTGTCCTCAGCCTCAGTGACCCAATGGCCTCAGAAGCTGTTAGGCTCACGGTTACCGTTTGTTATAGCGAGAGGATGCAGAGGGAAATCTGGGGAAACAGCACATGGCGGGGAGTCCAGAGGAAACCAGGCCCAAGCTCCCAGCAGTTCTCTCATTTTGTGATGAGACAGAGCCGATTCTCAATTTACCAAATGGCTCGTTGGCCTCACTTGAGCATTTATTGCCTGTCCCCCTTCTGTGCAGCTATGTGATTTGGGTAAGTCATGTCTCACCCATAAGATCCAGTTTTCTCCCCTGTGAAATGGTGAGCAATGAATGTCATTAACCACAGCCCTTTTAAAGGACATTTTCTGAGGTAATCTATCTCAGCCACTTAACACAACGCCTGGCATAGAGTAAGTGATCAAAAAGTAATAATGATTGCCATTATCTATTTTATTAGTACTATTAAATGTCAAAATTCCTTAAAGAAGGATCTGTGTTCCTTAAAGAAGCTTGAAGCAAGAGCATAGCTCATAATAAAACAAGAGAGTAAATTAGAGCTAAAAGAGACTCCTCCTCAATGTCACAGCTGTGCGGGAGGTCCTCATGCCTGCTGTGGGACATCAGTTTTCAAGAGCATTTTTTATCTTGTGATACCCGTTCCTGAAATTGTAACACTTCAGGCCTTGTGTACTCCTATCAAATGACTCACAAATCACCTCAAGATACTTTCAAAGTGTCCAGTTGCCAGGAAACTGATTTTCTGCAAGGACAATAGAAGCTCCCACTCCACAGTGCATTCCTCTCCTGAAGACTTTTCTTATAGAAAACAGGAGCCCGGTGAACCATCAACTCTCTCCATGACAGTCCAGGAGATCGGCCGTACTCCAGATCTGAAAATATTTTAGAGTGAAAACACACTTCAGGGTAGCACTTACATCGGTCACACACATCCTAAAGGCCCCGCTTGTAGTGGAGATGATTTTATTTGCTTCCCATGATTCCTTTTAACCCAGGAATTGGGTTTTGAATTCTCTTGGCCAGTGGAAAGGACATGACAGTGCCCTCCTTGACAAGGGAAATTCAGTGATTGGCGGCTGCTTTGGCTCTGAGTCATTGCCAAAAGTGGTGAGATTTCACAACTGTGATAGTTATCTGTTGCTGCATAAAAATTACAACAAACTTAGCGGCTCAAAACAACACACATTTCTTGTCTCACGGTGTTTATGGGTCAGGAGTCCAGGCCTAGATTAGCAGGTCCGTGGGTCAGGGCCCCTAGGAGGCTGCAATCCAGGTGTCTAATAGACTTGGGCCACAGGAAGTCTGGATGAGGGAAGAATTTGTTGTTAGCAGAATTTCGGTTCCACAGGGCTGAGGAATTGAAGGCTTCAGTTCCTACCGGCTGTTGGGCAGAGACTGCCCTCCGTTCCCTGCCCTGCGGGTGTGCGGGCCTCTAAATTCAGTGCAGCGCTTAGGAGCAGACGTGGGAATAGGTGACGCTGGAGTGCTTTGTAGAGGTCTTCCTGGGTAAGGAAGCACTGAAGCCTGAAGACCTGGAATTACCTTTCTAAACAGGGCAAAACCAGTACTGAGAGGGCAAATTCATTATCTACTCATACACATTTCTTTGCCTGAAATAGCTATTGTTAGGTTTGTTCCAGGCGGGAACCGAAAGGTAGGTACAGGACGGAATGCAGTTAATGGAAGACTTAGGCTTGTAAAACAATAGCTGTAGGAGTCTGGAGAGTCCCTGGACGTTGTGATCTAACAGCCAGCTGCAGCCAGCATTCCTTCCTGCCCCCCACCATAGGGACAAAGTGTATCCCTCCCTCTCTCTCCTGATAAGGATGAGGCAGGAGCTGAAGGATGGATATGGATTCTTTTCCTTTGAAAAAGAATTTATTACAAGCAACTATTCTCGCCCACTTACTTACTCCCCTGGAGAAACCAGCTATAAAACACAAGGCTCTCCCCCGCCTCATGGTGGTTGCATTTTTTGGCCTCCACCCATCTGCACCCAGATGCTCAAAATAAATAGCATTTTGCTACACATGAGGCTTCTGTGCCTCTCTCTTGGCTCTGGACCTAACAGCTATTTGTGTCTCAAGTTTTAAATCATTGTTTAGCTTCACGACTGCTGGAAATGGCCCGGTCATCTTTGTCAATGACAATAAGTAACCCCTCCCTACAGTTGCAACTCCTTACCAGACAACGTCCAATATTTCTCATGTGTTTTAATTTCAAAGGAATATATATCATTATAACATGTTTTCACAAACAATGTGAAAGTGTAAGGCATATTGTTGAGGGGAAAAGTGTCAAATAGAATATTGTGAATTAAATAAAATCTTAAGGCTTCCCCCCAGCCAGCTGACTTGGACCAGTGGATACCCTCTTGGCCAAGGGGCCTAAAACTGAGTTGCTGGCCATGAGAAGGGAGGTCAGACATGCCTCATCGTGCCCCCCTCCCTTCTTGGAGACATTCTTTGTAACTCATTAGCAGGCCTAGGGCTATGCGAGACAAACCTGCAGGTCCTCAATCTACTTAACAAATCACTTGAGTCTGAGTATGTGTCTGGTGGCTTGTCTCTGATTAACAGATTTCCTTATCTTATCTTAAAACATTCTTGCCCTTTAGACAAAGCTTCATTTCTTTAACCAATTATAAATAAGAGTCTTTAAACCCACCTGTAATCTATAAGCCCCCACTTTGAGATGGCCCTCCTTTTCAGGCCAAACCAATGTATGCCTCCCAGGTATTGATTTGTGACTTTACCTGTAACCCCTGTCTCCCCGAAATATATAAAACCAAACTGTCACCCAACCACAGCCAGTCCATTTGCTCAAGGCTTTTTGGGCATGGCTCCAGGTCATGGTCCTCAAATTTGACTCAGAATAAATCTCTTTAAATTATTTTACAGAGTTTGGCTTCTTTTCTGTTGACAATACAATATGTCACCTTATGGTGGAAAAGAAAAAGAGAAAACAAGAATGTATATTTTTATTTGTTTTTATAACATATAAATATATCCTGGAAGGATGCATAAAGAAACTAACAACACATATTATATGGGTGGGGGTGGAGAATCAGATTTTTTTAAACTTCATTTTTTATATTTCTATGAGATTGAACCAGGAATGTAATTACCTGCTGAAAACAAGAAATGTTTAAATACAGCAAAACACAAAATAACATAAAAAGAGCAGTAAGAAGTGTTCCCTACACAGTGCCCTAATCCCCCTGTCAATGCTAGAGATAATTGCTAATATTCTTACAGATCAAGGCTTCTCAACCTCAGCACTGTTGATTTGGGGGCCAGTTAATTCTTCATTGTGCGTTGTTTATCAGCATCCCTGGCCTCCATCTAGTAGATGCCAGTAGTACCCTCTCCCAGTCGTGAATATCAAAAATGTCTATTGACAATGTCAAATGTCCCCTGGGATGGGGTCAAAATCTTCTCCAGTTAAAGACCACTGTACTAGACTTTTTCCATGCATATACCTACATCTGCATATCGAAATATACATATATGGTTATTTTGAGGGTTTTTCTTCCAGTTTTATTAAGGTATGGTTGACAAATAAAAACGTATGTATCTAGGGTATATACAACATGAGTTTTTGTTTTATTTTATTTTGTTTTTTACAAATAAGAAAACTACAGTTCAGAGAAATACTGCATTTTGGACACCTGATTTCTTATTCAATGTTCTTTCAATACTTTTTATTTCTTTGTTAAACTTGATATTATTTTTGATTGATAAATCATAGTTGTATACAGTTATGGGGTACAATGTGTTATTTTGATATATGTGTATAATATGGAGTGATTAAAATCAAGCTAATTAAATCAAGTTAATTAACATATACATTCCCTCACTTACCTATCACTTTTTATGGTGAAATATTTGAGATTTACTGTTTTAGTTATTTTAAAATATACAATACATTTTTATTGACTATAGTCACTCTGCTGTACAATAGATCTCAAAACTTACTCCTCCTATCTATCTGAAACTTTGTACCCTTTGATCAACAACTCCCCATTCCCTCCCTCCCCACCCCACCCCCAGCCTCAGGTAACAACCATTCTGCTCCCTACTTCTATGCAATTCCCTGTGTAAGTGTGATCATGCGGTAGTTACCTGTGCCTGGCTTTTTTTCACTTAACACATCCTCCAGATTCATTCATGTTGCAAATGAAAGCATTGCCTCCCTTTCTAAGGCCAAACGGTATTCCCTTGTGTATATATACTACCACATTTTCTTTAGTCATCCATCCACTAAGGGACACTTAGGTTGATTCCATATCTTGACTACTTTGTATAATGCTGCAATGAACCTGGGGATGCAGATATCCCTTTGACATATTGATTTCAGCTCCTTTGAATATATACCCAGAAGTGGGATTGTTGGATCATATGGTAGTTTGTCTTTCCATATTGTTTTCCATAATTGCTGTACTAATTTATAATACATTCCCACCAATGGGAATTTATAATACATTTCTACCAACAAGGTACAAGAATTCCCTTTTCTCTGCATCCTCACCAATATTACCTTTCATCTTTTAGATAAAATTCACTCTAACAAGGGTGAGGTAATTTTAATTTGCATTTCCCTACTGATTAGTGATGCTGAGCATTTTTTCCTATACCTGTTGGCCATTTGTATGTCTTCTTTTCAGAAATGTCTGTTCAGTAATCAAGTTATTCGTTTTCTTGCTATTGAGTTGTTTGAATTCCTAACACATTTTGAATATTAACTCCTTATCAGATATGTAGTTTGCAATTATTTTCTCCATTTTGTGGGTTGTCTCTGCACTTTCTTAACTTTCCTTTGTTGTGTACAGAATATTTCTGGCTTGATGCTATCCCATTTGCTTTTGTTGCCTGTGGTTTGGGGTCATATTCACTCTATTTTTTTTTTTCGATTTTTTTTTTTTTTTAGAGATGGGGTCATACTAGGTTGCCCAGGCTGGTCTTGAACTCGTGGCCTCAAGTGATCTTCCTGCCTCAGCCCCAAAGTGCTGGGATTATTGGCATGGGCCATCACACCCAGCTATTGGGGTCATATTAAAAAAATCATTGCCCAGACCAATGTGGTGGAGTTTTCCATTTATTTGTGTCATCTTTAATTTCCTTTGTCAATGTTTTCAATGTCCAGATCTTTCACTTTCTTGGTTAAATTTATTCCTAAGTATTTTATTATTTTTGATGCTATTGTAAATGGAATTGTTTTCTTGATTTCCTTTTCAGATAGTTTTTAGTATCTAGAAATTCATCTGATTTTTTATGTTGATTTTCTATTCTGTAACTTTACTGAATTTCTTTATTGTTCTAACAGTTATTTGATGAAGTCCTTTGAGTTTTCTATATATTATATAAGATCATGTCATCTGCAATCAGAGATAATTTTATTTTTACCTTTCTGATTTGGATGGCTTTATTTGTTATTCCTGACCAATTGTTCTGGCTAGGATCTCTAGTACTGTGTTGAATAAAAGTGGCAAGAGTGAGTGTCCTGCTCTTGTTTCTGATTTTAGAGGAAAAGCTTTCAATTTTTTGCCCTTAAGTATGATGTTAACTATAAGCTTATCGTATATGGCCTTTACTGATTCGAGGTACATTCCTTCTATACCTGATTTCTTGAGAGTTTTTATCATGAATAAAACTAAATTTTGTCAAATGCTTTCTCCGCATCTATCGAGATGAACATATGATTTTTGTCCCTCATTCTGTTAATGTGGTATGTCACATTTATTGATTTCTGTATATTAAGCCACCCTTACATCCCAGGGATAGATCCCACATAATCACATGATCATACCGTATGATCTTTTTAATGTGTTGTTAAATTCAGTTTGCTGGTATTTTGTTCAGGATTTTTGCATGTGTGTTCATCAGGTATATTGGCCCATAATTTTCTTCTCTTGTAGTGTCCTTGTCTGGTTTTGCATTCAAGATTATGTGCCCTCTTAAAATGAATTTAGAAGTTTTTCCTCCCTTCAATTTTTTAAAAGAATTTGAGAAGCACTGGTATTAATTATTTAAATGTTTGGTAAAATTTGCCAGTGAAGCCATCAGGTCCTGGGCTTTTCTTTGATGGTAGATTTTTCGTTACTGATTCAATTTTCTTACCCTTTATTAGTCTGTTCAGTTGTTCTATTTTTTCATGATTCAGTCTTGGCAGGTTTTATGTTTCTGGAATTTATCCATTTCTTCTAGATTATCCAATATGTTGGCATATGATTGTTCATAGTATTTTCTTATGATCTTTCGTACATCTGTGGTATCAGTTGTAATAACTCCTCTTTCATTTCTGATTGTATTCATTTGAGGCTTCTCTTTTTTTTCTTAGTCTGGCTAAAGGTTTGTCAATTTATTTTTTCAAGAAACCAACTCTTAGTGTCATTGGATCATTCCTTTTGGTTTTTTAGTCTCTATCTCATTTATTTCTTCTCTGATCTTTGTTATTTCCTTCTTTCTATTAAATTTGAGCTTAGTTTGTTCTTTTTTTTCTAGTTCCTTTAGGAGTGACATCAGGTTGTTTATTTGAGATCCTTCTTCTTCTTCTTCTTTTTTTTTTTCTTTTTCAAGACAAGACTTCACTCTGTTGCCTGGGCTAGAATGCAATGGTGTGATAATAGCTCACTGCAACCTCTGAATCCTGGGCTCAAGCAATCCTCTAGCCTCAGTCTCCCAAGTAGCTAGAACTATAGGCATGGACACCATGCCTAGCTAATTTTTTATTTTTTGTAGAGACAGGGCCTCACTATGTTGCCCAGGTTGGTTTCAAACTCCTGGCCTCAAGTGATCCTCCCACCTCAGCCTCCCAAAGTGCTAGGATTACAGGTGTGAGCCACCAGGCCCAGCCCATTTCTTTTTTTTTAATATAGGTGTTTATTGCTATAAATTTCCCTCTTTGAAATGCTTTTGCTGCATCTCATAAATGTTGGTGTGTTGTTTCCATTTTCATTTGTCTCAAGATATTTTTTATTTTCCCTTTTGATTTTTTCTTTTACCCATTGTTTTCTCAGAAGCGTGTTGTTTAATTTTCACATATTTTTGCATTTTCCAGTTTTCCTCCTGTTATTGATTTCTAGTTTCATACCATTGTAGTCATAAAAGATACTTGATAGGATCTCAGTCTTCTCAAATTTGTTAAAACTTGTTTTGTAGCCCAGCATATGATCTATCCTGGAAAATATTTCATGTGTGCTTGAGAAGAATTCTGTATTGTATTCTGTTGCTGTTGGATAGAATGTTCTATATATGTCTGTTAAGTCCATTTGATCTAAAGTGTAGTTTAAGTCCAATGTTTCCTTCCTTATTGCTTTTCTGTCTGAATGATGTATCCATTGCTGAAAGTGAAATATTAAAGTCTCCTACTATTATTGTATTGCTGTCTATTCCTCCCTTCAGATCTGTGAATATTTGTTTTATATATTTAGGTACCTGATGTTGGGTGCATGTTATTTACAATTTTCATATTCTTTTTTTTTTATTTCAGCATATTATGGGGGTTACAGATGTTTAGGTTACATATGTTGCCCTTGCTCCACCTCCCCCCCTCATATTCTTTATATCTTCTTGATGAATTGTCATTATGTGGTAACCTTCTTTGTCTCATTTTTTTACTTAAAGCCTATTTTGTCTGACATAAGTATAGATACTCCTGTTATCTTTTGGTTTCTATTTGCATGGAGTATCTTTTTCCATCCTTTTGCTTTCAGTCTGTATGTGTCCTTAAAGGTGAAGTGAATTTTTTGTGGACACCATATAATTAAGTTTGTTTCTTTTTATCCATATAGCCACTCTGTGTCTTTTGATCAGTGAATTTAGTCCATATTTGATAGATATGGATTTATTTGCCATTTTGTTCATTGTTCACTGGTTGCTTTGTAGATCCTTTGTTCCTTTTCTCTTTTCTTGGTGTCTTCCTTTGTGATTTGATGATTTTCTATAGAGGTATGCTTTGATTCTTTTCTCTTTATCTTTTTGTGTATCTGCTATAGGTTTTTGCTTTGTGGTTATTATGAAGCATATTAAAACATCTTATAATTAGACTGGTCCACTTAAACATAGTAAAAACTTAACTTTGATCACATACAAAAAGCTCCACACTTTTACTCCCCCCACGCACATTCTATTTTTGATGTCATAGTTTACTTTTTCTTATATAGCTTCTTTTCTTGTCTTATATAGCTTCTTTTTCTTATATAGCTTCTTATATAACTTCACAAGTTATAGCTAAAGTTATTTTTAATACTTTTGTCTTTTAACCTTTATACTACAATTAGAAGTGATTTATTCTCCAGCATTATAGTATTAGAGTATTTTGAGTTTGACTATATGTTTATCTTTACCAGTGAGTTTTATGCTTTCATGTGTTTTCAGGTTACTAATTAGGAGCCTTCCATTTCAGTTTGAAGAACTCCTTCTAGTATTTCTTATAAGGCTGGTCTAGTGGTGATAAACTCCCTTGGCTTTTGTTTGTGTGAAAAAGCCTTTACCCCTACCCCTCATTTCTAAGGGACAGCTTTGCCAGGTAATGTATTGCTGTTTTGTTTTTTAATTGGATCATACTATGAACATTGTTCTGAAGTTTGCTTTTTGCACTCAGAGTTACTCTGCACACCTTTCCATTACTCACAGATACAATTATACACACAGATACAACTCATTATTTTTAACCATCACATGTAACCATAATTAGACATCTCCTTATTGATAAACACATAGGTTATTTTCAGTTTTAGTCTATCATAAACTATGCTATGAGAAAAATCATTGAATATATGAAGTATGTAATCTCCATGCTTATGTGACTATTTTTGTAGGATATAAGTGGATTCATTGAGACAAACAGTATGTACTTTATTAAAAAATTGTAAAAGAAATTTTAAATCTTTTATTAGGGGGAATCGTATAAAATTGCCATTTTAAGCCAAGCTCCATGGTGCACACCTTTAGTCCCAGTTACTTGGGAGGCTAAGGTGGGAGAATTGCTTGAGCCCTGGAGTCAAAGAATAGCCTGGCAACATAGTGAGATCCTGTCTCTAAAAATAATAATAAAATAAAAATAAATAAAATTGCCATTTTGGAGGTCAGAAATGGTCAAAGTTTTGGTATGCCAAAAATTTATCTATAAACATAGCCAATTTATTTTAAAATGTACAGACTTTTCCACAGGAGGGTGGAAACTATAATACCATCGAAGCATTAATACTCATATGAATTCATTTATTTGTTTTTATTGTCTGATTCAGGCTTCTTGCTCCATCTGTTCGTTTATTTGATTGCCAATTGGTGTGGGAGTTTTGGTAGCAGTTTTGGTAGTGACCTGAACCAAAGGAAGCAGCTGTATCTCTTACATTAAGAGTCTGCCTACAGGGTCAATGTTTTTTAAAAAAAGTTCTACTCTCTTCAAAGACGCCTTTTTGGCTCTGAGCAGAAATAATGACTAGGCACTGATAGGCAAAATGTCCTGTGTTGCTCTGAGGTATGAAACATTACCTGTTTGGTGAAGCAACATTACATAACTGGTGTACCTGGGCCTCCGGAACCATATGATTCATCGGATTCATTGAGCCATTTGTCAACATCATTATCCTTGTCACCACCAATTAGCATTTGCAGAGCACCCACACAGAGATGACACTGGACTTGGTGTTTGACACAATACAAGGAAGACAAAGAGTACAACTGATAAACTGTTGGAACTGTACATTTGAATATGAAACATCGCACAAACATACCTGTAAATCCAAGCCTACCTGGTAGAATAAGCACATTGAAACTTATCATGGAGCTTTACAATGGCTGTTTGTATTGTAACAGAACCTGCAGCAGATGGTCTTTCCACATGACAGCTGCTGAGAAAGGCTCCAGGTCTCCTTGGGGATCCCAGAATCAGACTCTAAAGATTTGCAAGGGCCTTTGTTGGACCACTGAGTCAAACTCCTCAGAATTCTCTTACAGTACCCCTGACCAATGAGTGACCATCAAGTCTCTAAATATTTGGGAAATTTGCAGATTCCTGGGAGGATTCCATGGGTTAAGAGTGGGAATTTTGAAGAGTTCTAGAAAGAAATTCTGGAATACAAACAAACTCGAAATTATCATAGGAGAACTATTTTGCAATTGTTTTCCAGTTAAAAGCTTTTCATAAAAGAGATCTTAGGTGGCCACTAGAGTTGAACCAAGACCATTTTCTTCGATTGTCACCATTCTCATTTCAAAGAGTTCCTTGCTGCTTTATATCCTGTTCAGCTCCATTTTGTACTAGATAGAGGTAGAGTAGAAAGAAAAACTGAACAAGATCCATTTTTCCCTGCTTAAAGGGTAAACACCTACCTAAGAAGCATATTCAAGCTTTCCACAAATTTCAACAGGGTAATCCCAGTTTATAAGCAGGTTGTGTGTCTTTAGTGTGTAGTCAATCAGCTGTTTGGAAAACAAGATGTATTTTTCCCCAGAGACTGTGCACTTGGTGGTTGAGTACTGAGGCTGGTACACGACAGCCTGCTTAACTGGGAGTGAAGGATCATGTCCTGCCAACGGCACATGATAGAGCCTAAGTTGTGAGCCACAAGATTTCCCAAGGAAGCAGGCACACACCTGTCCCAGAGCAGTAGGATCAGGCCTGCCCTTCCTCCCCGCTGCCCAGTGCAGGGCACTGAGAGATGATGGGCTCTTCCCAGCACCACGTCCCAACAGTGCAGGCTGGGAAAGAGGAGAAATGGGGGTGAGGGTCCTGGTAGTCTCTGGTGTTAAGTGGGCTGGAGTGACCGTCTTATTTTTCCCAGTAGGTTTCCCATTCCCCCAGGTCCACAGACTTGCCCAGCATTTCCTTTTCATTCAGGTTTTGAAAGTAGCCACTGCAGAGAATGCCCAGCCCTGTGCGGTTCCCTGAGCGTTTATGGTCAGTATGAAGCAGAATGTGATGGGGTGGAGAGTGCCTCCTCTGCCCATTTGCATGTGGGTCTCTTATTCTGGGACAGAGTGCACAGACTCAGGGACAATGACAGGGGCTGGAGGCTGTAGCTCTGTGGCTGGGGAAAACACCCGAGGATGGGAGCCAAGGAGCAGGGGTTGAAGCAGGAGCGCTGTTCTCTCCTTTCCCTTCTGAGGACCCGGCCTCTGTCCAGCCTGGGCAGTGGTGAGAATCAGGCCGGGTGGGCACACTGTGGTGCGTTCCTCTGTGGCAACCTGGGTGGGGGAAGGCAATGGGCACCTCCAGTGGTAGTGGGAGAAGAAAGAATGGCATCTTCAGCCATCGGTTGCGCCAAGTGGGCCATTGGTGGGAAAGATGCACTCAAGAAGCTTTAGGAAAAATAAAATCAATTTTCATATTATTCACTGCCTTTTAAAAATATGCTTCTATACATTTCGATGACCCAACAGAAAAGGGGAAAAGGACATAAAGAGTTTATTTTAGAAGAAAGACAAATAGCCTACATGAAATTATAACAAAATGCACTAATAGTGATCAAATGTGAATCTCAGAAGCATTGTGCTAAGTGAAAGAATCCAGACACAAAAGAGTCTGTACGGCACGAGTCCATTCTGTGAGACTCTAGTAAAGACAAAGCCGTGGTGACAGAGCTGATCAGGGCTGGCAGGGGCCAGGTCTTGGGGAGGACACTGACTGGAAGGGGCAGCAGGGACCTTTGTGGGGTGGTGGAAATGTCCTGAATAGATCATGCTTGTGATGGTGGTAGCAACACAACTGCGTGCATTTTCTATGTATGTATTTAAAGGTCAGCAATCTGTGTGCTTAAAATTGGTGAATTTTGTTGTGTATACACTATACCTCACTAAAGGTGACAATAAAGAAAAGATTTTAAATAGATATTTGTGGATATAAAGAAAACTCATAGTTCTAAACTTTTTAACCCTAAAAAGGTCCTTAGAGACCAACTGATCCAACTCCTATCTCCTGTACCTTATAAATGAGGAAATGGAGGCCCCGAGAGATGATTATTGTTATTCAGAGTCCCTCAGCCTGCTGGAAACCAGGCCATGGTGCGGCACCCAGACCTGTGTCTTTTCAGTCTTCGTTCTTTCTTTTTTTCCAAAGAACATACACCACCACACGGGGTCCAATGCCAGCTTCGGTCTGTCTATGGAGTCTTCCACAGCAACCCCCGCGATGTCTTCCTCAGCCAGGACCCAGCCAGGCGAGCAGGCAACAAGAGACCTTTTCAGCCTTTCTGTTCTGCCGTCCTTCCAAGCACACCGAAACTGTTCATGTAAACCATGTCATCACACACAATCCACAGGCACCGTAAAAAACCTTTCAGATGTGTAGCGCTTTAATTTTTAACACATCTGCATTGTATTCTGAGAGGCAGAACCAGTGGGAAATATACATTAAAAGATTTATTGCAAGGAATTTGTTTGTGCAACTGTGGGGCCTGCCAGGCAAGTCCGAAATCTGCAGGGCTGGCTTCCAGGGCAAACACGCTGCAGCTGTGCAGCCCGGCCACGTCCACAGGCGAAATGGCTACTTTCCCAGGGAAGCCTCAGCTCTGCTTTTAAAATCTTTCAACACACTGAGTCAGGCCCACCACGATTATCTAGGATAATCTCGCTTATTTAAAGTCAACTGATGTGGACTCTTATCCCATCTACAAAATCCCTGCACTACACCACCTGGATTAGTGTGTGACTGGGTAACTGGGGACCACAACCCACCCAAACTGACAAATAAAACTGACCGGCACACCCCTGTGGTACACAAGGAAGATGTTAGCATTTCCCTTCTTCGACTAGGGGCCAGAAGCACAGAGTACTTAAATTATTTTCCTAAGGGCACACGGCTAACCCACTTTTTGTTTTTTAATTGTAAAATGGATTAACAATTCTTACCCGGTGTGGTTGTTGTGAGGAGTAAATTAAATTAAATCAAGTCCAATTGCATATGTAAAGTTCTTGGCACCGAGTTCTCAACGTTATAAAACAGCTATTAGAACATGCTTTTTGTCTATAAAATGAACTGGTTTATGAGTTGTGAGGATATAGACATTCTCTTTCACTGCAAGGGGAGTACACATTAGAATAACTTTTACCAGCAAGTAGTTCTATTTCCAGGAATTAGTTTTATAACATTTTCAAATATCTATAAAGACATGTGCACAAAGATATTCATTGCAGTGTTGCTTATAAATGAAAAAATATACAAATGTCCATCAGTAGGGGGAAAGGAGATTATTAAATGAATTATGACCTGGTCTGACAACGGAATGCTCTACATGCATTGATAAAGAAATATGTCCATGGTGTAATATTGGATCTAAAACAGAAGAGTTCGTATTATCTGATGCCACATATGATCATAGACATTTTGCTACACCTTTGGTGGTGGACAGAGGATGGATTCTGTACTTGTTCTGTTAAAATGGACATTTTCCCTCCGAGGAAGAACTCTAAGGTGGTCATGGTGTTTGGGTTGAAACTTCCAAAGCTGAAAGCCTCCAATAGCTGCCCCATCCCCACCATGACTTGTCCTCCCTGAGTGGGAACATGGACTTTGATTTGGAGATCACCACCAGGACTCATCGCATGGATGCCAGCGGCTCCAAGGTGTAGTGATGTGACTCACAGAAAATAGAGACCAGACACCAAGTCACAAGAGGGTGAGCTAGAGCAGAGCCACATGACAGAGGGTGGACCTTTATGATTAGGGCAGAAACACCTGAATCAGAGAGACACGTTCCATCCACGATGAAGCCTTGATGGGAATGTCTTTTGAGACGATGGGTAGCACAGTGAACTTTCACGGAGCATCATTCAGGACTTCTCTTTCTCCTGATGGAATGTGGAGAAAGGAGGCAGCCGTACTTTTTGAGATTCCCGCCATCCGGGGATGAGATGGCTACATGGAGACCTCAAGACCCTCTGCCTCACACCTACTCCCTTTCCCCAAGTGGAATTGGGAGCCTATTTGACAATTCTGTTACTACTGAAGTCCTTCTTACAGAACTTCAAATCCACACATAGGTCCAGTGGAGACCTTGGAGAAGAGAGATTTCTACAAAAATGCAATTAAAAAATGGAAGAAAACTGGCAGAGGACCATCCTGAATGGGAAGGGGCCAGCTCCTGTGGGTTTTATGGTTACTGAGGGCTGTTTCCCTAAATCAAGTTAAACGCTTCTCTAGTGCATTACAGTAGTGTGAGTGCGGGAAAAATACGCAAACTCAAAGCGCTTTTTCTATCTCTCACTCAACAACAACCATCAACACATAAGACTCCTGTGACCAGTTGTGTGGGGATTTCTCTCCACCAACAAGCAAGCAATCAATTTTGCAGTGGACACCAGCTGGGTGTTCTCCAATTTAATCCTGACACTATCTACCTGGAGACAGCGTCAGATCCCACAGGGTTAATGCAGAGATTGGGCAGAAAAGAAAGGTTGAGAGAGCCTGTGTGCAGCCATTTTGACTGACACCAGACCTTAACCACACTGAACAAGGAAGTTGCCAGCAAGTCACCAGCCCTGGACCACCTGAGGATGGAAGCCTTACAAACGGTGCTTACCTTTCTGTGACTGCAGTTTATGATCAACCTTTATGGCCTGACTATAAGACAATGCTGGTTATGTACAGGGTTTTTGAACATTTAAAAATGTTACCATTGTCCCATAAGGGGTCCCCCACCTCCTTGTGAAAGGAGCCCTACTCTGTGGAGTAGGATTTGTTGTCTGTGTCTCTCTCAATCAACCCTCTGTTGCTAATTGGCTCGCTCTTGAATCCATTCCCCCCGAAGCCAAGAACTCACTTGGTGAGTTCAGGGTGCTTTCCTCCATTCATGCACAAAGTGCAGGGTGATGCACTCTCTGCATCAGGATGAGAGCTCAGTCCCAACAGACTGCCTCCCCTTCAGAAACCAGTTGCAAGTCCAGGCCTCTAGAACTTCTGACTGACCACCTTCAATTTGGGGTTCCCATGACTCCCTCTCTGGTTTAGATTAATTTGCTAGAACAGTTCACAGGACTCAAGGAAATGCTTATTTATGTTTGCTGGTTTATTATAAAGGCTATTACCAAGGATTCAGATGAAGAGATGAGTAGAGTGAGGTATGGGGGAAGGGGCGTGGGGCTTGCATGCTCTCCCAGGGCTACCACCCTCCAGGAATCTCCACAGGCTCAGCTATTCAGAAGCTCTCCAAACCCTGTCCTCTTTGGGTTTTGTGGAAGCTTTATTACCTAAGCACAATTGATTAAATCATTGGCCACTGGTGATCAACTTAACCTTTAGCCCCTCTACCCTCCCAGGACTTTGAGGATGGGGCTGAAAGTCCCAACTCTTTAATCCTGCCAAGGCTTTCAGGTGACCAGCCCCATCCTAAAGCTGCTACATAGGTGGTAGACACCAGTCAACTCATTAGTGTACAAAAAGAGTTTTAGGAGCTATATGCCAGGAAATGGGGTTGAATACCAAATATATATTTCACAATAACATAGTCCACCCCAAGTCTTTGAACATGGATTCCTTACATCAAAAGGACATAACTCAGAAGATACTGCCACATTACTAGAATCCTATTCAGTCATCGATACTTAGTCTAGTCCCTCGTACTGTATGAATGTCTCCCAGGGCGAGGCCACTCATGTTGGCAGGCTTCGATTCCATCTTGCCAGGTACCAGAAGCAGGAGTGGTCTTGGCAAACATATAGCTTTACCCTTTCAGGCGTCTGGTAAAATTGACCTAAGAGACAAGGTCATGTCTTGCTCTGAGCCTCTTTTGGGGTGTCAATGTAATACTGGATTTCTCTTATTTATTTCTTTACCCTCAGCTACTATTCCTCCTTCTCTTCATTAATATCCAAACTTTTCCTCCCTTGGAAGGGACGTTAGAATCACCACTGTGCTGGTCTAGATTGCAGGCAGCAATGCTGGTCTAACAAGTTCCTCCCCCTACTACATTCCCATTCAGATGGGGTAAGATTATATAGGTGCCAAACAAGCGAACCCCAATTTTCCACGACCCACCTCTACCAGGCCTTAGGAATTCTGGCATAAGGTTTAAAAACATAGTTACAGTTTCTTGCTTAGGAACCATCCCCACTTCCAGCACCATAGTCACAGCCCTGGTTCTAGGACCACTGTATCAAGTAGGGGAGAAAAAAAATTTTTGGAGGTGATTTGGGGAACAAAAAAAATTATAGTCATTATACCAGTGTGCTCCTCCCTTGCCACAAATTGTACAGTCATAACAGCATCCTCCCCAGCACCTCTTCCCCAGATCCACCAGAAAAATGGAGGAAAACCAAGTGGGGACACACTTTAGTCCTTCTCACGTTGAGTGTGAGCACACACGCATGCAGCTGTGTAAGCCAGCCCTTCATGCCTTCATCTCCCCCATCTTAGACAACTGATGCCCATTCCATCTCTCTATCAAACTGCTACTCTGAGGACATCCCCCTGCCCACCGTCAGACATTGTGGCCGTACCGTGTGTTCTTTGGTCTGAAGCAATGATGGGCGGCTGTCCAAATCCATGCAATGTCTCCTGTTCTGGTGTTTTCGTAGCACTCTGAGCATTTGCCTCTTCCACAGGGTAAGCAAAGCCCAGTCCAGAGTCAGTGTTCTGTTTCCGTTAAGACTCCTTTGTGGCCCCCCAGGGCTCCCACATCCCTCTCACTTGCCAGCCATATTCAGGGCCTTCCCACCAGGGAATCTGCCCCATAGCCATTGGCAGTCTCTGTCTCTCTTGCAGGCATCTTGTTCCTAAGAGTGTGCAAGAGGAACATGTCCATATTCAGCCTGTCTCTCCACCACTGCAGTCCCTGCCCCATAGCCACTCATCTCATGGACCCAGGTGGCCACCTCCAGGGAGCACACACGGATATCTGTCGATTCCAGGTACCTTCCAAACCTGGAAAGGAGATTTTCTGATGGGCATTGACATGTCCTACTTTAAAGCACCCCTCAAGTTTCCATACGGCTGTGCCCCACACTATAGGCCAGGTCTCCATGGCCCTTCTGCCTGACCATGCAGCCAGGCTGTTGGCCACTGCCCATGAGTTAGTAAAAACCCAAACACAGGGGCTTCTACCACTGTTTAATTTTTCCATCGCTGCTAGGAAAACAGTATGCAGTTTAGCCCACCACGTGATTTGTTTTTACCTTTTTTGATCAGAGTGTCATCCTTCCAAACAGGATGTTATCTGTTTACCTTGGAACTGTCATCCACACACCAAGCAGCTCTTTGTAGGTCAGCTGAGAGCTGTTTATAGGGCACTGTCCAAGTGGCAATCAGTTCGGGCAGCTCCTTCGATGGTTCCAAAGTCCTAGAGGAAAAGAGGCTCCCTGCTCGTGGAGATGGTGGGGGCTTCCCTGCATTCCCCCAGGAGCATGATCCTGTATAAATCATTTCCATTTTATTATGGAACTCTTCTGGACACTGCCTTCCTTATTAGCATCTCTGACATCGCCCAAGACAGCAGGGGTATTTCAGGTGTCCAGATCATTTTATATCCTTCAGTCACCCAGCTAGTTTCAGTTAGTGTTCCATAGCAAGTGCAAATTCCCTGGTCCAAAAAGCCTCAGTAGTTGTTGCTGGGAGGTGCTCACAGGCTTTTGCCACAAGCCCCAGCAAACACTCCACAGAGGGCTTGCAGGTGGAGAATTCGCTCCTCCCAGCACTGCAGTTCCTACTCGACACTGAGTGGGCTCGGGCAATCTGACTGGTTCCCATTCCACACGTCCAGTTGATATTGCTTGAATGGCAGATTTCATGCTTTCTGTTTTACAGCGCTAGGTAGGGCTACATTCCCCAGTGGGATACAATGTCCATTCCCATAAAACATTTAGGTAAAGGAGACACAATTATTTTACATAAGTCCTGTTTAAACATTCCAATTTTCCTGTCAACTCTTACATTTTTACATTCTAGTCCCAGGAATTTCTCTTCTCTACCCCCAGACTATTTTACCCTCTCTGTACAAAAGGCTTCGAGACCCAAGCCAGGGGTCCAGCCGGGAGACCCTGGCCTTAATTAACCAGTCCAACCACTGACCCAGGCAATTCCAGGGGAGGTTTCTCATTGTAACCTTTACATTCAGGCTTTTAAAATTCCTCCTGTATTTCCTGGGAGAAATACAGTAAACTAACTTGGGGTGCTCTAGCGTTGGGAGGATCAGCAGGGGCTCCCTTTGGTCCAACCAACCTTCCATAGTATTGTATTAAGAACTTTGTTTTAACCCCATCAATTTTCATTATTCATTCCATTTTTAATAAAGATTTCGCCCTTAGTGGGATGAGTCCTATGACTCTCCTCTTTCTCTTCCCCCCCTTGTTTCACCCCATCAATGTTTTCTTTATTCACCTTATTTCTTAATAATCATTTAAAAATTTCTACCTTCCTGGGATGAGTCCTTTGACTCTCCCTTTTGCCTTTCCTTAAGTTCTTGTTAATTAACCTAATGTTTTATTAGCATCTATAAGACCCAAGAGGGGAAGCCGGGACAGCAGATTTGATAAAGCTTCCCTGGCCATAGCTCAGTTTTGCAGCATTAAGGTTACATGAGGTGCCCATGCAAAAGGGGCCCCTTAACCACAGCGTATACCAACCACGGCCTGGGTAACCGGCATGTTCAGTGTGTGAACGTCCCGGTCATCACAAAGCCACCACATGATCTGCATACAAAATACGCAGCTGCTTCGTCTGGGTGCTCTGCTTGGCATTTGTAAGTGGAGTCAGGAAGTCCCCTTCTCAGGGTAAACAGACCTGACAGTGGCTTTTATCCAGGCCACCAGGCTGGCTGTTCCCTCAGGGATAACCTCCTGTGTCTCTGAATCACATACAGCCATCTGCACCTGTTCCATGGTGAGCTGTGGGCCCTGCGTCAATCCACGGATGCTCTTCTGCTCTGCAGCACCCAAAACCAGAGATTCTGCCCCTAAAGTAGTTCCTTCAGAATCCATTTTAGTAATGTCTCCTCAGGAACTGATGACAAGATCCACAAAATGAGACAGTTCCTTATATCGTACCCCCTGATCTCCGTGCTTCCTTAGCTTTGCCCTCTCCCACACTGACTACCTTCTTGGTGACCAGAGGTCTAGAGGTACTTTCTGTCATCCCTGCATAATTTTCCCTTTGTGGGTGGCTTTGAGACGAGGCACCAAAGCTCAGACTCACTGAAATCTGAGCTTCATCAAGATCTGACCCAGCACACTCTCTTTTAATTTCATTTTAGCTGTCAGACAAAGGGAAATCTGAAAGAAAAAAATTTTTAAAGCAACCCAAGATGGCTGTGAGTTGGACACATAGGCAGCAGAAACTGGGCCTGTGAACTAAAGCCGATCGCTTTACTGCAAGCTGGAGTCTGTCGAATGTCTCGCTGGCAGGTGCAAGTACAGCCTGGCCTGCTGGAAGAAGCACCAGGCAGGGCACGATCGCTCATCCCTCTCCCTACCCTGAGACACCTCCACACTCAACCTTTAAACCATCTATGTTAACTGTGCTTCTGCTTTACATTTCTTTAACTTTGTAGTGCCTATTATTTTGCCTTTCCCTTGGCATAGGTATTACAGTTTACAATAATGAAGGGGTTGAATATTTTACTTTTTTCTTATTAGTTTGCATTTCCTTACACATCCCGTGAACCAATTCCCAGGAGTTAGATCCATCTCTAAATTCCACTAGTAACTTTTACCCTTAGTAACTGAACAGCTCCATACCATGCGTGACCACATGGCCACCCAGGAATCAAAGTTCCTCACCCCCCACTCTTTCATCCTTTCTCTTCCCAAACGACATGTTTCCCTGAGCCACAGCTGTTCTAGCAAATTCCATTCCTCTGACACCAAATGTAAAAGTGGAAAAACTCAAACTGGGTCTTCCTCTGCTCTCACACCACAGCGATCAACACAGAATACTTTTGTGATGAAATATGAGGGGATTTCTCCCCACCAACAAGCAAGCAACCAATTCTGTAGCAAACTTCAGGGGAGTGTCCTCCAGTCTGATTCCGATACTATCTACCTGGAAACAGCGTCAGATCCCACAGCTGAAGGCTCAGTTCCCAAAAGGATAACCTCCCTCTCCGAGTCCAGCCACAAGTGTGGGCCTCTGGAACTTCTGACTGACTGGCTTCAAGCTGGAGTTCCCATGACCCCCTCTTTTGGTTCAATTAATTTGCTAGAGTGGCCCACAGAACTCAGGGAAACACATTCACTGGTTTATTATAAAGGATATTACAAAGGATACAGGTGAAAAGATGCGCACGGTGAGTATGGAAGAGATCGGGGCTTCCATGCCCTCCCCAGGCCACCACCCTCCAGGAACCTCCATGTGTTCAGCCATCCAGGAGCTCTCTGAACACTGTCCTTTTGGAGTTTTGTGGAAGCCTCGTGACATAGGCATGATTGATTAAATCGTTGGCCATTAGTGATTGGCTTAACCTTGATGTGGGCCCTCTCCCCTCTCTTAGGTCAGGGGGTGAGGCCAAAAGTCCCAAGCCTCTAATCCTGCCTTGTATGTTTGAGTGACCAGCCCATTCTGAAGCTACCTAGGGACTGTCAGCCATCAGTCAATTCACTAGCGTACAAGACAGCATTTTGGAGTTTCTAAGGATTTTAGGAGTTGTATGCAAAGAAACGGAGTCAGAGACCAAATATATATTTCATGATGTTGCAGAGAGGATTCCAGATGGGTAAGAATGGTCAAAGCAATAAACATGGTAGTATAAAATGATTTCAATGGTAACAATCTTCACAGCGATGTTAATGTGCTTTTGGATTGAATGTCATTTCTCAAGGATATGACAATTTTCAAGAGAGAAATTTCTGTAGATGGCTGATTATATTATCACTTGTGTTATCTCATTTAATTTTTAATACAACCTTATGGGGTAGTCTGTATTATCCACATTCTGTAGTGAATGAAACTAAGGCTTGGAGAGAGTAAGTCATTTGCAAAAAGTTTATGCCTAGCAAAGATGATACTGGAGTTATCTGCATTCCAAAGCCAGTGAATTGGGTGGGAAATTGGGTTATGGTATACTGAAAATTGTTGCTTCTATTGGTTTGTCATTTTTCCACTGAGTTTTTTTAAAATTTTAAAATATTTAGGGCTGGGTATAGCGTTTCATGCTTGTAATCCCAGCAGTTTGGAGGCTGAGGAAGGAGGATTGCTTGAGGCCAGGAGTTGGACACCAGCCTCGACAGCATAGCAAGACACATCTCTACAAAAAAATAATTTAAGGATTAGCCAGGTGTGGTGGTACATGGCTGAGGTGCCAGTTACTCAGGAGGCTGAGAAGAGAGGATAGCTTGAGTCCGGGAGATGGAGGCTGCAGTGAGCTCTGTTAGTGCCACTGCACTCCAGCCTGGGTGACAGCAAGACTGTGTCTCAAAAAACAAACAACAAAAAATTTAACTGACAGAGATTGTATATATTCAGGGTGTACAATGTGATGCCAATGACTGTTTTAATGCAGAAAGAGTTTAAAATGGAAGCTTTGGGATATTCTGTAATTTTGGTTTTTGAAGTTTAGTATTTCCAGAAAAACATTCTTATCAGCTATCTCTTCCACCTCAATCAAAATAAGCAGGCGAAGAGAAGGCATATATGATTTATTTTTCACTGCTTGTGCAATCCAAAAGAAAAACCAAAAGGATAAAAACAAATGGAAGTTCAGACAAGCCCCCAATTTTCTTCTGTTTCATCAATTGGGCAAAATAATTAAATTGTCCATTTTCACATGGCAACTCCCCACTGTACTTACAGAAAAACTTTGTTGCCTGTTGAGTGCAGTGCCTTAGGATCCTCTAGATCCTCGAGGAAATGCAACAGTACTATCCCAAATGACTTCGGTATGCTGAGTATCCTTATGTGTTATTTCTAGATTAGACACTTACTTAAAATGAGTCTTACCTTAAATAGCCTCATGCTCATTTGTACCATTAATCTCATGCACCCCAAACTGTTTCTGTCTCTCCTCAACATCCCTCTAGCACTCTCTCGGGAAAGGTAGCAGACGAGGGGTCCCACCTCCCTGGCTGGAAAACTTGCTAGGAGCAGGCAGGCAGTGGGAGCCACTTGGCTGGCCATCCTAAGAGGCCATCCACACAGACCTCTTGCATCACCCTGGTGGACTCCAGCATAGTTCTAGAATCCACCAGGCCTCTGTGGACAGTGTGGTGAGGCCTTAGGGGGACCTTGCTAAGGATGCTGGCTGGTTTCTTGTTGTGGGCACTCTCTAAGGAATGGGGGAGTTCTAAGCTCCCTGAGGCGTTTCTAAGCATCTCAAGGACAGCCAGGAGGGTCTGGGATTCCTGTGTCCTGGGAGCAGAAGTTCCCCAAGTCCACCTGATACCCAGCTCAGCTCTGGACCCCGTGCCAGGGGCCAGGGGAGTTGTGGTCTAATTAGCAACAATTCCTCTGTTAGCCTAATAACTGTCATTCTGCAGTGATATTTACTAGGTATCTATCATACACTGGGGACCCCAATATTACAAAACAAGTCTCTGTCTTCAAGACACTTGGTTTGGGGAGATGGGATATGTAACAGTTTTGCTTGTCCTAGTGTAACTAAAACACTGTTTTTATACCATTCAAATGATCATTTAAGGCCAGGTGCAGTAGCTCAGGTTCACGTCTATAATCCTTGCACTCTGGGAGGCCAAGGTGGAAGGATCACATGAGGCCAGGAGTTCAAGACCAACCTGAGAAACATAGTGAGACCTTGTCCCTACAAAAAATAGAAAAATTAGATGGGTATGGTGGCACATGTTTGTAGTACCAGCTACTGGGGAGGCTGAGGCAGGAGGATTGCTTGAGCCCAGAAGTTTGAGGTTGCTATGATGATACCACTGCACTGTAGCCTAGGCAACAGAGGGAGACTCTTTCTCAAAAAAAAAAAAAAA
>NW_012149397.1:91523-92461 GCF_000956105.1 Propithecus coquereli | reverse complement strand
AATTCTAGATTGCCAGTTCTTTGAGCATTTGGAAACTATAAAGTTGCTTGCTAGTCTTTCCATGGAAACAAAATAAATTCTAAATAGCTGAACAATTGATAAAATTATAATTGAAATTTTGTATTTTTGAGAAGTCTCAAGATTTCATAAGCAAATCAAAAAGACATAGAAAAAATAAATGGATTAAATTAAAATCATTTAAAAATTTCTCATGCATGATGAAGCATGATTTAAAAGAAAAGACAAACTAGGAAAACACTTAAAAATATATGAGAACTATAGGGGTAAATTATTACATGGTCCACTGGAACAGCTAAAGGAAGAATTTATAGAAATAAAACAAGGAACATAGGAAATCACTTGCAACTCCAAATTGAAATGTGAATATTTTATAACACTTTATGCCTATCAAAGTGGTAAAGTAACATATTTTAATCATGAAACAGTTGTTGCAGAAATACAACAAGATGGGGGCCGGGCGCGTAATCCTAGCTCTCTGGGAGGCTGAGGCGGGTGGATTGTTTGAGCTTAGGAGTTCGAAACCAGCCTGAGCAAGAGCGAGACCCCGTCTCTACTAAAATTAGAAAGAAATTAATCGGATAACTAAAAATATACAGAAAAAATTAGCCGGGCATGGTGGCATATTCCTGTGGTCCCAGCAACTCAGGAGGCGGGCAGATTGTTTGAGCTCAGGAGTTCAAGACCAGCCTGAGCAAGAGCAAGACCCCGTCTCTACCAAAAATAGAAAGAAATTAATCGGATAACTAAAAATATACAGAAAAAATTAGCCGGGCATGGTGGCATATTCCTGTGGTCCCAGCAACTCAGGAGGCTGAGGCAGTAGGATCGCTTGAGCCCAGGAGTGTGAGGTTGCTGTGAGCTAGGCTGACGCCACGGCACTCATTCTAGCCAGGGCAACAGAGTGAGACTCTGTCTCA
>NW_012149397.1:86836-91223 GCF_000956105.1 Propithecus coquereli | reverse complement strand
AATAACTACTTTAAATAATATTTACTGTATCACTAATCTTATGATGAAAAATTAATAGAAAATGCACAAAACAAGGTTATGTTCCAGTGAGTTATAATGTTATATTAGCTTGCTGTTATTTCATTGTTGTTGTTGTTGAGAATCATAATGGTATGTTAGCTAACATATCTTGTTCAGTGTCAGACACTTTTTAAGCATTTTATGTATAGTACTATATCAATTCTCACACATCCATTGTGGTATCTGTAATTATAGTTTCCCTTTTAAAGATAAAACAAAATTCAAATCTATTATGTATATTACTTAAAGTCACACACTGTGTAAGGGATAGACCTTGGTTATAACCCTAGTGAATTTGAGTAGCTTTAAATAAACACTTTATTCTGAAAGTTTTCTTCTAGCATCCATCATTTCTGATGTCATTGGAAGTGTCTTCCTATAGGGAATGCAGCATTTCTGTTTGGCTTTTATAAGTTTTCAGAAATCGGATCATGGTGTGTTTGGACGTGGATTCATTTGGACTTACCCTCTTAGTGGTTAACTTATCTCTTTGAAATTATACATTTCACCATATTTGTGACATTTTTAGCCACCATTTCTTCAAACATTTTTTCAGTTCTATACACTTTTTTTTCTCTTTCTGAGGATCCAATCATTTTAATGTTAGATCTTTTGTTATTTTTCCACAGGTCTCTGAGGCTCTGTTCGCTTTTTCCAATCTATTTTGTCTCCTTAATTCTGACAGGACAATTTCTATTGAACTTGTTTTCAAGTTCCCTGATTTTTCACCTGTCATCTCCATTCTTCTATTAAGTCCATTCAGTGCAAATGATTTCTATTATTTTTTTCACTTCTAAAATTTCCATTTAGTTCTTCCTGGTATCTTTCATTTATTTGCCACAAATTTGTATTTTCCATTTGTCCCCAGAGTGTCTGTAATTGCTTGTTGGAGCATTGTTGCAATAGCCGTGTGAAAATCCTTGTCAGTTAATCCTTGCCAGGTCTCAGTGTTGGTGTCCAAAGATTATATTTTCTTGTGCAAGTTAATAGTTTCACCGTCCTTGGTATGATGAGTAATTTTGGAGTGTATTCTGGACGTTTTGAGTACTTTTTCATGAGACCGGGTACTATTCATACCTTTTATTTTAGCAGAGCGTCAACCTGTTCAAGTTCAAAATGGAGTTCTGGCACATGTCTTGGGCTGCGGTTCTACTTTCCCTTGATTTTTAAAGCCTTTGCAGTGATAGTCTGGTTTTCCCTGTGTTCAAGACCAACCTGAGCAACATAGTGAGACCTTGTCCCTACAAAATATAGAAAAATTAGATGGGCATGGTGGCACATGCTTGTAGTACCAGCTACTGGGGAGGCTGAGGCAGGAGGATTGCTTGAGCCCAGAAGTTTGAGGTTGCTATGATGATATCACTGCACTGTAGCCTAGGCAACAGAGGGAGACTCTTTCTCAAAAAAAAAAAAAAAGTTAGTTCCATTTCTGTCTTTGAACTTGGAGAAAAACTTTTTACCACTTCCTAAATTTTCTTGGTCAAATTCCACTCACTTTCTGTAGAGCCATGCAACTATCACAGGACACCACCCCTGAGCGTTGCATGTCAGCAACTTTCTGCATGGCATGTGGAAATGCAGAAGCTGAGAAAGTGTATGTGAGGAGTAGGGTGCAGCGCAGCGGCGTGGGTGGATATAGAGGACGTGCGGGCCATATACCCAGTGCAGACGCTAGTTAAGCCAGGGACGGCTACTTTGTGTGGTCCTTGCTCCCTGGACGGCGAAGCCAAGGGTGTAGCCAAGGAAACACTCAGGCAGGGAACCCAACCCCAAGCCTTGCTAACTCACCATGCAGTGAGGCTATGAAACTGGGAGACCTGTGCCTTCAGCCATCGCCTGATTCCTCCTCCTCCAGTGGGAGACCAGCATCCGGTCAGAGGATACTGGGAATAGAAAATGTGTTTGAAAGAAGCAATTGTTGCTTCCTCAGATCAGAACTGTGTGTTCTGCACTGCCCTCTTACATGTTATTTCCTCTGGCATCTCCGCAGTGATCCTGAAGAAAGATCAGATTCTTTACTCAGAGCGGGGAGTAGCTCTCTGAGGTAGAAGCTGGATTCCTCGGTGGAACCTCTGGATCTGAGGATACAGTTTAGATGTGCTTGGGGCCGCGGCTGCAGGTCCGATGTGAGGACAACGAAAGCAAGATAGGGAGGCAGCCCGAGGTGGGCGGGGAGGGGACGGGACACAAACACAAAACTAACCTAAAACACCAGTAACCCAGCCAGACTTCCAGAGCTTATATTGAGAAGATTTCCCCATTTTGGCGTTTGAGAGGATCATACAGGGAATGGCGATACTCGATTATACAGTTCTATTTCCTTTTCATGATCTCAAATATTTTAACAGAATATTTTAAGTGTTTGTTTTTAGAATCAGTAAATGAATAGACTTCACTTTTTTAATACCTGAGCCTCTCAAAACCATGAGTCATTGAAGTATTGTCATTGGATCTAGGTTTTAAAAATCTGGCAGTTAATTGGCACTGGCGAGGTGCGGGCCTTTTGTCTCCTGGAAATGATCAAGCAAGGACACACTCGGGAGGCAAAACGCCCTCCTGGAAGCCGGTGAGGTAGGAAGACGTGGGGGCCTGTCTGGTCCTGCGGCATAGCTTCTGCGTGACCCAGCTGTCCTTTCCTGCTTTCAGCGTGACTCCTGCTTAGCTGCATCCACATGGAAGTGGACAGACTGGCCTAGGAGCCTCGGGGCTTTACCTCGAAGGCCTGGGTGCTCATGGTCGGCTTCTCCTGGTGCCCTCTGGCTCCCAGAGCTGAGTTTGCCAAGCAAGTGGGGAGGGGCAGGGGAATGAGGTGAAGGCCCAAAAGCCCAGCTTCTTTTTCTAAGCCCTGCTGGCCTGACATGCACCTATTTCTTCACTTTAGAAGGGAACCTGACACTTATCACCCTTGATTCTGTGTCCCCCACTGCCGTGGCCACCCTCAGCTGTACAACGGGGCATATGAGAGCACCATCTCCTAGGACAGTGGTTCTCCAAGTGGGGTCTCCAGCCAGTGGCATCTGCGCACCTTGGGAACTTATTCAAAATGCAAATTCTGGAACCCTGTCCCAGATCTAGTGAATCAGAAACTTGGGGAACGGGGCTTAGGAATGTGAGTTTTCAGGAGCCCTCCAGGCGATTCTGCTGTAGGGTGAAGTTTGAGAACCACTGTCATAGGGTTGTTATAAAGATTATGTGAGGAACATGTGCAGAATGCTCAAACAGCGCCTGGCACCGAAGCGTTATTTAGTTATTCACATCATGACCACCATCATCACTGTGGCCAGGATCTTGTCTAATAATGCTTTAACTTCCAAGGGTACCAGGCACTCACAGATGGAGATGTCTTTGCTCTGGAGCAACCTCCGCGGCAGGTACATATGCAAGCTTGGTGTCCTAACAGCACAAAGGTCTTCTCTGTCTTTACCATTTACCATAACGATACTGGGTTTCAAGGGAAAAAATGCAAGTCCCTACCTTAGTTAGGAAAGACTTTATTAATGGGGCGTATTGAATAGGGAGATGCTCAAAGCCTAAACCAGAACTACGCGCGGAAAGGAGCGGGTGAGCAATGCCTGTAATGTAGAGACAGGGGGCCGTGGAAAGAGTAAGGGGAGGTGGGAAAAAGCTGTCGTGTGGGGGTTTTGAAACAAAACCTGTCAGACATCGCTAGGGAGAGGTGAGGAGGCAACGTCGTCTGTAGTCAGGCACATGAGGCTGGGATCTGGGTCCCAGATGGAGCAAAGAAGTCACATTGTGGGCGGTCTCCATGGAGTTTAGGCCTAGCTGTCCCAGTCTAGCCAGCCCCAAATTATGAAACACACAAAGTTTTGATCAGCCTTGTCAAGAAACTGATTTTTAGTTATGCCATGTGCAGTGGGGTGAATCATAGCCCCAAAGGAATCAGGTCTTAATTCCTGGAACTGGTAACTATCATCTTATACAGCAAAGACTTTGCAAATGTGATTAAATTAAGGATCTTGAGATGGGTTGCCTAGGTACACCTTAATGCAGTCACAGTGTCTTTATAAGAGGGAGGCAGAGGGAGATGTGACACAGACAGAAGAAAATGATAATGTGACCCGGGATTGGAGAGATGCGGCCACAAGTGAAGGGATGCAGTAGCCATCAGAGCTGGAAGAGGCAGAGAACAGACTGCACTAGAGCGTCCAGAGGGCGGAAGTGCAGCCCTGGCAACACCTGTCTGGGCCCCGTGACGCTGACTTAGGACTTCTGACCTCCATAACTGTGAGAGGATAAATTCCTATTGTTTTAAGCCTCCAAGTGTGTGGGAATTTGTTACAGCAACCATAGGAAACAAATACTTGTT
>NW_012149397.1:75549-86786 GCF_000956105.1 Propithecus coquereli | reverse complement strand
TTTGGAGTGTATTCTGGACGTTTTGAGTACTTTTTCATGAGACCGGGTACTATTCATACCTTTTATTTTAGCAGAGCGTCAACCTGTTCAAGTTCAAAATGGAGTTCTGGCACATGTCTTGGGCTGCGGTTCTACTTTCCCTTGATTTTTAAAGCCTTTGCAGTGATAGTCTGGTTTTCCCTGTGTTCAAGACCAACCTGAGCAACATAGTGAGACCTTGTCCCTACAAAATATAGAAAAATTAGATGGGCATGGTGGCACATGCTTGTAGTACCAGCTACTGGGGAGGCTGAGGCAGGAGGATTGCTTGAGCCCAGAAGTTTGAGGTTGCTATGATGATATCACTGCACTGTAGCCTAGGCAACAGAGGGAGACTCTTTCTCAAAAAAAAAAAAAAAGTTAGTTCCATTTCTGTCTTTGAACTTGGAGAAAAACTTTTTACCACTTCCTAAATTTTCTTGGTCAAATTCCACTCACTTTCTGTAGAGCCATGCAACTATCACAGGACACCACCCCTGAGCGTTGCATGTCAGCAACTTTCTGCATGGCATGTGGAAATGCAGAAGCTGAGAAAGTGTATGTGAGGAGTAGGGTGCAGCGCAGCGGCGTGGGTGGATATAGAGGACGTGCGGGCCATATACCCAGTGCAGACGCTAGTTAAGCCAGGGACGGCTACTTTGTGTGGTCCTTGCTCCCTGGACGGCGAAGCCAAGGGTGTAGCCAAGGAAACACTCAGGCAGGGAACCCAACCCCAAGCCTTGCTAACTCACCATGCAGTGAGGCTATGAAACTGGGAGACCTGTGCCTTCAGCCATCGCCTGATTCCTCCTCCTCCAGTGGAAGACCAGCATCCGGTCAGAGGATACTGGGAATAGAAAATGCGTTTGAAAGAAGCAATTGTTGCTTCCTCAAATCAGAACTGTGTGTTCTGCACTGCCCTCTTACATGTTATTTCCTCTGGCATCTCCACAGTGATCCTGAAGAAAGATCAGATTCTTTACTCAGAGGGGGGAGTAGCTCTCTGAGGTAGAAGCTGGATTCCTCAGTGGATCCTCCAGATCTGAGGATACAGTTTAGATGTGCTTGGGGCCGCGGCTGCAGGTCCGATGTGAGGACAACGAAAGCAAGACAGGGAGGCAGCCCGAGGTGGGCGGGGAGGGGATGGGACACAAACACAAAACTAACCTAAAACACCAGTAACCCAGCCAGACTTCCAGAGCTTATATTGAGAAGATTTCCCCATTTTGGTGTTTGAGAGGATCATACAGGGAATGGCGATACTCGATTATACAGTTCTATTTCCTTTTCGTGATCTCAAATATTTTAACAGAATATTTTAAGTGTTTGTTTTTAGAATCAGTAAATGAGTAGACTTCACTTTTTTAATACCTGAGCCTCTCAAAACCATGAGTCATTGAAGTATTGTCACTGGATCTAGGTTTTAAAAATCTGGCAGTTAATTGGCACTGGTGAGGTGCGGGCCTTTTGTCTCCTGGAAATGATCAAGCAAGGACACACCCGGGAGGCAAAACGCCCTCCTGGAAGCCGGTGAGGTAGGAAGACATGGGGGCCTGTCTGGTCCTGCGGCATAGCTTCTGCGTGACCCAGCTGTCCTTTCCTGCTTTCAGCGTGACTCCTGCTTAGCTGCATCCACATGGAAGTGGACAGACTGGCCTAGGAGCCTCGGGGCTTTACCTCGAAGGCCTGGGTGCTCATGGTCGGCTTCTCCTGGTGCCCTCTGGCTCCCAGAGCTGAGTTTGCCAAGCAAGTGGGGAGGGGCAGGGGAATGAGGTGAAGGCCCAAAAGCCCAGCTTCTTTTTCTAAGCCCTGCTGGCCTGACATGCACCTATTTCTTCACTTTAGAAGGGAACCTGACACTTATCACCCTTGATTCTGTGTCCCCCACTGCCGTGGCCACCCTCAGCTGTACAACGGGGCATATGAGAGCACCATCTCCTAGGACAGTGGTTCTCAAAGTGGGGTCTCCAGCCAGTGGCATCTGCGCACCTTGGGAACTTATTCGAAATGCAAATTCTGGAACCCTGTCCCAGATCTAGTGAATCAGAAACTTGGGGAACGGGGCTTAGGAATGTGAGTTTTCAGGAGCCCTCCAGGCGATTCTGCTGTAGGGTGAAGTTTGAGAACCACTGTCATAGGGTTGTTATAAAGATTACGTGAGGAACATGTGCAGAATGCTCAAACAGCGCCTGGCACCGAAGCGTTATTTAGTTATTCACATCATGACCACCATCATCACTGTGGCCAGGATCTTGTCTAATAATGCTTTAACTTCCAAGGGTACCAGGCACTCACAGATGGAGATGTCTTTGCTCTGGAGCAACCTCCGCGGCAGGTACATATGCAAGCTTGGTGTCCTAACAGCACAAAGGTCTTCTCTGTCTTTACCATTTACCATAACGATACTGGGTTTCAAGGGAAAAAATGCAAGTCCCTACCTTAGTTAGGAAAGACTTTATTAATGGGGCGTATTGAATAGGGAGATGCTCAAAGCCTAAACCAGAACTACGCGCGGAAAGGAGCGGGTGAGCAATGCCTGTAATGTAGAGACAGGGGGCCGTGGAAAGAGTAAGGGGAGGTGGGAAAAAGCTGTCGTGTGGGGGTTTTGAAACAAAACCTGTCAGACATCACTAGGGAGAGGTGAGGAGGCAATGTCGTCTGTAGTGAGGCACATGAGGCTGGGATCTGGGTCCCAGATGGAGCAAAGAAGTCACATTGTGGGAGGTCTCCATGGAGTTTAGGCCTAGCTGTCCTAGTCCAGCCAGCCCCAAATTATGAAACACACAAAGTTTTGATCAGCCTTGTCAAGAAACTGAATTTTAGTTATGCCATGTGCAGTGGGGTGAATCATAGCCCCAAAGGAATCAGGTCTTAATTCCTGGAACTGGTAACTATCATCTTATACAGCAAAGACTTTGCAAATGTGATTAAATTAAGGATCTTGAGATGGGTTGCCTAGGTACACCTTAATGCAATCACAGTGTCTTTACAAGAGGGAGGCAGAGGGAGATGTGACACAGACAGAAGAAAATGATAATGTGACCCGGGATTGGAGAGATGCGGCCACAAGTCAAGGAATGCAGTAGCCATCAGAGCTGGAAGAGGCAGAGAACAGACTGCACTAGAGCGTCCAGAGGGTGGAAGTGCAGCCCTGGCAACACCTGTCTGGGCCCCGTGACGCTGACTTAGGACTTCTGACCTCCATAACTGTGAGAGGATAAATTCCTATTGTTTTAAGCCTCCAAGTGTGTGGGAATTTGTTACAGCAACCATAGGAAACAAATACTTGTTTCTTTTTTTTTTTTAATTTCAGCATATTATGGGGGTACAGATGTTTAGGTTACGTATGTTGTCCTTGCCCCCCGCTTTCTCCCCTAAGTCCGAGTTTCAAATATGTCCATCCTTCAGGTGGTGCGCATTGCACTCTTTGTGTATGCAAATACCCGTCCCCTCCTCCCTTTTCCCCCTCCCCAAATACTTGTTTCTTGAAAAGACTGTTTTTCAGATTTGAGGAAGACATCTTCTGGTACCCGGCTAACAGTCTGTGGATTATAGTCTTAGAGGGGAGAAATTCCACAAGGTTGGTTCCCTTACTACCTACTGCACAAAAAAATACTTCACCATAATTTCATTTAAATATATCTGTCACTTTTTTTTTAATCTGTCACATTTTGGGTCTCCTGTAAAGTCAAAATTCATATAGTTAATCTCATACTTTAAAATGGAAAGGCTGAACCTCAGAAAAGCTGTTAGGACAATTACACGTAGAATGCAAAAGTAAATGCTGAAACTACACCAGGAAAGAACAAGCACAAAGTGAGAGTTTAATTAATTCGTGTTCATTGATTTACATACTTGATGAATTGGCTGACAGGTTAACTCCACAGGAAAAGCAAGGTTACAGTAACTCAGAAAAGTAAGTTATTTCATAAGTGGTTTCATATGAACATCGAGTCATAAACAGATTGTCTTCCACATGATTATCAATGGTTCCAAGCCATTTTGCGAATGG
Source organism: Propithecus coquereli (assembly GCF_000956105.1). Lineage (NCBI taxonomy): Eukaryota > Metazoa > Chordata > Mammalia > Primates > Indriidae > Propithecus > Propithecus coquereli. Next base: position 82,756 of record NW_012149397.1, on the reverse strand, counting down.
ACAGTTGGCTCAATAATGCTCTGTTTCGAGACATGGTTTCACTCTGTTGCCCAGGCTAGAGTGCAGCGGTGTCATCATAGCTCACTGTAGCCTCAAACTCCTGGGCTCAAGCGATCCTCCTGCCTCAGCCTCCAGAGTAGCTGGGACTACAGCGTGTGCCGCCACGCCCGGCTAATTTTTTTTTTACTTTTTTATAGAGATGAGGTCTCGCTATGTTTCCCAGGCTGGTCTCCAATTCTTGGCCTCAAGAAATCCTTCCACTTCAACCTCCCAAAGTGCTGGGATTACAGGTCTGAGCCACCATGCTCGGCCTAGATAATGTTTTTTATTATCCAGCAATTCTTGGCTCAGTGAATTTAAACAAAATGGGAGAGAATTGTTATACTGGGGAGAGGTTTTAATTGATGTCAGGGTCTTGAATTACACTACACAAAGTTTGTCAGTTCTCCTATGGTTTAAAAATTCCAGAGACTGGGTAAAGAATTATACCATTTTAATAGTGAGCAAAAGAAATCTACACAGATGTACATGAGAATGTACTTTCACAAACACTGCATTTTAAATAGGAATCAGGAATTTCTGCCAACTGCATTTTATCAAAGGCAGAGCTAAGGCTTGGATGCCTGACTAAAATGTGACCATTTTAAAAATTATCACCCATCAAAATTATTTTGCAAGGAAATGGAAATAGAAGAGTAGGAAAAGGAACAAAATGGCTAGCAATACCACATTTCTATAATCCATTATTTAAGAGATTATGTATAAATAGATTTCATAAATTAGAGCAATCATATCTTCCACTCTCTTGCTTAATGGCCTTCTCCCATACTTCTCTTGAATTTAGATATTTCTTGGTTTAATTTTAGACTGTGGGCTCAGTTGGTATGAAAAGGATCCGCATTTTCTCCATCGCATTTGTCTCACGTTCCAAGAAACAAAGGTGATGCCATTCTTCAGAGCAGCACCTGCCACTCAGCCTGCTGTCAGGCTGTTGCTCAAAGCGTGGATCTTAATGCAGTGGCAGGTTTTTCCACTCTATGCAATCTTAGGGAGCCGTGACCCAAGGGCAACCACAAAACCCACGAGTTAGAATAACTTAGATTTCTTGTGATAGACAGAGTAAACAGACAATGGCCAGACTATATGGCAACAGAACTCTGACACACAGAAGAAAAAAACGTACTATCTGCAGAGACCAGCTCAGAACAGTCAGGACTTACTCAACAGTGAACAACTTCCTTATTTTTGCCTCTACTTCCAACCCAGGACAAACCAGAGATGCCAAATATGCTCCCCAAACCAGTCACATAAGGTGCTTCCTTTCTGGTTATCTCTTCTCCAGCTTCTCTATGACATCAATCTCCAATCAAGACATACCCAAAGTTTCCCCTTTTTCCTACTAAAGCCTTCCCTTTCCCCTGACTTTGAATTGTCTCCCTTGTTATAACAAGTTCTGAATATACAGCTTCTGTTTGTTCTCATAGGTGGTCTTCGTTTATTGCTACACATGAATGATGACTGTGTTGAGCACAATGATTAATTTTTTAAAACAAAAACAAAAAATCTCCAGCTATTTGTGATACAATATACTTCTGTAAACACGTGAGAGCTTCTGTCCTTGGTTGTGTATAAGGGATAAGCTTCTACTTCAAAGGATGTAAATGAAATTTTTAATAAATTGATTTTTAAAAACATTTGTCTAATCATGCTTCTGAAAGGTTAACAGATTTTGTTTTTAAATTGACAAATAAAAATTGTATATATTTATTCAATTTAATTTTTAAGTAAGAGTTTACAAGCAATATGACTATGACTCCATTTTTGTAAAAGAGAAATATGCCTAGAAAAGGTTTATAGGGGAAGCATGAAGGGGTATTTATTTTCTACAATATATTTTCTACAATGAATATGTTTCTTACATAAAGAAGCAGTTTATAGAGTTTGTATAATTTTATGATATAAAAGGAAATTAGAAACGTTTCTGAAGTTCCTTTAAATCCTTACCTATATATTTTTTCTCCATCTAAAACAATTCCTCAAACTGTATAACGTCAGCCCTGATATATTAAATTTACTAAACTAAATATCAAGAGAAGCACTTCGGATACTGAGGAAGACATAATCCATAATATAGAGAATAGGAAAGTTAAAAGCAGTTTCCATCATTCTCAACTGCTTTTCGCCAATTTTTTCTGTAAATAACTCGCCTCTCGAAGGTTTGAGAAAGTCTTGCGAGGAGAGAATCCCTGAACGGAGAGCACACGAAAGGACGCGTCACAAATCGCCACGCGGCCGCCGGACGATCACTCAGCCAGCCCCGTCCCTCCGAGGGCCTGGTCTTGACCACCGCGTCACGCGTGTGGGGATGCCCTGCCCTACCAGATTCTTCTAGAACCCAGCTGCCTCCCACCAGAAACGCGGAGATAATGCTTCTGCGCTTGGGTTCTGCATTCCTCCACCCGACTCCACCTTTGCTGTGGATCAAACAGGAGCCACTAGCATACTAGCTCTCGGCCCTACAAGATATTTTAACCAAAAACTATAGGACTAAAGGAAAAGCAGGGTTAGGCTGAAAATCCACACCGGGCTCGCTGTTAACTTCTTTTTATGAACCACCCGCCCAGCGCATTAAGTCGGGGTACTTAGTGGATCTGATCCTCCAGGGAGGAGCTTGACCCTCCTCTGCGCAGCCCTAAAGTGCCCAGCGTCCCTACGCCCGGGTCCACTGAGGCAGGCGCGCCCGCTCCGGGACAGCTAGGCACTCGGTCGCGTCACGTGCTGGGTCAGGGAGCCCGGAGGCCCCGCCCAGCTGCAGGCGCAGCCAATAGCAGCGCGGGTAGACTGTGGGGGCGGCGCCGGCCGCCTGAGGCCTTAAAGCGGGAGTCAGGCTCCCCCGGGCCAGATCCCCCGCCTCAGCAATATTGAAGTTGCATCCGCAGAGTGCGCCTGCGCAGCTAAGAGCGCCGCAGGTGAGCGCCTCCGGCCAGGCGGAGCTGCGGCGGGAGCTGGGACTGGAGGAAGGGACCCCATGCAGAAACCCTGTGGAGAAGGGAGAACGAGAACGTCCGCCCTGAGCTCTGCCAGCCTTGAGGTGGGGAAATGGGGAAGGGCGGTTGGGGACCCCAGGGAGGCACCGAGACCACTTGGGGTGAGGGGGGTTCCCAGGTTGTGTACGCCAGTCAGATTTCGGGCTGCAGAAGGAACAGGTATAGCAGCCGGGCCGCCTCCGGGCCGCGCTGTCTCCGGGCCGGCGGGGTCAGACAAAGTGGCTCGCCCCCGCACGCCGGGCCGCCGCAAACATCCTGTGGCCGCAGCAGGCGCGTGCAGAGGGCGGGAGCAGGCGGCACGTCCCCGTCCCCGTAGCTAGCCCGGAGCCTCGGGACCTGCCTGCTCCTGTCCTGGCACTGGCTCTGGGGACTCTGGCTTCCAGCGGCGCGGCCACGTGACCCTGTCCCCGGTGTGGGGGAGTGCGTAGGAGTGTTGGCAACACGGGCCCAAGCGTGGGTCCGCCGGAGCAGTGGGTGCTCTTCTTCCCAGTTTCTCCTGGGAAGGCATTCCAGAAATTTTTCATTCGAGAAGGGGAGGTTGAAAGACATATCTCACCTGCGATGCATTAGTCAAGAAGGTGTGAGGTGGCCTCCCAACTCTTGGGGATCCCTTTGCCCCTGCTCGGGATCAGACGTCCTCATTAGTGAGGTTTTACTTGGGCGACCTCGGTACTGTCGGTAAATAACTTGGACCAATCGTTCCATGTTTCCTAGTTGTTGCCGGAATATTTTGACCTATAGGTACCATGAGACCCTTATAAAAATCTAAATTATTATTGCACTATTACAGTGAAGTCTGTTTCAGTTCCTGTAGCACTTGTCAGGGTGGTTTTCATTTTGGTGGCTGAATCACATACTCTTCTTTTTTCCTAAGGGTATGGCCTGTTTTTCACCACCCACATCCTCAGCCTTTCCACAGTCCTTGTGTTTATTCTTGGAAAGATAATTTAAATGTTTTCTAGTCCATCATGGTGGCTGCAACCTTTCAGTAGAGAATAAGATGGCCTTTTAAATGGATTGGCTTTATGAAATCCTCATTTCTTTTCTCTTTCTAGGTTTTTGAGACATGAATCCTTCACTCTTCCTGGCTGCCTTTTGCTTGGGAATAGTCTCAGCTACTCCAAAACTTGATCAAAATTTAGATACACAGTGGTACCAGTGGAAGGCTACACATAGGAGACTGTATGGCACGGTTGGTAACATCTGAAACTGTTCAGGGGGACTCCAGAGAAAATGGTCCTTGCTGTTGGGAGTTTGTAGCCAGAGACTAGCTTCTAGGGGCCAGCTCTTACCAATAACCTAATGAAATAAACAATTCCCAGAAGAATCAAGCCATCTTTGGCTATGGTTTCTCTTCCATCTCTGTCTGCAAATCCAGTTGGTGAGCATGGGTTGGGTTTTAGGTAGAAATAAAGAGTATCAGTTGGCCGGGTGCGGTGGCGCATGCCTGTAGTCCCAGCTACTCGGGAGGCTGAGGCAGGAGGATCGCTTGAGCCCAGGAGTTTGAGGTTGCTGTGAGCTAAGATGACGCCACAGCACTCTAGCCCAGGCAACACAGTGAGACTCTGTCTCAAAGAAAAAAAAAGTAAATGCTGAAACTACACCAGGAAAGAACAAGCACAAAGTGAGGGTTTAATTAATTCGTGTTCATTGATTTACATACTTGATGAATTGGCTGACAGGTTAACTCCACAGGAAAAGCAAGGTTACAGTAACTCAGAAAAGTAAGTTATTTCATAAGTGGTTTCATATGAACATCGAGTCATAAACAGATTGTCTTCCACATGATTATCAATGGTTCCAAGCCATTTTGCGAATGGACAGTTGGCTCAATAATGCTCTGTTTTGAGACATGGTTTCACTCTGTCGCCCAGGCTAAAGGGCAGCGGTGTCATGATAGCTCACTGTAGCCTCAAACTCCTGGGCTCAAGCGATCCTCCTACCTCAGCCTCCAGAGTAGCTGGGACTACAGTGTGTGCCGCCACGCCCAGCTAATTCTTTTTTTACTTTTTTATAGAGATGAGGTCTCGCTATGTTTCCCAGGCTGGTCTCCAATTCTTGGCCTCAAGCAATCCTTCCACCTCGACCTCCCAAAGTGCTGGGATTACAGGTCTGAGCCACCATGCTCAGCCTAGATAATGTTTTTTATTATCCAGCAATTCTTTGCTCAGTGAATTTAAACAAAATGGGAGAGAATTGTTATACTGGGGAGAGGTTTTAATTGATGTCAGGGTCTTGAATTACACCACACAAAGTTTGTCAGTTCTCCTATGGTTTAAAAATTCCAGAGACTGGGTAAAGAATTATACCATTTTAATAGTGAGCAAAAGAAATCTACACAGATATACATGAGAATGTACTTTCACAAACACTGCATTTTAAATAGGAATCAGGAATTTCTGCCAACTGCATTTTATCAAAGGCAGAGCTAAGGCTTGGATGCCTGACTAAAATGTGACCATTTTAAAAATTATCACCCATCAAAATTATTTTGCAAGGAAATGGAAATAGAAGAGTAGGAAAAGGAACAAAATGGCTAGCAATACCACATTTCTATAATCCATTATTTAAGAGATTATGTATAAATAGATTTCATAAATTGGAGCAATCATATCTTCCACTCTCTTGCTTAATGGCCTTCTCCCATACTTCTCTTGAATTTAGATATTTCTTAGTTTAATTTTAGATTTTGGGCACAGTTGGTATGAAAAGGATCCGCATTTTCTCCATCGCATTTGTCTCACGTTCCAAGAAACAAAGGTGATGCCACTCTTTAGAGCAGCACCTGCCACTCAGCCTGCTGTCAGGCTGTTGCTCAAAGCGCGGATCTCAATGCAGTGGCAGGTTTTTCCACTGTATGCAATCTTAGGGAGCTGTGACCCAAGGGCAACCACAAAACCCACGAGTTAGAATAACTTAGATTTCTTGTGATAGACAGAGTAAACAAACAGACAATGGCCAGACTATATGGCAACAGAACTCTGACACACAGAAGAAAAAAACGTACTATCTGCAGAGACCAGCTCAGAACAGTCAGGACTTACTCAACAGTGAACAACTTCTTTATTTTTGCCTCTACTTCCAACCCAGGACAAACCAGAGATGCCAAATATGCTCCCCAAACCAGTCACATAAGGTGCTCCCTTTCTGGTTATCTCTTCTCCAGCTTCTCTATGACATCAATCTCCAATCAAGACATACCCAAAGTTTCCCCTTTTTCCTACTAAAGCCTTCCCTTTCCCCTGACTTTGAATTGTCTCCCTTGTTATGACAAGTGCTGAATATACAGCTTCTGTTTGTTCTCATAGGTGGTATTCGTTTATTGCTTCACATGAATGATGACTGTGTTGAGCACAATGATTAATTTTTTAAAACAAAAAAAAAAAATCTCCAGCTATTTGTGATACAATATACTTTTGTAAACACGTGAGAGCTTCTGTCCTTGGTTGTGTATAAGGGATAAGCTTCTACTTCAAAGGATGTAAATGAAATTTTTAATAAATTGATTTTTAAAAACATTTGTCTAATCATGCTTCTGAAAGGTTAACAGATTTTGTTTTTAAATTGACAAATAAAAATTGTATATAGTTATTCAATTTAAGAGTTTACAATCAATATGACTATGACTCCATTTTTGTAAAAGAGAAATATGCCTAGAAAAGGTTTATAGGGGGAAGCATGAAGGGGTATTTATTTTCTACAATATATTTTCTACAATGAATATGTTTCTTACATAAAGAAGCAGTTTATAGATTTTGTATAATTTTATAATATAAAAGGAAATTAGAAACGTTTCTGAATTTCCTTTAAATCCTTAGCTATATATTTTTTTCTCCATCTAAAACAATTCCTCAAACTGTATAACGTCAGCCCCGATATATTAAATTTACTAAACTAAGTATCAAGAGAAGCACTTCGGATACTGAGGAAGGCATAATCCATAATATAGAGAATAGGAAAGTTAAAAGCAGTTTCCATCATTCTCAACTGCTTTTTCCCAATTTTTTCTGTAAATAACTCGCCTCTCGAAGGTTTGAGAGTCTTGCGAGTAGAGAATCCCTGAACGGAGAACACACGAAAGGACGCGTCACAAATCGCCACGCGGCCGCCGGACGATCACTCAGCCAGCCCCGTCCCTCCGAGGGCCTGGTCTTGACCAC
>NW_012149397.1:70540-71964 GCF_000956105.1 Propithecus coquereli | reverse complement strand
GACAACTAAAAATATATAGAAAAAATTAGCCGGGCATGGTGGCGCATGCCTGTAGTCCCAGCTACTCCAGAGGCTGAGGCAGAAGGATCGCTTGAACCCAGGCGTTTGAGGTTGCTGTGAGCCAGGCTGACGCCATGACACTCACTCTAGCCCGGGCAACAGAAACGAGGCTCTTTTTTTTTTTTTTTTTTTGAGACAGACTATCAGTTGTATGTTTGCCTCTAGAATGAAGAAGGTTGGAGGAGAGCAGTGTGGGAGAAGAATATGAAAATGATTGAACTGCACAATGGGGAATACAGCCAAGGGAAACATGGCTTCACCATGGCAATGAACGCCTTTGGTGACATGGTGAGTGTGGTGTGGATGGCTGAACTCTAGGCTTCCTCTCCTCAGTTCTTTACCAAAATAATCACTTGCTTTGCAACATTTTATTTACTTTTCCTTGAAGACCAATGAAGAATTCAGGCAGGTGATGAATGGCTTTCAGAACCAGAAGCATAGGAAGGGGAAAGTGTTCCAAGAGCCTCTGTTTCATGAGGTCCCTAAATCTGTGGACTGGAGAGAGAAAGGCTATGTGACTCCCGTGAAGAATCAGGTGAGACGCTGTCAAATTCAGACCTTCCGTCTCCCACAGGAAAGCCAAGAAAGAATTGGTGTCATTGCTTTGGTAGACTGAGGAGTGACATGCAGTTTCCTGTTTTTTTTTTTTTTTTTTTTTTAAGACTGTTCAGATATATGGCCTATTGTCAGTTTTGTATTTGTCTTGTAAACTGACAGATTTTTTTTTATTCCCTTTCCAGGGTCGGTGTGGTTCTTGTTGGGCTTTTAGTGCGACTGGTGCTCTTGAAGGACAGATGTTCAGGAAAACTGGCAAAATTGTCTCACTGAGTGAGCAGAACCTGGTGGACTGCTCTCAGCCTCAAGGCAATCATGGCTGCGATGGTGGCCTGATGGACTACGCCTTTCAGTATATTAAGGAGAACGGAGGCCTGGACTCTGAAAACTCCTATCCATATGTGGCAAGGGTAAATGAAGCCTCTTATCTTCTTGTCATTTCAGCTCTGCATTTGGAAAGTTGAATATTTTGAAAGATAAGACACCTTTTTCAGAATTCACATTTTATCTCTGGTCAACTCACTTACTAAAAGAAAAAAAATAAAAATTAAAAAAATTCACATTTTAGATGGTACAATCTATATCTGCAAACTCTCTGTACAGATCAGTTTTCTGATTAGATGGTTTATATTGAGCTGTTCTTCTGTGTAACATGGAGAATAAGCAAACCATTCTAAATATAGCAGAAATTTCTCCATGGTGAAAAATTTCTTGTGGACAGGTCGACCTAGGCAGTCTCATTGAAGAAACATCAGCTAATTTTTCAGTTTCAACTCGACTAATAAGAGTTCACTTCCTGAGATGATTTA
>NW_012149397.1:68493-70490 GCF_000956105.1 Propithecus coquereli | reverse complement strand
TCTTCTAGAACCCAGCTGCCTCCCACCAGAAACGCGGAGATAATGCTTCTGCGCTTGGGTTCTGCATTCCTCCACCCGACTCCACCTTTGCTGTGAATCAAACAGGAGCCACTAGCATAGCTAGTAAGCTCTCAGCCCTACAAGATATTTTAACCAAAAACTATAGGACTAAAGGAAAAGCAGGGTCAGGCTGAAAATCCACACCGGGCTCGCTGTTAACTTCTTTTTATGAACCACCCACCCAGCGCATTAAGTCGCGGTACTTAGTGGATCTGATCCTCCAGGGAGGCGCTTGACCCTCCTCTGCACAGCCCCAAAGTGCCCAGCGTCCCTACTCCCGGATCCACTGAGGCAGACGCACCCGCTCCGGGACAGCTAGGCACTCGGTCGCGTCACGTGCTGGGTCAGGGCGCCCGGAGTCCCCGCCCAGCTGCAGGCGCAGCCAATAGCAGCGCGGGTAGACTGTGGGGGCGGTGCCGGCCTCCTGAGGCCTTAAAGCCGGAGTCAGGCTCCCCCGGGCCAGATCCCCCGGCCTCAGCAATATTGAAGTTGCATCGGCAGAGTGCGCCTGCGCAGCTAAGAGCGCCGCAGGTGAGCGCCCCCGGCCAGGCGGAGCTGCGGCGGGAGCTGGGACTGGAGGAAGGGACCCCATGCAGAAACATTGTGGAGGAGGGAGAACGAGAACGTCCGCCCTGAGCTCTGCCAGCCTTGAGGTGGGGAGATGGGGAAGGGCGGTTGGGGACCCCAGGGAGGCACCGACACCACTTGGGGTGAGGGGGGGTTCCCAGGTTGTGTACGTCAGTCAGATTTCGGGCTGCAGAAGGAACAGGTATAGCAGCCCAGCCGCCTCCGGGCCGCGCTGTCTCCGGGCCCGGCAGGGTCAGACAAAGCGGCTCGCCCCCGCACGCCGGGCCGCCGGGCCGCCGCAAACATCCTGTGGCCGCAGCAGGCGCGTGCAGAGGGCGGGAGCAGGCGGCATGTCCCCGCCCCAGTAGCTAGCCCGGAGCCTCGGGACTTGCCTGCTCCTGTCCTGGCACTGGCTCTGGGGACTCTGGCTTCCAGCGGCGCGGCCACGTGGCCCTGTCCCCGGTGTAGGGGAGTGAATAGGAGTGTTGGCAACACAGGCCCAAGCGTGGGTCCGCCGGAGCAGTGGGTGCTCTTCTTCCCAGTTTCTCCTGGGGAGGCATTCCAGAAAGGTTTCATTCGAGAAGGGGAGGTTGAAAGACATATCTCACCTGCCATGCATTAGTCAAGAAGGTGTGAGGTGACCTCCCAACTCTTGGGGATCCCTTTGCCCCTACTTGGGATCAGACGTCCTCATTAGTGAGGTTTTACTTGGGCGACCTCGGTACTGTCGGTAAATAACCTGGACCAATCGTTCCATGTTTCCTGGTTGTTGCCGGAATATTTTGACCTATAGGTACCATGAGACCCTTATAAAAATCTAAATTATTATTGCACTGTTAAAGTGAAGTCTGTTTCAGTTCCTATAGCACTTGTCAGGCTGGTTTTCATTTTGGTGGCTGAATCACATACTCTTCTTTTTTCCTAAGGGTATGGCCTGTTTTTCACCACCCACATCCTCAGCCTTTCCACAGTCCTTGTGTTTATTCTTGGAAAGATAATTTAATGTTTTCTAGTCCATCATGGTGGCTGCAACCTTTCAGTAGAGAATAAGATGGCCTTTTTAATGGATTGGCTTTATCAAATCCTCATTTCTTTTGTCTTTCTAGGTTTTTGAGACATGAATCCTTCACTCTTCCTGGCTGCCTTTTGCTTGGAAATAGTCTCAGCTACTCCAAAACTTGATCAAAATTTAGATACACAGTGGTACCAGTGGAAGGCTACATATAGGAGACTGTATGGCACGGTTGGTAACATCTGAAACTGTTCAGGGGGACTCCAGAGAAAATGGTCCTTGCTGTTGGGAGTTTGTAGCCAGAGACTAGCTTCTAGGGGCCAGCTCTTACCAATAACCTAATGAAATAAACAATTCC
>NW_012149397.1:63283-67408 GCF_000956105.1 Propithecus coquereli | reverse complement strand
CACTGAGTGAGCAGAACCTGGTGGACTGCTCTCAGCCTCAAGGCAATCATGGCTGCGATGGTGGCCTGATGGACTACGCCTTTCAGTATATTAAGGAGAACGGAGGCCTGGACTCTGAAAACTCCTATCCATATGTGGCAAGGGTAAATGAAGCCTCTTATCTTCTTGTCATTTCAGCTCTGAATTTGGAAAGTTGAACATTTTGAGAGATAAGACACCTTTTTCAGAATTCACATTTTATCTCTGGTCAACTCACTTACTAAAAGAAAAAAAATAAAAATTAAAAAAATTCACATTTTAGATGGTACAATCTATATCTGCAAACTGTCCGTACAGATCAGCTTTCTGATTAGATGGTTTATATTGAGCTGTTCTTCTGTGTAACATGGAGAATAAGCAAACCATTCTAAATATAGCAGAAATTTCTCCATTGTGAAAAATTTCTTATGGACAGGTCGACCTAGGCAGTCTCATTGAAGAAACATCAGCTAATTTTTCAGTTTCAACTCGACTAATAAGAGTTCACTTCCTGAGATGATTTATAAGAGTGTTGACTTGGAAATCATAAGGTGCAAATTGCTAAGTGTTTTGGTTCTAGAACTCATGTTCTCTAGGAGATAGATGTTAATGATCAAGTCTTTTCCCCTTACATTTTATTTAATTTTAAAAGGATGAAGTCTGTAAATACAAGGCTGAGAATTCTGTTGCTAACGACACTGGTTTCGTGGATGTCCCTGTTCGGGAGAAGGCTCTGATGAAGGCAGTGGCTATTGTGGGGCCCATTTCTGTTGCTGTTGATGCAGGCCACGTGTCCTTCCAGTTCTATAAATCAGGTAGGCGTTTGTCATTTTATTACAGACATTTAGGCAGAATTGGAAAACACCACTATGATTGACTCCTTGGTAGAGACTCCTGCTTTCTAGGACTATAGAATTTTGAGTTTGTGTGTTGAACAGAGTGATGTTTCCATTTGACATAATGAAGCACTTTCTTATGATTACAAATTCTTAATAAATACTTTTAGATGGCTGTGTAATTCATCCTACAGGTAGAACCTAATTTACCTAATAACTGTTGTCTAATTTTTGGCCTTTTTTCTAAAAGTTTTTTGTGGCTGGCATGGTGGCTCATGCCTATAATCCCAGCACTTTGGAAGGATCTGCTGAGGCCAGGCATTTGAGTGAGCTGTGATCAGGCCACTGCACTCTAGCGTGAATAACAAAGCAAGCCTGTGTCTCTTATGGTTTTTCACTTCTGTAATTAGGACTATAAAGACCTCTTCTCAAGTTTTTTTGTTTTAGTACTATTTTAGATTGACATCCTAGTAGTAGAAACAGATTATGCAAATTGATACTTGGGTTAGGGGATAAATGCCTAAATCACTTTAACATTGAAAACAATAGGTCTTATATTTTGGATTTTTTTTTTTTTTAAGTAGGAAATATCTTGAACTTTGTTGGTTTCTTTTTTTTTTTCCTTTGTGAGGTAGATATCTGAAGAAGTTTGTTGGTTTCTGTTGAATTAAAGGTGACATTTTGTTTTATCAGCTATTGTTTCAAGGCCTTATTTGGAATTTGTTTGACATTGCACTGAATTTGGAGATGTTGCTCTTACTATGGGTGATAGGGTGGGTTACTGTCACGTGCCACTTGGAGCTTCTCACCCCAGTGTTGATTTTACTCTCCTAGGCATTTATTATGAACCAGACTGTAGCAGCAAAGACCTGGATCACGGTGTCCTGGTGGTTGGCTATGGTTTTGAAGGAACAGATTCAAATAACAATAAATACTGGCTTGTCAAGAACAGGTATAAATTTTAAATGGTAAAGGGAATTCTTCTTTGGAATCAGTATTTGGGTACAAGTCCACAAGAGCTCAATTTTGAAATCCTACGTCTTTCTCCCACTTAGAGTGAACACGGAAGTATCATTGTCTGATTGTAAGATTCTGTACCAAGCTTGTGGTTATTAATATATATTTGTAACATTTTCTTACTAAACTCTGAAAATTTTCCTAATTCTGAAACACATCTGGCCTCTAGGGTTTCAGTGGACCTGTAGGGTTGAGAGCTGATTTCCTTTTTATGTCCCCAATTTTTCAACAAGCAGAACAGCTGCCTCTGCCAATTCTTTAAGTCTGAAAGATTGTCCCGGAGTCCAGTTGCCTGTGTGCATCCTTTCTGCTGTCATCTGATGCCCTGCCATTGAATTTTACTCTCCAGCTCTCAGAGGCTTTGAGGGTTGTATCAATTTTCACAACTAAAGTTTTTCAATTGAGATGTGGTGAGATAAGATAGCATGTGGAGATAGATTGCTACATTAGAATCCCAGTTCTGCCGCAGTTTCCTATCTTAAAAAAGTTTTAAACCACATGTATTGTCTGAAGGCATTTTTCAAAGAAGCCAATAGACTTCAAAAATCAAATGTGACCCATAGGCATCGATACACTTACAAATAGATATAATAGCACTTAAATGGTGCTTACTACATGTCAGGCACTATTCTAAGTATTAGCTATATTAATGAAACTAATTACTTCCTTGATTCTTTGTATAAAACAGGAAATTTGCTTCTCTTTCAGCTGGGGTCCAGAGTGGGGCTGGAACGGCTATGTAAAAATCGCCAAAGACAGAGACAACCACTGTGGAATCGCCACAGCAGCCAGCTATCCCACTGTGTGAGCCGATGGACGGTGATGAGCAAGCACTTAAGGATAGCGTGTCTGGGGAATTTTATCTTAAAACTGACCGAACCCTTATTGTGGAAGATAAAACACTTGAATCGTTGTGGATCCAAGTTGTGATTTGAATTCTGCGACATTTTTACAAGGGTAAAATGTTACCACTACTTTAATTACTGTTATAAACAGCTTTATGATATCAAGACTCATTGCTTAATTCTAAGACTTTTGAATTTTCACTTTTTAAAAAGATGTATAAAACTTTACCTTTTAAAATAAATTTTAATTCGTTATGTAAAGGTAGTCTTCTTTCTGTTTTTAATGCATTAACTTTTTGTGTAGTCAGGAAATATGTAACTGGGCTCTGAAGACATAATTCAGTGTGTCGGTGGCATGTTAGGAGAAAGATGCTAGGTGACCTTCTGGCTCTTGTCGTTTATAAATATACAGATTTTATGTCAGCTGCCCATTGGCTGTGTGTGACCCAACTCTGGAATCTAGCAAAATTTGACGAACAATTAGGAAGGACAAAGGTAAATTGTTTTAGTAAAGATAAAAAACAATTCACTTTTTAGAAAAGTGAGTAGATATATTCGGAGGTGGGTTTAGATAACAGAAAAGGAAATCCTCCTCCTTTGACTCAAGATGGTTAGGTTATGTGATGATAGTCACATCACTAATTACTGGACCATCTCCTGAATTACTGGTGAAGACCCTGTGACCACTTTGCAGGCTGAGGAAGGACCAGATACAATTAGATTACTAATGTTGTTTTATTTTTATTCTGTCTGGTCTCTGATGACATGCCACATGGCTCTTCTTAGAAAGCCTCAGTGTTAGCAAAAGTAAATTTTATGGTTGTAGTTAACAAATCTCAGGTGTTCAGTAATATAATAGCTGGAGAAACGTGTTCATGGTCTACAAGAGATTAGGTTAAATACTCCTCTGGTAGAACACGGATGAGAGATCACAAGTGAAAGGCCTGAAGTCACTAGGCCAAATTTAGACTTTGGTTACCTACCCCTGAAATAAAAATAAATCCGAAAGGGAGCAAAATAGGCTAAGCATATAGTTCCACAGGTAGTAAATATAAGTAAAATAATATATTTGCATATTTAAAAGACCAGCAGGAAATACACCAAACTTCTGGGTGGATTATGGGTGATTATTTTCTTTAACTTGTTTGGTAGAAAGTGTATTTTTATTAGCAGGAAAAAATGTAGTGAAAATACATCTATATGCTGCAGGCTAAGAAGCAGCTATGTGTGTTTAAAAATCTCATATTCTCTGAATCAAATAAGAATACAAGGGATAAGCCGGTGAAATACTTAATCAAGGGGTAATCCGCTGTGAAGGGAATGAGAGGGAAGGGGGCAAGTGGGACCTTACATCCCACGAAACCTTTGATAGCCTTGGTCCATGGCCATCTCTGGAAAAATCCAGTCGG
>NW_012149397.1:55121-59708 GCF_000956105.1 Propithecus coquereli | reverse complement strand
AGCTGTATGGCTGGCATTGCCAACTGCAAGCAAACTGTTTCCAATGGTCCTTATTAGCAAGTGTGGAGAAAAATGCATTTGCCAGATCAATAGGTACATGCCAGCTACCAGGGGATGTGTTAATCACTCAAGCAATGAAACCACATTTGGAACAGCAGCTGTAATCAATGATCCCACCCAATTAAGTTTGCAATAATTTACTCTCTTTCTCCAAGATCCATCTGTTTTCTTCATATCTACACAATTCTGTATAGTAACATCTAGATTAGCGTTTGACCAAATAACTGAGCACCATAGCCTAGTGAAGTCTGACTTGTAAAATTTAAAAAGCACAGAAACATTTGGACTGATGCGTCCCCTCCCTCTTTACCCCTCCCTCGCCTTCCCACCTGCTCCTTCTCTTGCTTTCATTCCCACCTCACACCTCAACACACACACTCTTAAAATATTTTTTATTCTTTTTATTTTTTGACATTTCAAGATAGCCCCAGTGATCACTTGCTGTTGTCTAATTAACACATTCTGTGTAAAGGTGTTTTTTCTTAAATGTCTTTTATGGACTGTAGTTGTCTTCACTCTGTGATTTTTAACAGAAAGTGTCTTCAAAATTTCAAGCTTCAGGACTGAAGCCACCTACTCCCCCAAACATTCCATAATCTAGAGTCTATTTCTCCAATCTAAAACTGATTCCCCAAATAACAATTAAAACAATAATATAATAGCTAGCATTCATGGAGGATTGCAAAGTGCTTCATGTTAATTTCACCTGACACCAAACAGACTCAGACGAAACTCAGGATTAGGGTCTTAGGGTCTCCTACTTTCTATGTGTTGAGTTTTCCACTTCTGATGTGATAAGAGTTTCTTATCCTTGTTTTGTTTTGTGTTTTAACTCTTTTCTGTCTGTTCTCCAGTAAAGAAAAGGCTCAGTATGATTCCTTGAGCACATTGCTTAATCTATTTTCATAACAGGACTTGGTGGGGAGGCAGGGAATTTCCCCAAGAATGTTTTGAAGTCACTGGATTGAAAATTGTGCGCATATAAGTTGTTTTTCTTGGTCAACCAGGTTGTTTCATCACAGTTTTACTTGACATGCTGGAATTCATCCACATGACTTTGAAAAGAATAAACCCTTCAAAAAGAGTGGGAGCGCTCATGCATGAGCTCTGAGGGAGTTAGGAGGTTCAAAAATCAAAGCCAACTGATCTTATTGTGGCCAAAGAAACACATAGTCCTGCCCATGAATTATAATTTTTAAGTGAAAAAAAAGCAATTTGTAGAACAGTATGAATAATTTAGTGCAATTTTTAAAAATACAGACCGGCATACACATCCCCTTATGTGCATTTTAAAATGTTCATGAAAGACATAAACCAGATATGTTTCTTGGAGGTGCTAAAAGGAGGTACTTTCTGTTTGTGCTGTATTATTTCAATTTTAAAAAATAATCAACATGCATTATTTTCATAAGATAATAAATTCAGAAGTATGTAATTCAAGAAAAAAAATTAAAAGCTGGTAAAGGAGGAGGAGTCGGGGCAGAAAGAGAGGGTTCTCAGGTGAATTGATAAGGCAAGTCTCCCATCTGGGAGATTCACGTCCCTGAGATTTGCACTGCCACTGCTCAGCCTGTCCAGCCATACAGCACGACACGAGGACATGCCACTGGCCAGCTGGATTCTAGTGCAGTCCACAGAAGTCTCAGCCACACAGAAACTCTCTGAGGATGGTGAGCTGCTGGCTCCAACTTATTGTTCCCAGGCAAGAAAATAGGGAGTGGGCTTCACTGAGAGCTGAAGGAGAGAAGCCCAACAAGGGGGATATCCGAAAGGACAATGTTCTAGTGACACTGCTTTAGTGAGAATGCATGATGGCTCTGGTCAGAATTCCACAATGTTCGTGCCTCTGGCTCTCCCCCACCGCCCCACCACACGCGCCCATATCCAGCTGCGGGGCAGTGTACGGAGCTACTGACAGAAGTGTCCTCTCTCCGGCTTTCTCAGCCCTTTCCTCTTGCCCCACAGTCAGGAACAGCAACAGATTGCTAATCACACAACATTCAGGGAAAGTCTATTATAGGTAGAAGCAAAGAGCAAATCCTTCGCTTTGAGTTCTCAATTCTGCTCTTAAAAATCAGATTGTTGTATAACCATCACATTTATTCATATCCACAACTGTTTTTTATCATCCCAAGCAGAAGCTCTGCACCTGATAAGCACTAACTCCCCGTCCTTCTCTCTACCAAGCCCCTTAACCGCTATTCTACTTTCTGTCTCTATGAATTTGCCTATTCTAGGTACCTCATGTAAATGAAATGATACAATATTTGTCCTTTTGTGTCTGGTTTATTTCATTTAGCATAATATTTCCAAGGTCATTCATGGTTCACATGTATCAGGATTTTATTTTGTTGAGGGTGGAATAATGTTCCATTGTATGCATACGCCACATTTTGTTTAGCTGGTCATCTGTTGATGAACATTTGGGTTGTTTCCACCTTTGGGCTGTTAGGAACAATGCTACTACGAACATGGCTGGAAGAATTGCTGGATCATACGGTAATTCTGCATTTAACTTTTTGAGGAACTGCCAAGTTGTTTTCCATAGTAGCTGTAACACTTACATTCAAACTAGGAATATGACCTGGATAAAAGGTGGCTGAGGCACAGTTAAATAAAATACTGTTGGTTACTGTCAATTTGCACGTGGTTTCTAGTGGCAAAGAATCAGGCCATGTCCTTGACTAGATCTTTTAATGATTTGTATCAGCCACTGACATGAATACGGTGGTGGCACTGACAGGAGGCTCGAGGACACTAACACACACACACAAATCCATCCCGCCACACTACGTCACCCCAAACACACATGAAACACAACTAAAAACTGTCTTTGCCAGGAAAATGCAGCTCCGGAACGAGTTCCCTGGACCCCTCGTCACCACCGGGTCCTCCTACAAGAAAATGGTTGTTGAAGCTGCAGTGACAGAATTGCAGGGCTCTCTATTAGACAAGTCTGTTGGCTGCAGTGACAGAAACCGATTTTAGACTGGTTTATGCAAGAGGAGGAACTGAATGGCTGCAGGGCTGGCTGGATCCGCGGTGCCGTAGTCCATTCTCTGTTGCTATAGCAGAATACCACAGACCGAGTCACTTGTAAAGAAAATAAATTTATGTTTTACAATTCTGGAGGCTGGGAAGTGCAAGGTCAAAGGGCCACCTCTGGTGAGGGCCTTTTTACTGCATCCTAACACAGCACAGGACATCACATGGTGAGAGGGCAAGAGCATGTCCATCAGGTCTCTCTTCCTCTTCTTATGGGGATTAAGTTTCCAACACATGAAATTCGAGAGACGCATTCAAACCACGGCATGGTGCTTCCAGAACATTGTCAACAGTCCATCTCTTCCCACCTCCAGGACCTGCTGTCCTCCTTGTTGGATACACTCCCAGTCAGGCTCTCTCTTTTATCCTCTTTGGAGGAAAGTGGTTTTCCCAGCTGTGTCTAGGCTGGTGCTGCTCGGCCCTGCCTGGGTCACATGCCTGCCTCAGGATGTGGGGGACGGCCAACCTGGATGCACCAACCACATGGATTGCTGTTTGAAGAGCGACGTTCCAAAGGAAAACCAGGATGGCTTTACCAGGGAGGCAAGAATGACATGCCCATGACAGAGAGTGTGTACTCTGAATAAAAGAATCAAGATTTTTAAAAAGAGAAAGAAAAGGATTTCCAAACCTTAGAAAGTTTAAAACTAATAGAATGAAATTTATTGTGGATAAATGTAAAGTTCTGTGTTGAGATTAAATATATGTATGTGAGTTAAATCTTATTTAAAAGTATGTATACATATACACCACACAAATACAGAATAAAGGAGAAATTTTTTACTAGTACTCTTAAAAAATCTTCGTTTTTGGCTATCTATAATTTGAATATGATTAACAACATGATTTGGGCACTCCTAAAGTTGCCAATAATGGGATTAAAGGGCTTGATAGAGAAGGAGATAGTGACATTAATGCCTACCTTGTGGCATCGTGTCTGGAATATCACATTCAGGCCTGAAAGCTGCGTTTCATGTAGGGTGCTGCTGAGTGCCCAGAGGAGACAGCATCTAATTAGGAATGGTATCTTTGATGAAGGGAGGTGCTCACTGACTCGCAGCAGAAGGTGTGAAGCAGAACAGTCTACAGTGGATGTTGTAGAGAAATTCCTGCTTTGCATAAGAGTGCTGCTTCTTCAAACACACTGAGCTCGCAGGTCCCCTGCAAAGCCCCAGTGCACCCTGGAAGTACAGGTTCAGGTGCAACCTTGGGTGACTTTCCAAATCAGTCTTGGAAAAAGCTTTTGAAGGTCAGAAGATCCTGGGATTTCTGGTACCATCTGATTTCATGGAGTGAAATAGTCCAGGGCAGGGAACTATGCAGCATCTAGGTGCCCCAAGCAGGCAGCTCTGTCTTACAGGTGGCCATATGGCCTGGCAGTTCAGAGGCCTGGGATCATGGCAGGTGCTTTTGCCGATGGGCTTGCTGCACCACTA
This sequence comes from Propithecus coquereli, assembly GCF_000956105.1. Lineage (NCBI taxonomy): Eukaryota > Metazoa > Chordata > Mammalia > Primates > Indriidae > Propithecus > Propithecus coquereli. The sequence continues at coordinate 55,167 of NW_012149397.1, read as the reverse complement.
AGGCTGCTGAACAGGAATTCCTATGTACCTGCCTTCCCTTGTGTGG
>NW_012149397.1:51670-52736 GCF_000956105.1 Propithecus coquereli | reverse complement strand
TTGTCAAATAATTTTAATATTTGATTTATCTTGATGTCTGTTGTTTTTTTCTTCATTCCTATTGTGATTTTCTTGATTCTTGGTATGACAAGTGATTTTTTATTGTATCCTAGATACTTTGTATATTACATTATGAGACTGTGAATTCTATTTATTTTTCTTTTTTTTTTAGCAGGTATAGTGTAAGGGCCAGGTGTGTGTGATTGTTCAGCTTCCTGTTAGGCTCCTCCGAATCATCCTGGTAAACATGGGGCACTGACTCACACTGCATTGTTCCATATGGGTGGGGTGAAAGTTCAAGTCCTTCCTCACCCACAGTCACCTTCCTGGCCAAAGTGGGGCACTGGCTCACACCTCCTTGTTGCCTCTGAGTGGGATTATGTGACCAGCTTCCTGATTGGCTCCACTGTCTCCAAGATGGGGCAAGGAGGGGAAACGTGAAGGCTGACTCGCACCACTTTTTTGCTATGAGTAGAGGTGGTGGAGGATCAGCTCCCCTCTGGGCATCACTGACATTAGGAAAGGAGAGAACCAGAGTGTCAACAACTCTTCCTTATACCACTCCATTCTGCTGCATTGATACCAAGTGGAGGTGGAGGGTCAGTTCCCCAATGGGCCTTGATGACAGGGGTGGGAAGGGTAAAGCTTAGTTGTAATTAGCTCTGCCTTTTACTGCTTTGTCAAGTTTCATTGCTGCTGGGTGGGGGTGAAGGCTCAGCTCACCACTTGACCCCACTGATACTACTACAGTGGGGAAATCAGAGCACTACCTGCTTCCGAGCAGGAGATGGAATCTTAGCTCCTCCACCACTAGCCTGGTAGGGAATATCAGATAATGGCCTCCTGTTTCTGCCAGGTGAGGACTAGAAGATTAGCTCCATGTTCAGCCCTGCTAATACCACCTGGCTGGAAAATCAGAGCACCACTGCTTGCTTCCACTGGGGTAGGAGGCAATGTGGCTTTCTGTTGATGTTTGGCTGGAGTAAGGCTGACACCACTAAAAGGTCTTCTATTGAGAGGTGATCTATTCTAAGGCTAAGACTAAGGATAACAAAATTTTCTTGGG
>NW_012149397.1:51033-51620 GCF_000956105.1 Propithecus coquereli | reverse complement strand
TCTCACTCTGTCTTGCAGGCTGGAGTGCAGTTGTACAATCATAGCTCACTGTAACTTCAAACTCCAGGGCTCAAGCAATCCTCCTGTCTTAGCCTCCCAAGTAGCTAGGACTACAGACACACACCATCATACCCAGCAAATTTTTGAAAAATTTTTTGTGGAGACGGGGGTCTCAGTATGTTGCCCAGGCTGGTCTTGAACTCCTGGCTTCAAGCGATGCTCCTGCCGTGGCCTCCCACAGTGCTGGGATTACAAGTGTAAGCCATGATGCCCAGCCTTCTGTTAGAGAAGTGCTGTTAGACAGTTTTTAAGAGTAAGTTTGTTAGCATAGAATTCTCTTAGTTTTCCTTCATCTGATAATGTCATGATTTCCCTTTTCTCTTAAAGGATATTTTCACTGGATATAGAATTCTGGATTGAGAGTTCTTTTCTTTCAGTACTTGAAAATTGTTTTTTCTACTTTCTTCCGGCCCTAAGATTTAAGACTAGACATGTTATTTGAATTGGTGTTCCCCTACAAGAAATGTGTCGTTTCTCTCTGAAATTTAATTATTATGTGTCTTGGCATGGATTTCTTTGAGTTTATC
>NW_012149397.1:36927-39213 GCF_000956105.1 Propithecus coquereli | reverse complement strand
CAAGTCGAAATTTATAAAACTGAAAATGCACAAACTGAAATAAAAATTCACTGATGGCTCACTAGCTGAATGGAGATGAGAGAAGAATGAATTAGTGAACTTGAGGACATATCCATAGAAATTATTCAATCTGAATGACGACAGAAAACAGTCTCAGAGACTTGTGGAACAAAAACAAAAGGTCTGATATTCATGGCATTAAAGTCCAAGATGATTTTGAAGAGTGTGGAGCTAATAAATATTTGAAGAAATAATGACCGTGAACTTCCAATATTTAGCAAAAGATATAAACCTACAGATTCAAAAACTCAGCAAATCCAAGACAAGATAAATACAAATAAATCCATGCCATGACACATCTTAATAAAATTTCTGAAAACTAAACACAGAGAAACATCCTTGAAAGCAGCTAGAAATAAATGAGTCTTAACTTATAAGAGAATGATAATTTGAATGACAGAGGACTTCTCATCAGAAACCATAGAAGCCAGAATGAATGGCACAGCATTTTTCAAATACTGAAAGAAAAACCTGTCAAGCCAGAATTCTATATCCAGCAAAAACATCCTCTAAGAATGAAGATGAAATAAAGATACTCTGAGATGAAGCAAAACCAGAGAATGTGTCACCAGCAGAACTTCTCTAAAGAATGGATAAAGGAAGTTCTTCAGACAGATATGATGCAGCAACAGAAGAAAACCTGGAACATCAGAAAGAAGAAAAACCAACAAAACGAGTAAATATATAGTTAATACAACATTCCATTCTTCTTGTCTTGAGTTTTTCAATTATTTTTGGTGGTTCAAAGCAAAAATTGTAACACTGATGTGAATCTCAATATAAGTAGAAATAATATTTAAGACGACTATTTTATAGAGGGAGTAGGTTAAAGGACCAAAAATCTCATAAAGCTCCCATATTCTCTCTGAAGTAGTAAAAGGTTGATACCAGTAGACAGTGACATGTCACAGAGCTTGAGAAAATGTATTACAAAAAAACACCAAACTACTGGGTGTGGTGGCTCACACCTGTAATCCCAGCACTTTGGGAGCAGAGGCAGGAGGATCGCTTGAGCCCAGGAGTTCAAGACCAGCCTGAGAAACATAGCAAGACCCCATCTCTACAAACAACAAGAAAAAATTAGCCAGGTGTGGTGGTGTGTGCTGGTAGTCCCAGCTACTCAGAAGGCTGAGGCAGGAGGATTGCTTGAATCCAGGAGTCTGAGGCTGCAGTGAGCCATAGTGACACCACTGCATTCCAGCCTGGACAACAGACACTCTGTCTCAAAAAAATAAATAAATAAAAATCAAAAACAAAGACAAAAAACCCCACACCAAACTATATGCTATGTAAAAAAAAATTCACTTGAAATATAATCATATAGGTATGTTAAAAGTAGGATATAACATGCAAACCCAAAGTCAGGAAAACTGGAATAAGTACATTAATACCAGAAAAAGTAGACTTCAAAGCCAAGAAAATTAGCAGGGATAAAAAGAACATCACATCATTATAAAAGGATCAATTCGTGAAGGAGACAAAACAACCCTAAATGTATATGTACCAAGCAACAGAGATTCAAAATTCATGAAACAAAATCTGACAGAACCAAGAGGAGAAATAGACAAATCCACAATTATAGTTTGGGATTTCAACTCTCCTCCCTCAGTAATTGAAAGAAGCTTGAGACAGAAAGTCAACAAAAATGTAAAAGAATGGAACAACAGCATCAATTAACAGGATCTATTAATAATTGAAATGTATTAAACACTCCAACTAACAACAGCTGAATATATCTTTTCAAGGGTACCTGGAACACCAAGCTAGACCATGTGCTGGGATGTAAAACAAACATGAAAAATATTAAAAGCATTAAAGTCATACAAAATATATTCTCTGATCATAGTGGAATTAAACTTTAATAACAGAGAGATAACAGAAAAATATCCAGACACTTCAAAATTAAACAATCCTATTCTTAACATTCCAGTGGTCAAAAGGAAGACTCAGAAAAGAATCTGAAAGTACAAATACAACATAACATCTGTGGATGCATCTAAAGCAGTGCTTACAGGGAAATTTAGAGCATTAAATGTTTTCATTAGAAAAGGAAAAGTCTCCAATTAACAATCTAAGTTTCTATCACAAGAAGACAGAAAAAAGAAGGCAAAATAAGCTGAAAGCTAGAAGAAGAAAGGAAATGGAAAAGATAAGAGCAGAAATCAAGAAAATTAAAAACATGAAAACAAAAGAGAACATCAACCCAAAAGTTGTGGGATTTTTTTT
>NW_012149397.1:34617-36877 GCF_000956105.1 Propithecus coquereli | reverse complement strand
TCACCTCAATCTACATAAATGTCAAATAGTTAACTAATGAAAGTCTGAAAACTTTTAGTATAAATATGATTTTTGAATATTATATTTTTAGATATCTAATAATATGTTGTTGCAATGAGCACACACACGCGTGCATACATTTCCAAAATATTTCATTTTATATAATCTAGGCTCTTTTGTAGAAGGTTTGAAATTTATGTGGAAATGCAAGAGATCTAAATAACCCAAACAATTTTATGAAATAAAACAAAGATGGAGGACTTACATTATCTTATTTAAAGAATTAATATAAAACTACAGTATTCAAGATAGTGTAGTTTTGGCAGAAGAATGGACATACAGATTAATGGGGCAGAATATGAAGTCCAGAAACAGACTCACACATTTATGGTGTGAACAGCTGATTTTCTATAGAGGCGCCAAGGTATTTCAATGGAGGAAGGATAGTCTTTTCTCTAAATAGGGGCAGAACAATAGGATACTTTTAGGCAGAATGAAGCTCAAGCATTACTCCATTACGCCCCATAGCATACATAAAAATTAACACAAAGTGGATCATAGTCTTTAATTGAAAAAGTAAAAATATAAGGTTTCTAAAAGACAACATGGGTGAAAATTTTTATGACTGTGAGGTCAGCACAGATTTCTTAAACCACAAATAACACTAAGCAAAAAGAAAAAAATTATAAAATATATTTAATCATAATTAAACCTTCTACTCTTTGAAAGAGTTTGTTAAGAAAATATAAAGCAAACCATGTGATGAAATATTCTATATCTCGACCGTATCAATGTCAATATCCTGGAGGTGATATTGTACTACAGCGTTGCAAGTTTGCCACTGGGGAAAACCGGGTACATGGGATCTCTCTGTACATTTCTTACAACTACTGGTAATTTACAACTATTTCAGAATAACAAGTTTAATTTTAAAAACCATAGGCAGGGAGAAAATATTTGCAAAATATATATCTTGTATCCAAGAAATATTTTTAAATTTTACAATGAAAAAATTAGAAGACAAAAGCTCAATAAAAGCAGGAACAAAATTTTGACAAGATCCTTCATAAAAGAAATTTTGAATGGCAAATAATAACAGGAAAATATGTTCAACGTTATATCTATCCAAGAAATGCAAGTGAAAACCACATCTATTAGAATGACTAAAATTAAATGACTGACAATGTTCTGGATCTAGACTAGCTAAAGTAAGCACGTGTCACTTTGTTTCTCCCACTATTTACAACAAAAAACCCTGGACAACATTTATAAAGCAACTGTCAGAAGACTCTGAAGTGAAGAGAAGAAGACAGACTGTATAAGGCCCTCGGGATTTAAGGAAATCCCAGTAGTGATTTCCTGCAGATTTTTTGTTTCCTTTTGTTTTCGGTTTTTGCTTCTACCTGGGCACTGGACAGACCTGCAACCTGGAAACACCAAGGGGCACAGACAAAAAGAAAAGCCTCCAGAAAAATCCCACTCTTTCTCGCAAAAGGATCAGATCAAGGACAACTGAAAGGGACAGAAACATTTTGATCATTCCTGCCCTCTCAGGAAAATGTCATGAACAAACACTTTCCCGCTTTGATTGTTACTGGGCACCAAAGCCACAGAGATTGTGGACAAATCCCTGTGTTCCATCTCCACCCTGCAATAACAGGGAGATAGCACTCCCAAGCCATGGAGATTGTGCGTGGAGTCCTGGCATTCATTCCTGACAAGTTATGATGAGGTAGCACCATTTACAGCCACAGAGACTGTGAGGGAAGATGGATTTTTCATCTTCTACCTTCAATAACTAGGTGGCGCCCAACCTTCTTCAGCTGATGAGCTGCAGAGGCTGTGGGAAAAGCCTTGTCTTCCATCCCCATTCTGCAATAACTAGCTGGTGCCCCTCTCCTCCACAATGGATGCTGCAACTGCAGACACTGTTAGCAGATTTCTGTCTGTCCTTACCACCCTGCAAGAAAAAAGGATGCCCCTCCCAACTGATGACAAGGGGAGGATTATAGCAAGAAGGGGACTAAAAAAAGAACTTTCTACATCTGTGTATGAAGTCATAGGTAGAACTCTGAGTGGCCCATGCATAAAGCCAACAAGAAACAACACAACAAAAGATCTGAGAACTGAACACTGGTGTGGAATTCTGCCTAGGTGTCAGTTGGGTCTCTGGTCAGCACACCAGTGAAATAAACCAAAATAGCACTGAAACGTCTTTGAAGACTAAATTAATATTTGAACTGAAGTCCACAAAATCAGG
>NW_012149397.1:33431-34567 GCF_000956105.1 Propithecus coquereli | reverse complement strand
TTTTTTTTGTCTGTGCCTGTTGGCAGTTCTGGGTTGGAGGCTTCTGTAGTTCCCTGTCCGTGGTATATAAGAGGCATAAGGGAACTCTGGGAGCTCGTCAGTCCACAGTTCATCAAGTCCTGGGGTCTCTGGACAGCCTGTCTTCTTCCTTGTATGTTTTCAGAGTCTCTCTATGCTTGTTTGTTGTTTTATTTCCAGGGATTTCTAGGTATAAGAGGGAGGACTTGGAAGGAATGGGGTTAGTCCATCTTGGCAGAACCAGAAGTCTCCCCTATTGTTTATTTTTTTATGTCAAATTAGTTTTTCTGAACTTTAGAAAGAGGCATGATTTAGAAAGGCCTTTCAAACTTTACAGAGCTCTCTCTTCTATTGGTTGTGTATAGGGCTCAAAAATATGGTGTCTTTGCTTTCTGTGATGTTCTGCCTGTATTCTCCTTCCTCGCTTTGGTCTAAACCTTCTGTTTCTGTCATCTTTGTTGTCCCTATCCTAGTTGATTTTGATTTCATTGTGAGCAATTTCTTCCTAGTGTGGGCCCTGCCCTAAAAGAGAGCCCTGGCAGGTCATTTCAGAGTTCATAGGAGGTCGACTGCTCTATCCCCTTCAGTTTTTTGTACACAAGCTCCTTGAACCCAATTGGTATTGGAGAGAGCAAACCTTCTCATTTTAGAGCTGCTGTTCTGAAATTGTCCCACCCCGTTGCTTTCTTTGCTTCCTTCTACACAGATTATCACTTGTATTCAGGTGGTTTCTCTACACACACCATATTTGGGGATTTGTGAGGATATCCTGTTATTTTTATTTTGGAAATGATTGTTCCTGGTGTTTTTGTTTTGGTATCTACTTGCTCTGTCTTTCTTTTTAATGTGGCAAGTCGAAGAAACCAAACAACTTTATCGCCACTGTTGTTGTCTTCCCAGAATCCTCTCTGTCCTTTCATTCTTTATCTTCAGTTGTCCATTCTTAGAACAGCCATTGTGGTGTTTCCTCTGCTTGGCTCCATCACAGGCAAAGTAGCATCACTTGTGTTTATGGGTTATCCAAAGCAAAGTCAGAATTCTCATTCTGAGTCACTGACAAATTTAAACCATCCCTCCTACAAGTTCGGCAATAATAATTGCAGTAAAGGAAAACTTCA
>NW_012149397.1:19960-23336 GCF_000956105.1 Propithecus coquereli | reverse complement strand
AAACATCTAGCAAGATTGACAAAGATAAAGAGAAAATGAACACTACCAATATCAGGGATGAAAGAGGGATTCTAACTACAGAACCCAGTAAAAGGATAATAGAGAATACTACAAACAAGCCTATACACAGAAATTCAATAACTTAAACAAAAAGGTCCAATTCTATGAAAACCACAAACTAACACAACTCACCCAACATGCAATAAATAATTTAGTAGTCTTCTATTAAAGAAATTTAATTCATAGTTAAAAACATGCTGAAAAGGAAATCGCCAGGCACAGATGTCTTTACTGGTGAATTCTACCAGACATTTAAAGATGGAATAACATGAATTTTACACAAATTATTTCAGAAAACAAAAGTGGAGGGAATACTTCCCAGCTCACTTTACAAGGCCAGCATTACCCTGATATGGAAGCCAAACAAAGACAGTACAAAAAAAGAAAACTACAGACCAATTTTCCTTATGAAGATAGACACAAAAGTTTTTTAAAAAATAAGAGTAAATCATATCCATAAATACATAAATAGAAAGACACTGCAACTAGGTACAGTTTATTCCACAAACGAAAGACTGGTTCAATATTTGAAAATCAATCAATGTAATCTATAATTTTGACAGACTGTAGAAGAAAAACCACAGGATCTTATCAGTCAATGTAGAAAAAGCATTTGACTAAATCCAACTTCCATTCATAATAATAACTCTCAGCAAACTATAGATGGAAGAAAACTTCCTCAACCTGATAAAGAGGAATTACAAAATAATTAAAGCTAATATCACATTTAATGGTTAAAATCTCAATGCTTTTCCCTTAAAATCAGGAATGAGGTAAGGGTGTCTGCTCTCCCTACTACTATTCAACATACTACCGGAAGTCCCGGCCATTGTAATAATGTAAATAAAAGAAAAGGCATATAAATTGGAAAGGAAGAAATAAATCTATCCTTATTTGCAGATTGCATGATTGTCTACATAGAAAATCCCAAGAACTCTACCAAAAATTTCCTAAAATAAATGAGTTAGTAAGATCTTAGAATACAAGGTCAACACACAAAAATCAACCATATTTTATATATTAGCAAAGAACAATTGGAAACCCAAATAAAAAACATAATACTATTTATAATAGCTCCAAAAAATTAAAACAAAATTAACAAAACATGCGCAGCGCAGGATCTATATGGCATAAAATATAAAATTCTGATGAAAAATCAAAGAAGACCTAAATAAATGGAAAGACATACCACGTTCATGAGTTGGAAGACTCACTATAGCTCAGATTCCTAGAGTTTTAAAGTAAGATATGCCTTCACTTCATGATAACTACCTTCCATTTGAAAATCAGTTTCTGATACTAGTGGCTCGTATAACAGAGACTAAACTCCTGGACGTGGGATAGCAAATACTGTGTGACTCAAAACATCCATCATGAATTTGTGCTGTCTCTTTCACTGAATCAAAATATTAGATGTGTGCAAAGCTATTCCTTTGTTAAATGGAATGGTAAATGCAAGACCAGAACAAAACAGGACCCAAAGGCAGAGGTAAACTGTGTAATACTCATACTCACATGGGACTTACTTCTAATGCCTCCACACCTGATTCTCAGTGCACCTTATAGCCCCATGGGGAGTCCACTACAAACATTTAACAGAGGCGAGAAAAGCACCTTCCTGGTTGATAGATATGTCTGCAAGGTGGGGTGCATCATCTGAAAGTGAATGACTACTGCGTTACAGCTCTACTCAGGGCAGGCCCTCAAAGGCTGTGGTAAAGAGAAACCCTCCTACCGGGCAGAGTTTTGGCAGGTATATTTGATTGTCCATTTGGTGTGGAAGGAGATACGTCCTGAGTTTAGAATCATACTGATTCATGACAAATGGCTCACTGAGTTGACTGGCAGCTCAGGGATAGGAAAGAAGATAATTGGAAAATTGCCAAGGAACTCTGCAGGAGAATATGTGGAATGGCACAGAGTGGGTGGACATAAATGCCCACTAGGGGATAGGACATTAGAGGAGGGAACACAAGTGAGGTTTGGGTTTTTATTCCTTTGGCTATGCTGAGCCATGAGTGGCCATCACCATGTTCCTGTTCTCAAGGCCACAGCTCCTGTTGGTGCCGTCTTTTCTGCCAGGTCTGGCTCCCTTCCCCCCACACATCAAGCCTGGTGGTGATAATGGCTCCACTGCCACTAGTCAGAGGGCGCCTCACCAACTCTGCCTATGCTTGACAGAGTCCTTTTTATTAGATGTCCTTGAGTGTCCCATTGTTTCTTAACAATTAACTATACTACAGTGGAGATTTTTATCTCTCTTATTCCTTGTTATCGTGCCAGTGTCTAGAATGGTATCTGTCACACATCAGGTTTTTAATAAAAGCTTGCTGAATGAATATATGTATGGGCCACTTTCTTTCCATTAGAACATGAATAGTAATTGTATAATAGTAATGACGTATAATTTGGTGTTTAACCTTAAGCATTTCTATTAATCAGTTACCAAAATGCATGCTCTCTGGTATTGGAATGGATGTGAAGAAACAGCATAAACTGATACAGCCTTTCTGAGGACTACTTGTTAGCATCTGTCAACATTTTAACTGCGCAATTGTATTATTTGGGCATTTATGCCATAGAAATAATCACACAAATATGCAAAAGATGTGTGAACAATTTGCCATATATTTTTTATAATAGTGAAAATTGGAAACAGACTAAACAACCATCACGAAGAATTGATTAAATAAACACGATATACCCTTAGAATGCAGTTAAGGGGAAGAATGATTTCCTTCTAAACAGCCTGAACAGATAACTGGATCAGGAGACAATTTTAAGTGTTAAAAACAAGTTGTAAATAAAGAATCACCACGTTTTTGATAATTTACTGTTGCTCCAGCATAAAGTCAAGCCTGGAGTTAAGCATCAGTTAAGGCTGGTTTTATTTGGGCGGTGGGCTGGAGAGTAGGAGGAGCTTCATTACCACGTTATGCACCGCTGTATTTTGAGCAAATCGAGCGTGCATTCAAATCTTTAAAAGCTTTAAATATATTTACATTAAATAATAAACAGGAAACCCTCAAGTGCTTAAAATGTAACAAGGTTTATTTAACAGCCTTGCTCGGTGCAGAAGTTAAGAAGTATAAAATATCAAGTTGCCAAGCTTATTACAAAACAAACATGTTTTGGGGTTGACTGTTTATTATACTGTTACATTTAACTTTCGCATTACAAGTTTAAAGATTTTTATATAGAAAGGGGCATTTAATGAAAAAGAAGCAGAGTATTTGAGTATTAATAAGACAGTCTAGTTGTTTAAGGAAAATATGTCTTTTGTCCTTCCCAAAGAAATCCTACGAGATACCGAGTA
>NW_012149397.1:12868-15211 GCF_000956105.1 Propithecus coquereli | reverse complement strand
TCAATCTACTGTGCATGCAGCCAGTGCGAAAACTTTGTTTTCCAGAAAAATATGTCATCACTCTTTTATCTGTTGGTAAAAATGTCGTGGCTTCAGGATCATCTTAGATTTTTGGCATAGGCCCAACATTGTTCGTGGAATGTGGGTAACACCAGTGCAATAGCAGTCAAATATGTATAGGAACTTTTATGATAAATAAATATAAAAGCTAGTTCTAAAGTTTTTGGAACATGATAAAATTGATGAATCTGAAGATTCTCACAGATACCAAAAACTATGCATGTGGAAAAGTAGGTGGGAAGCCAGGACTGGACAGAGGCAAGGCCGGCCGTGGGGAAACGAGTAAGCACAGGTATAAGCTGTGCTGTTCATTCCTTTGACCTTCTTACCATAATTTTCTTCCTGGTTCTCGATTCTCCCCCTCAGGACTTTCAGATGACACAGTGAAGTTCCGTCATCAGCGACACCCTTCAGATGGACTTCTGACTGCTCCCCTCCCTCTGTCCACATCGCGGTGCCACCCCAGGAGATCTCTAAGGAGGTGGAGCAGCAGTGAGGCGCTCAGCGTGCTTTGGGCCAGGCCTTTCCTTCGCCTCCTCCGAACTCCTGGCTTCTGTCTGGCAGTGTTTTGGTAGAGCAGCTCTGGACTTTGCTGAAGATCACTGTTCCCATTCAAACCATTCATTGTTTTCTTCCAGTGATCTTCCCTCTTGTTCTTTGATGCTTGTAAGACGTGTTTCACATCAGCCACTTGGGGAACTTTGAGAGATTTACTTTTCTGTGCTTTTCCAAGAAAATCAACTGTGTCCTGAAGTGACAATCTGCCCAGATTTCTATTTAGAGCCCCCAGGGAAAGGTTTTGCAGCACTGGAGGACTGGCCTCCACCACAGACGACGCAATGGCTTCATCGGCCTGTGTCACCGGTGCAGTCTCGATGTTGGCTTATCCGTAGGCTTCTCCCCAGACTGAAACTCTTTTGGCCAGCTCTTCCCTCTTCTACCGCGTGTCCTCTCTTGACTCTGAGGAGCAAAGCAGCGCACACCAACACCTCCCAGAGGATCCCAGAACTCCTGGCCCTTATTCCAGGCTTGCGTACGCCACGAGTACAGCAGCCCACAGCTGTTCCAGGAGCAGCTGAGAAGACATTTCGGGAGTGGGCAACAGGCCCTCTGCGGCTCCGAAGGGCTCCACAGCTCTGCCTCCACTTGCCAGTGGCCTGTGGGCCACAGCCGAGCACTTGGGACACTGCGGCGTGTTCCGCCTCTAACGCAAACAAGTATCTGCCAATCGGGCAGACCATCCATCGCACTGGGAGAGGGGAGACCAACGACGTTTTAGAAAACACTGCGCCCTCACGATGCTCTGCGAATAGGAAGTAATATTGCTTCTGCAGTGAGCTGGAGCAAGCGGAAAGGTCTGACTACGGTTTGCAGCTTGGGCCACTCTGGCCGCACCTGACCCTACAGCGAACCTACAGCTCGAAGCAAGGCCGTGCCTACCCTCGTCTTTGCACAGCATTCTGTCAGGGCTGAGTGGTTAGGGCCCTGTCCCTGGCGAGGCCCATTCTGGTTTCAAATTTCAGTCTGCTGCAGGGAAGGTCAGTTCTGCCTTACAAGGTCCTCAGGACTGGCTCCCGGAGGCTCCCTCTCTTCTCTGTGTTTGTCAGTGTTGGTAAACAGGGCCGCAGGGCTGAAGGGTCTTCCGGAAGGTACTGAGAGACCTGCATTTTAATCATAAGAACTTAGGAGAAATCACTTGGACCAGGCAGGGTCTTACAGTTTCATGGCTTTTCTGTAGAGTCAGTTTGTCCTCATTCAAGCCAGTGTCCTTCGTTGTTTTTTGTTTGTTTGTTTTTGAGACAGAGTCTCACTCTGTTGCCCTGGCTAGAGTGCAGTGGCGTCAGCCTAGCTCACAGCAACCTCAAACTCCTGGCCTCAAGCAATCCTCCTGCCTCAGCCTCCCGAGTAGCTGGGACTACAGGCATGCACCACTGCACCCAGCTGATTTTTTCTATTTCTAGTAGAGATGGGATGTCGCTCTTGCTCAGGCTGGTCTCGAACTCCAGAGCTCAAGCGATCCTCCCACCTTGGCCTCCCAGAGTGCTAGGATTAGAGGAGTGAGCCGCTGTGCCCTGCCTAATCCAGTGTCCTTGATGTGTGAGCTCAGGGGGCAGCTCAGTGACCCCGGCTCCTTCCCAGTGTGGCCCCGCCATCCTCAGCTCGTACCTCCCGGGGCGGCCCTGGGAGACACACCTCAGAAGGCAGCTTCTGTGGAGGCGGCAGGTCCTCCTGGGGACTCAGTTTTCCACCTTGTACTTCATTAAACTGCCTCTCACTCTCCTG
>NW_012149397.1:12566-12818 GCF_000956105.1 Propithecus coquereli | reverse complement strand
TCAGCCTCCCGAGTAGCTGGGACTACAGGCGTGCGCCACCGTGCCTGGCTACTTTTTTCTATTTTTAGTAGAGACCGGGGTCTCACTCTTGCTCAAGCTGGTCTCCAACTCCTGAGCTCAAGCGGTCCTCCTGCCTCAGCCTCCCGGAGTGCTAGGGGCCATGGCGCCCAGCCTAATCCAGTGTCCTTGATGTGTGAGCTCAGGGGGCAGCTCAGTGACCCCGGCTCCTTCCCAGTGTGGCCCCGCCATCCT
>NW_012149397.1:3551-9141 GCF_000956105.1 Propithecus coquereli | reverse complement strand
GTCACGTACGCGCCATTACCATGTCACACAGAGTAGCTCCACTGCCCTGCAAATCCCCTACAGATCCCCTGTGCCTCACTCGCTCACCCCTCCCTCCCTCCTCTGGACCCCTGGTAACTTTTCTTGCTCTGTAGTCTGCTCTGATATTAGTATGGGTGTTGCGGCTTTCTTTTGGTAAGAGCTAGAATGGTTTCTCTTTCTCCATTTGATTACTTTTAATCTAACTGGTTTGTTTGTTTGCTTAGAGACACTATGTTGCCCGGGCTGGGGAGCAGTGGCTACTCTCAGGCTTGATCACACTCACTGCAACCTTGAGCTCCTGGGCTCTAGCGATCCTCCTGCCTCAGCCTCCTGAGTAACTGACCCTCCTTAATCCCTGACAACCACCAATCTATTCTCCATTTCTATAATTTTGTCATTTCAAGAGTGTTATATCAGTGGAATCATACATCATGTAGCCTTTTGGCATTGGCTTTCAGTGCAATTCTCTGGAGATTCATCCAGAATGTGGCACGTATCATAGTTTGTTCCTTTTATTGCTGAGGACTATACCAGGACATGGATGCACCAATCTGTTTAATCATTCACCCATTGAAGGACATCTGGGTTATTTCCAGTTTTTGACTGGTATAAATAAACTTCCTATAAACATTTGTGTACAGGTTATTGTGTGAACACAAGTCTTTGTTTCTCTGGAGCAAATGCCCAGGAGTTCAATTGTTGAGTTGTGAGATAGTTGCATGGTTAGTGTTTAAAGAAACTGCCAAACTTTTTTCCAGAGTGGCTGTACCATTTTACATTCCCATTAACAGTAAACGAGGAAAACAGTTTCTCTGCATCCTCACCAGCATTACTAGTTTTTATTTAACCATTCTGATATGTGTGTAGTAACACTCATCATGGTTTTGATTTTCATTTCCGTAATGGCTAATGATGCTGAATCCATTTTCCTGTGCTTGTTTGACATCTGTCTATGCTTTTCAGTGAAATGCATGTTCATGTCATTTGCCCGTTTTCTAACTGGTTTGTTTGTTTTGAGGTTTGAGAGTTCTTTGTATAATCTAGAGACTAATCTTTTGTTGGCTGTGTGCTTTAAAAACATTTTGTCCCAGTCTCTAGTTTGTTTGTTTTTTTCGTGCTCTTAACAGGGTCATTCACAGAATGAAAGTTTTTTAATTGTGATAACGTCCAGTTTATCAATTTTTGCTTTTATGGATGGTGCTTTTCTTATAAAGTCTAAAATATTCTTCGCCTAGTCCTAGGTCCTGAAGTATTTTTAATTTGTATTTTTCTAAAAGGTTTATAGTTTTACATTTAAATCCATGCTCTATTTTGAGTTAATTCCTGTATAGGGTGTTAGGTTTACGTCAGGGTTCAACTTTTGCCAATGGATGTGCAAATTCTCTAGCAACATTTGTTGAAAAAACTCTCTTTCCTCGATTGAATTGCTTTCGTGCATCTGTCAAAAATCTGTCGATCATATTTATGTGGGTCTGAGTTCTCTATTCCGTTTAGTGGATCTGTGTGTCTCCCCCCACTACCAACACCATGTACTCTTGATTACTGTAGCTATACAAATCAGTCTTGTAATGGAGCAAGTTTGATTCTTCCAACTGTGTAATTCTTTTTCAAAAATGGTTTAGGTGTTTTGTTCCTGTGCATTTCCATGGAAATTTTAGAATAATTTTGTATATATCTACAAAAATATTGCTGGGACTTTTATAGGAATTGTGTGTATTGATTTGGGGAGAATTACTTTACTATTTTCTTTACTATTTTGCATCTTCAAAGTGATGAAGTAAGTATGTCTCTCCATTTGTTTAGATCCTCGATTTCTTTCATTAGAATTTCTAGTGTGCAGCATTAAAGTCTTATGAATGTTTTGTGAGAATTACATCTAAGTATTTCATTTTTGAGCAACTATAAGTGGTATTAATACTTATTATATTTTTAAGTTTTCTGTGCAAGTGTTCATCACTAGTAGATCAAGCTATAATTGATTTGTATGTTTACATTGTATCCTGCAGCCTTGCTGAACTCACTCACTAGTTCCAGGAGTTGTATTTTGGGTTTTTAAATCTATTTTCGGGGATTTTTCCACATAACCATCATGTTACCTGCAAAAATGAACAGTCTTATTTTTTCCTTTCCAAACCATGTGACTTTTAGTTCCTTTTCATGCTTTACTGAACTGCTAGAAGTTCCAGCATGTGTTGAATTAGCATGGTGAGAGAAGACATTCTTGCCTTATTCCCTTTTGTGGGAGAAAAGCAATCTTTCTTTGACCATTAAGTATAATGTTAACTGTTGGGTTTTTTTGTAAATGCTCTTTATCCAGTTTATGAAGTTACTCTCTATTCTTATTTTTCTCAGGGCTTTTATCATGAATGGGTATCAAATTTTGTTAAATTATTTTTCTGCATCGATTGATATGATCATTTGATTTTCTTCTTCAGCCAATTAATATGATGGGTTACATTGATTTTCACATATTGAACAAACCTTGCTTTCCAGGAATAAACCCCCACTTGATCATGATGTATAATTATTTTTATATATTGCTTAATTTATCTACTAATATTTTGTAAAAGATTTTTGTGTTTACATTTATGAGAGATATTGGTCTGTAGTTTCTTTTTTTGTACTCTCTTTGTCTGGTTTTGGCAGCAAGATAATACTAGCTTTTTAAAACGAATTGGGAAGTATTCCCTCTACTTCTTTGTTCTGGGAGAGGATGTATAAAATTGGTGGTTGTTCTTCTTCAAACTTTGGGCACAATTCTCTAGTGAAACCATCTGAGCCTGGAGATATTTTTTTAGAAGTTTCAAAATTATTAATTAAATTCCCTTAATAGTTATGGGGCTATTCATGCTATTTTTTTTATATTAGTAAGTTGTGGTAGTTTATGCTTTTCAGGAAATTGCTTTATTTTATCCAAGTTGCCAAATTTATGTGTTTAGAGTTGTTTATAGTATTTTTTAATTATCCTTCCAACATCTGCAAGGTCTTTAATGATATTTCCTGTTTCATTCCCAATATATGTGTATTCTCTCCTTTTTTGTTAGTCTTACTAGATGTTTGTGAATTTTGCAGATCTTTTTAAAGAACTAGCTCTTTGTTTCATTGATTTTCTTTATTGTTTTTGTGTTTTAAATTTTATTGATTTATACTCTTATAGTCACTGTTTTCTTCTTTATATTTATTTTGGGTATTTTTTTTCCTCTTATTTTCTAGGTTCCTGAAGTGGGAGCTTAAATTATTGGCTTGAGAATTTTCTTCTTATGCAGTTAATGCTATAAATTTCCCTCTCAGTACTGCTTTATCTTTGTCCCACAAATTTTGATGTCTTACATTTTCATTTTCATCAGTTTATTATATTGTTAAAAATTTCCTTTGAGACTTCCTTTTGACCCATGGATTACTTAGAAATGTGTTGTTTATTTGCCAGTCATTTGGAAATCTTCTTATCTTCTCATTAATTGATTTCTAGTTTGATTCCATTGTCATCACAGAACACACCCTTTATGATTTCAGTTCTTTTAAGTTTGTTGCGGTTTGTTTTATAGCCCAGGATATGGTCTATCTTGAGACATATAGTTTGTAGTCACCTGAAAACAACATGTATTCTGATGTTGCTAAGCACAGTATATGATAAATGTTGATGTGATCCTGTTGGTTGGTTCTTGAGTTGTTCTGTATCTTAACTGATTTTCTGCTAGTTGTTCTATCAATCATTGAGGGAGGGATGTTGAAGTCTCCAACTATGATTTTGGACTTGGCTATTCATCTTTTCAGTTCTATCAGGTTTTGATTCACATATTTTGCAGCTCTGTTGTTTGATTGGTGTCACCTTTAGCAATGCTATGTCTCTTTGGTAGATTGACCTTTATATTATCAGATATTATCCCTCTCTATCTGCTAATTTTCTTTTCTGTGCTCTGAAATCCACTTTATATGATATTAAGGTAGCCATTTCTGCTTTATTTTCAATAATATTTGCAAAGCATATCTTTACCATCCTTTCATTTCAACTTGCTTATATCATTATATTTGAAGTGATTTTCTTATAGAGTTCATACAGTTGTGTCATATCTTTCCATTCACTCTGCCAATCTCTATCTTTTAATCAGCACAGTTAGACTATTTATATTTAATGTAATCATCATTGATATGGTAAAGTTTATGTCTGGCATTTTATTTTGGTTTTTGTTTATTCTTTCTGTTATTTGTTTCTCTATTTTATATTTTCTTCTTTTCTGTGGATTACTTGGACTTTTTTTAGAATTCCATTTTCATTTATCTATAGTGTTTTTTAGTATACTTATTTGAATATCTAGTTTAGTGATTGCTCTGGGTATTATATTATAAACATAATTCATCACAGTCCATAAGGGTTGACATTTTATCACTTCATGTGAAGTATAGAGTCCTTACCTCCCTTTCTGGGTTTTTGCCCTCCCTGGTTACATTTCTTTGCCCCCCACCTTCATTTAAGACAATATAATTGTCTTAAATATTTGTTCTACCTACATGTAGAACTGTATCTACCAGTGTTCTACTTTTTGCTTAAACTATCAACATAATTTAGAAAACTCAAGAGGAGTGTTTACCTGTATTTTACTTATCCTGTTCTCTCTTCCTTCCTAATGTTCTAAGTTCCTTCTTTTATCATTTTCTTTTTGTTTAGAGAATTTTCTTTAGCCATTCTATTTGATTATTTCTGAAGGTGACAAATTTTCTTAATTTTTCTTCATCCAGAGGGATATCTTTCCCTTGTATAGGGTTCTGGGTTGACAGGTATTTTCTTTCAGAGTATAAAACATGTTTTGCCACTTCCGTTTGTACTCCATAGTTTCCAATGAAAGTCATGCTGACATTCAAATTGTTTTCCCTTTCTAGATAACGTGTCATTTCTCTCTGGCTGGGTTCATTGTCTCTGTCTTCAGTTTTCATAAGTTTAATTATGAGATATCTTGACATGGATTTTGATGGTTCTTCCTGTTGGAGTTCCCTTAGCTTCTAGAATCTATACTTTTATGTCTCTTGCCAAATTTGGGAAGTTTTCAGCCATTATTTCTATAAGTACTTATTTTGCTCTGCCTTCCTTCTCTTCTCCTTCTGGGACAACAATGGTGTGAATGTTAGATCTTTTGTTATATTCCTACGGGTTCCTGAGGCTCTGTTCATTTTTTTCTCCTCAGTACACTTTCTGTTCTTCAATTTGGGCAATTTCTATTGTTCTACCTTGAAATTCACTGATTCTTTCCTCTGTCCCTTCCATTCTGCTTTCGAGCCTGTACACTGAGCTTTATATTATATTTCGCATTTCTGAACTTCTTAAATGGTTCTTCTTTGTATCTTCTATTTCTTCATTGAGATTTTCTACTTTTTTATTTATTTCAAGCATGTTTGTATTGCTTACAGAAGCATTTTTATCATGGCTGTTTTAAAACATTTATCAGATAATTTGAATATCTTTGTCATTTGGTGTTTGTATCTTTTTTAAAAACACTTTTTAATAGACCTCATTTTGTAGAGCAGTTACATGTTCAAAGCAAAATTGAGCCAAAGGTACTGAGAGGTTCTATGT
>NW_012149397.1:1117-1436 GCF_000956105.1 Propithecus coquereli | reverse complement strand
AAGCTTTTAATTTTGATGAAGAGAAAATCATCTGTTTTCTTTTGTTACTTATGCCTTTAGTGTTTAGTGAAGGTTCATACCTTCTTATTCTTTCTGCATTTGTAGTTGTTTGAAAAGTTTTATATGAAAGAATTTATTAAACAATAGTGAAACTGATTATGATTGTAACTAGCCTCTAGCATTTATATGCTATATGATTTTTAAGGGATACTGTTAAGCACTTGGAGTTTCATTTTCTTCATCCTTAATGGAGACTATAGCACACCTACTTCATTTGGGTGTATAAGAACTGATATGGTATTATATATAAAATGCTTAA
>NW_012149397.1:0-524 GCF_000956105.1 Propithecus coquereli | reverse complement strand
TAGAATGCATTGCATATACATACTGTAACTTTTACACTAATGAACTTTTTTGCAACATATTCAAGGGCTGTCTGTAAAGTACCCAGCCATGTAATGTGTTCTCATTATATTACCAATGGCTGGATACTTTCCAGACAGTCCTCGTATATGATGAACTTTTCAAACATAACTTATTGGTTATACCTTCCAATTTATTTCTTCAAATAAATTTCAGAATATCTTCTTTGATAATGTATTAGTTCCTTGATTACAATTCTATCAATAAATTGAATTTGGCAACATTTAGCGGCTTTTCAGTACTGTATCTTTTTTTCTGTTACCCTTGTATATTTTCCTAGGATTTTTAAGTTTTATTTTACGTCATTTTCTAAGTTTACTGGAACTTTTGTTTCTGTGTATTTCTCTGCATTTATTCCTAAAATATTATGGTTGCATCACCATTTTGGGTAGAATCATTCCTCTTAACATTTTCTAATTATTAACATGAACACTTTTCTCTTGTACTCTATTCCTAAGTTACAAGA
>NW_012149396.1:10794077-10794444 GCF_000956105.1 Propithecus coquereli | reverse complement strand
ATTCAATACAGAATATAAGTAGTCTTTTAATAAATCATCTTTTGAAACAGATTTCAGGTTATTCAAGGCCTTGTTGCATCACTGTTGTCCTTTCCTCTGAGACATTTTGTTGGGTTCCTGTTAGTCTTTACCCTCGGAATTGAAATATTAGTAAGTAATTTACCGGATAACAACATTTTCAGATGTCTTTTATATATTTGTAACTAGTATTAAATGATCTCATTTTTCATTTCTTCTTTGGAATGCATTACTAGGTTCTCAGTTTTTTCTACCGCTATATGCTAACGGCGGGACTTATTGCATTTGCGGGTTGGCCGTTTCTCACACAGCTGTGGACTCAAGCAAAGGTATGAGTACTCATTTTGAC
>NW_012149396.1:10792767-10793215 GCF_000956105.1 Propithecus coquereli | reverse complement strand
AATACAGTAATGTATATATACCAAGAGATGAGCCCTTATTATTCACATATGCGTGCTATGGTTTTACCTTTAACTACTTCCTCACAAGTTGGACTTCAAATGGATTCTTAACATTGTAGAAAATGTCAGAAGTAAGGCTTTTCAGCAAGTTTCAAGCACTTTTAAATAATATCACTAAATTTACTGCTGGTTCATGTTCACAGACAGCCAGAGCCATGCTGCATATCTTGTTGATTTCTATATTTGCACCAGAAATCTAGAATTTAAATTTAGTTTTGGACATCAAGGTATCCTCTGAGAAAACCAGACACCTAAAACAGTTCGGGGAATGAGAACCCAGAGTAAGGGTATCCTCCAGATTGACTAACGTGTGCATCATGACGCTATGCATACTTCCATTTTAATTTTTGTGAACTCCAGCTTTGGCCACATCTTCCATCCTTTAAAA
>NW_012149396.1:10790369-10790817 GCF_000956105.1 Propithecus coquereli | reverse complement strand
TAGTTTCATGGTCATATAGTCTGTGAAAAACTGATGATAGTTTTCTATACCATATTTGTCTAAAGATAACTTTTTTTTTTATTTTAGATCACCTCACTGAGTTGGACTTTCTTCTCTTTGCTCCTGGCAGTGTTCCCGCTGATGCCGGTTGTAGGTCGAAAGCCAGATATCTCTCTAGTGTATGAATAATATTTTAATTTATTTTCTTTTCAGTGCAATTTTATTCTCAATTAACACTGTGAAATTTGGAGTTTAACACATTAACTGCCATGTGAGTTGTATTTAACTCATGCTAGTTTTGAGCCCGGAGGCTCGTGAAGCATATGTAACTCACACATCTCTTTACCTTGGGACCTGCATGAACTATTTTTCAAGGTGCATATAACTCATGCACAGAAAACAATAAAAAATAACAAATTTTGTATTAAATTAGAAAGGCTTGTCTTGT
>NW_012149396.1:10787891-10788944 GCF_000956105.1 Propithecus coquereli | reverse complement strand
TCATTGGTTCCGAAATACATATTTTTTTCATATTTTAATATCTCTGAAATAAAACTGTCTTATAATTGAAATGATCCTAGGATGTTGTTATAGCTTTATTGACAGCATTTTTGCTTCTTAATTCACTGAAAATATGAGTAAATTAAATATATCTGTAGGATTTGGTAATGAGACTGCTAACCTGATCTCTAAGAGAGCTTACTTTGTTCACAGTCATAATTTGGCATATTTCTCTAAAAGAGCCAAATAGTAAATATTTTAGGCTGGTGGTCATATGGAGTTGGTTGCAGATTTTTAACTGTACCATTGTAGTGCAAAGGTAGACAGCATGTAAATGAATGGGAGTAACTAAGTTCCAATAAAACAATATTTATAAAAACAGGCCACCAGCATACAAGCTATAGTTTGCCAACTTCTGCCGTAGTTTATAAATATTCTCTGAAGAGTATTTATACTCCTTGTATTCACAGTGCCAGATAAATAAGCCACAAAAATATGTTGAGTGAATAAATGGATATTACCGTGGCAGAGGGCCAGAGGTGGAGGCACTAAACTGTGTACATTTCTCCCTCTTCATTTCGTGATTTAAGAAACCTTCGATGTTTATAATGAATACTTCTAAATAGAAACAGAGCGATGATGGATGCCAACACACTCTTGAAAGTATAAAATGCCTCATTTCATGCTTGTAAAAGAGGACCTTTGATTGGTACAAGAGTCCTAACTCTTAGCCTTGGCCACAAAAAGGTTAGCAGGTCCAATTTCAATAGTATTTTGTCCAGATTCCAGGTGTTTCCAGCCATTTTCTAAGCATTCTTTCTAGTGTATAAGCTTTCATCATCTTCTCTCTCTCTCTCTTTCTTTTTTAACCTGTTTTGTCTTTGTTTTCAGATGCTGAGCACAGTGCTTTCCATGTATGTTGTATATAGCACCCATAGTAGTCTACTCAAGAAACAAGGACTGCCTCTTATGAATCAAATTGTTAGCTGGACAACATTAGGTAAGAGGCTACACAAACCAAATAAGGTAATTTTACATCAACTTAGTTGTCTT
>NW_012149396.1:10787242-10787841 GCF_000956105.1 Propithecus coquereli | reverse complement strand
TACTTTTTTTCTTGTGATTCTCAAAGAGTGTATTTGAAGAATCAAAACCAAACAAAAACCAAGTACTTTCCTGGGAATTCCTGTTTTGCATTCTTCTTAGGTGTCTGGCTCTGCCTTTTGCTCTTTCTTATTTCTCTTAAACCAATTCCTTTTCTCTTAGTTCTGTTGTATTTGGGTTCCAGATTCTGTCCTCAACATAATTTCAGTTGCCCTATGTTATTCATGTTTTTAAGAAATAGAATATTTCTTAAAATATTGAGAAATAGAGCTCAAAAATAGTGTACCACTTCACTTCCCTGGTATCTGTCACCTTTGACTTCAGGAACCTGGTGTTCTTGAAAAGTATAATTTGTTGTTTCATTACTGTACACTGCTCTGTGACTACTGTCTTACCCTTCCTTAGCCAGGACAGCTGAGGAAAGCAGCAAGGTCAGTGACAGAAAGGAACTATTTGGATTGTAATATGGATTATAAATATAGACCCTTTTTGCATAAGCACTCATAATCACAAAATGTATGTTGCAGATGCTAATAAACTATTTGTTTAGCTATCTTTTACATTGTTTTTTATAAATTTGCCCAACTCAGACTAAGAATTA
>NW_012149396.1:10786736-10787192 GCF_000956105.1 Propithecus coquereli | reverse complement strand
ATGTTCTTAAGATGCCATTGTGTTTGTGGCACTCAATATCTGCCAGCTGAGAAGAAAGTTTTCTGTTTAAGATATTACATGGAAATATGTTCTCTAAAAGGTATGAAATAGCAAAAAGGTCAACAAGAGGCAGCCCAAGAGCAGAGGTTAAGGAGATTTAACAGGCATCCGTACTGACCAAAACGTTGAGCTGGAAAGGGCTTCCTCTGGACTGAGATTCTGTACTGTCCTCATTTGGGTCAGAAAAAGACAAGCTTCTCTGAAGTGAAAGCAGCCTGGGGTATGTTTATATTAAAAATAGCCAGTTTAAAACTTCAGATAATGTCCTAGGAGAAAATAGACTTCAGCTTGGTTGGTGGCTTTGGTGTGGTGAAAAGAACTTTGAACTTGATGGTTCAGAATTGAGTCAATTCCCAGTTATGCTGCATATTAGATGTGTGATTTTTATAATTTGAC
>NW_012149396.1:10784445-10785281 GCF_000956105.1 Propithecus coquereli | reverse complement strand
CTGGAATTTGATAAAGAAAATTCGAACTCCTGTGATCATATATGTGTTAATAAGAATTACTTGATAGAATATTTGTGACCTGATAACAAAGCTGTATATTGATTAAAATCTGATAACATTCTACTGAGTGATTCCAAAAGAGAAGAGAGTTTTCAGAAGGGGATCCTATGCTTAATTTTCTTGTCAATTCATAAATTCTTAGTTCTTACACAGGGACTAAGAAATGGTTAACTTTTATCTGTGTCTCCCTTCCTGAAAATAACATTAATTAGTACACGATACACATTTTAAGCTAGTTAAACATTTCAAAGCATATTTCTGTATGTAGAATTCTTAATTAAGAATATTGGAATGTATGTTTGAAGCAAACATAATTTAAGGACGTCCTTAATTTAACGACGTAGGTATTCCCTTCCAATTGGAAGACAAGAGCAAGCTTTAAGTCCAGGTTTCTTATACATTACAAAAAAAAAATACTTTGTAATGCCTGTGAATGATTTGACATACAGTTTAACCTTTATTTTATTTGTTTAATAATTTTTGTTGTTCATCATTAAAAAAGAAAAAGATCTTTGAATGGACCCTCTCCATAAAAAGAGAATTAAGATATAGGAATGTTTTCCCTTGGTTTCCTCTTAAAGCCCAAGCAGAGGCTTAAAAATATAACAACAGGTGATGCGGAAGGATCTGTTGACGTTACGAATTTGAGAGTTGCCTGGGAAGCATAGTGAGACCCCATCTCAAAAAATATATATATAGCAACAGGAACCAGACATGTATCTCTTAAAATTTTGATTGGCTCATTTTCCAAACTCCTTGATCAGTGTTTAAGTGGA
>NW_012149396.1:10781097-10782431 GCF_000956105.1 Propithecus coquereli | reverse complement strand
GTCTTAATCCATTTTGAATTGATTTTTTTATATGGGAGAGATAGGAGTCTAGTTTCATTCTTCTGCATATGGATATCCAGTTTTTCCAGTACCAGTTATTGAAGAGACTGTCCTTCCTTCAATACATGTTCTTGGTGCCTTTGTTGAAATGAGTTGGCTATAAATGCATGGGTATATTTCTGGATTCTCTGTTCTGTTCCATTAGTTCATATGTCTGTTTTTATGCCAGTACCATGCTGTTTTGGTTACTATAGCTTTGAAGTATATTTTGAAGTCAGGTAGTGTGATGCCTGCAGCTTTGTTCTTTTTGCTCAGGATTGCCTTGGCCATTCAGGGTCCTTTGTGGTTCCATGTGAATTTTAGTATTGTTTTTCTATTTCTGTGAAGAAGGTCATAATTTTTGTTTTATATAGGTGCTTATTATGTCATTTAGAGCAAAATACTCATACCTGTTACATCATTGTTGTGGAATGTTGTTTTTAACATCATAAGGTATTCTTCTTTGCCTTATTGATTGTTTGGGGCCTAAAGTATACTTGATCTGGTATCAGGATTGAAACTCTGGGTTTCTTACTGTTTACATTTGCCTAGTCCATTGCTTTATTTTTAGCCTTTTTGAATCACTGGATTTTAAGTTTGGCTCCTATATTCAGCATAGAGTTAGGTTTTGCTTTATATGCCAATTTGAAAATATTTTTCTTCTAATTAAGAACTCAAGTTGAGTCTATTTGTGTTTACTAACATGACTCTTAAGCTTGTTTTTTATCCTGTGAAATCTTCTTATGTTGCAGAAAAGTGTACTTGCATATTATATAATATTTCCTATGCTGCTTTCTCTATTTGGAGTATCTTATACAATTTTATTTATTGTCCTTATTGATTTTATTATACTATAGTTTTGGAAGTTTGAGGAGGAGGTTCAGATAAGTTTACTGCTGTTGTTCACCAAACACATAACTGTTCCTCTGGGCATGCATTTTAAACAAGATTATTTCCTCTTTGAAATTGGTAGAACTAGGTATTAGAGGCATGAAATAATTGATTAATAGGTAAGTCATCAGTATCTCCAAAGATCTCTTCCAGGCACAGACACGCCATGGTCTAGGTCCAACGAGCATTTTTGCTAATACACTATGATCCCCAAATGGGTAATATGTTATGAAACTGGTTCTAACTTATGTCACTCAAAATGGGGACTCTTATTCCCCTTTAGCATCTTATCAATCCTTTAGACAAAAGTAAAACAAGAACAGAAAATATTTATAGTTTTACAGAAGAGGTTTCATTTGAACTGACTTTTAAAATAAGACATATTGAAATATTATTTATTCCAA
>NW_012149396.1:10777882-10779631 GCF_000956105.1 Propithecus coquereli | reverse complement strand
ATCTGCAATCTTCTGTTTTCTTTTCCTTATCATTTTCATAGTATTGTCTGTTGTCTTTGTCTTTCTATTTCCTGAAGTTGCTAAAATGTCGTTTAACTACAGTGTTTGAAAATTCTGATTGATTGATTATGGAGGAATTTTCAGTCTCAATGACTTTTATTTTTTGTTATATTCCTTCCATGCATTTAAATTTTGCATTGATTTGTCCATTCTTCTTTGAATGTAATATTTTGTTTTTATTCTTAATCTTACACATATCATAGTTGAAATATCCCTTTGATTCAGGGAACTTTTAGGATATTTTCCCCAAAGTTAAAGAATCTATTTTTATTTAAGATTGAAATTTTCTTTAAAAAAAAAAAGTCCAGCAGCTTGATTTAGGGTGAATCCCGAAGCATTTTCTAGAATTCAGTGAGGACAGTGATGTACTCTCTCCGTTTACTTTGGAGAAAATAATTCTTTCCTTGCTTTTGAATTTTATTCTAGCTTAAATCCTTATGAGGGTAAGAAATGGCACACTATAACAAACAAGGACTAGAACAGATGAATTTAATAAACACTACTCATAGGCAGTTTGAATTTTGGCCCCAATATAGGATCTTGGTCCAATTTAGACTAAACACAGGGCTTCACCATTGTGCTATCAACAGATTATTCACAGTTAATGATTCTATAAAGCTATTTTTGGTCCAAGGCTTGGGGTTCACTCTTTGGGAAACTTAGTTGTTCTAATTCAGGATTAGAGAAATATTCTCAAAGTCTTTTCTAGTTAGTGTAGTCTCTAACACCCTAAGTGACCTAGACCCCAGGAATTCTTGTAGTCCCTGGATAGGAGATGGTCCAATTCAGTGGGGTGCTAAACCTCCTCCTCTCACCAAAGCTCCCTGTACCTCCTGACATTTCACTTTCCCCTGCCTAATCAGATGTGGGCCACAGCCACAAAGATATAATATAAGCATCATGGAAATTTTCACCAGCTACCTAATAAGATGTTAAGATGGGCTTGCTTTGAGATTTAAATAAAACTTGAAGTCTATAAGCATCCAGCTGTTCTTATTCAAGGGCGATAAACATCGTTAGAGCCTAAAACCCTTCACACTTTTCCCCTTTATTGGTGAAACTTCAGGATAAAGAATTTTGTTATATTAGAATTCATCAAATTACAAATGAATGAGAATATGTACAAGTTTTTGGTTTATGTAAGAAGCAAAAGATAAAAATCATTTCCATTCTAAGTAACCATTTTGAGATGACACATGGATTTTATTAAGAGATCACACCCAGAGGTTGACTTAAGGAAATAAGTGTTTGAAAGGGTCCAGAAATATGTGCTACACTTCTACACAGTCATTTAATAATCAATAAACCTTCTCTTTATAAACCTTCATATTCTAAAGCAATAATATGTAATTGATTAAAAAATACCAGCAAACCAGCTGGGCATGGTGGCTCATGCCTGTAATCCTTGCACTCTGGGAAGCTGAGGTAAGACGATCACTTGAGCACAGGAGTTCAAGACCAGTCTGAGCAAGAGCAAGACCCTGTCTCTACAAAAAATAGAAAAATTACTGTGGTATGGTGACACGTGCCTGTAGTCCCAGCTACTTGGGAGGCTGAGGTAGGAGAATTGCTTGAGCCCAGGTGTTTGAGGTTGCAGTGAGCTATGATGATACACCACTGCATTCTAGCCTAGGCAATAGAGCAAGACCCTGTCTCAAAAACAAAACAAAACAAAACAAAAAACAAAAC
>NW_012149396.1:10776656-10777832 GCF_000956105.1 Propithecus coquereli | reverse complement strand
TAGTTTTACAGAAGAGGTTTCATTTGAACTGACTTTTAAAATAAGACATATTGAAATATTATTTATTCCAATGAAAATATGTATCAGATGATGATAACATGATTGAAACTACACATCTGAAAAAAGTCAGAAGCTACTCATCTAACGGTATCATAAATATAACTTGCATAGTCTTAAATCTTGCAGTGCATTGACTTCGAATGAAAAAAACATTTTTTTAAACCAGTCCTATTGGTCAGCTAGAAAATGAAATTGTCCTTACATTTAACTTATAAGATGTTGACTAATAATAATAACAGAAGCTAACAGTTACTAAGCACTATGTGCCAGGCACTATGCACAGGGAATATTTTTTAGGTGAAATTGTATTTAAACCTTGCAACCACTTTTTAATGTTATCTCTATTTGACATATGGATAAATTACTGCTTAGATGGGTTCACAAACTTGCCCTACAGTTAAGCAGTTAATAAGTGATTCATCTGAGATTCCCTCCCAAGTCATCTATCTCCATATTCTAGAGCACGGGGAATTAGGAGGTTAAGCACATTTCCTTCCCAAAATAGAGATGAGGGAGTTTACATTTTGCTGCCCCACCCTCTTCATGTGCCCTTCCTCCACGAGGTAGTTGCTTTTATTATCCTATGGGGAAAAATAACTTTGTTTATTAAAATTACTCTTATTACAACTCTCATGCATGGCAAAGTCATTCTCTCCTGTTTCTAATTTTCCAAGTGGCATGCTATAACTGTCGGTGCATACTTTACAGTGGGAAAATGTGGAGGAAGAGGGGATTAAGAAAAATCCAATTCTGAGGAGTTAGTTGTTTTTCAACTAAGATATAAATGCCTGATTGAAAGAAGAGTTGCTGAATCTTGAGTAATATTTTTTATTTCATTAGAAAATAACAGATGAGGAGTTAACAATTATTAAAGTGATCTAGGCTAAACATAAATTAAGAAAATCTGAGTTATTTAAGCCAAAAATATAGTTAAAACAGTGAAATATAATTTTAACTAAAAAATGTAAAGTTTCTGATTTCTTACAGAAATGATTAGGGCAAATGTAGCCTCTTATTAAAGGTCACACAAACAATAATTGCTATAAATGATGATAAGATGATTCAGGGCTTCTAATCTAACATTTTTTATGTCTCTTGTACTGACAGATGACATGC
>NW_012149396.1:10774331-10774850 GCF_000956105.1 Propithecus coquereli | reverse complement strand
TTAATTTTGAGTGAAAAAACTACTCATAATGTAGAGTGAGTTAGTCATGTAACTTACATTGGGGATATCATAGTGCTTTCAATCACCAGTTTAATAGTCATAAGAGATACAAAACAGATTATCACAAGTATGTTTAACTTATTTTAAGAAAATCTAAAAAGTGAAAATTCATATCCCAAATCAGAATATTAATGCTGAGTATGACCTTATTAATGAATGCATTAGGTGATACATTATTCAACTCAGAAACTATATTTAGCTTTGCAAAAAAACCTCAAAGGGTTATCTTGAAACAGCACAGTCTAATCATTTCAGTTTTGTATATGTTTTCGTATTTCAAATCAGTTTTGCAAAACATAGTCCATGTGTTAGGGTTCACCATCATCATTTTGGATGACCTGGAGGGTTCTTTATGTAAATTAGTGAATGTTCAGCATTACATGATATTTAAAAGAAATGCAATTTTATTATAGAAATATAGTAATAGTAATCCTAAATTCTAACAATGAATCCTTGATT
>NW_012149396.1:10764926-10766741 GCF_000956105.1 Propithecus coquereli | reverse complement strand
TTTCTTTTCCCTTGACTTCCAGGACAATCCAAGTTCTCTTCTTAACTTTTTATATCATCTTTATTCTCCTTTTTTAATACCTCTTCCTTTGCCTAATCTTGAACCATATTTTTTTCTCCAAGGTCAGTCATTAACCTTCTCTTATTGTGCCTGGTTAATGCCATCTTCTCCTAGAGCTTTGACAGACATTCTGTGCAAACAACTCTGAGATCTGTTTTTCCAGTCTTGACTTCCCTCCTGACCTTAAGAGCCACATGTCAACCTTCTGCTGGGCATCTCCAAATATATGTCCCAAACTGACTAACAACTGCCACTCCTCACTAAAGTCACTCTCTCTGGCGGGCCGCATCTGTGTTTCTTGATTCATCTTTCACTGTATCCTTTAAAAAACTCTAAGCCCCTATCACAACTATTTACTGTTTCTTGGCTATGTCATTTATTTTTGCACTGTTTTTTGTCCTTAAAATGTCTCTACTTCTACATATCATCATAATCTTAGTTACCATATGAGCATTTTGAGGCTATTTTATTTATATTTATGTTCTTAGTGCTAAGCTCTGTCTCCAACATGTACTAGACAATAAATGGTGGTTAGTTAGATGATCGATCGAATGAATGGATCCATGAATACATTTAAGGCTTAATTCACCAACTCAAATGCCACTTTTTCACTGAAAGTTATCATGATTCATACTTCCTCTCTGGTGTTGCTTTACCACTTTTGTGTGTGTGTCTGTAATAATAAAATAGTTAACATTTATCAGGCCCTTTCAATGGGCCAGGCACTATTTTAAATACTTTACTAATAGTAAGTTCTGGATACCAACAGGATTAATATCTACTTTTTATAACTGTACTAATACAGATATAAATTTAAGAAATGTCAAAAAGATGTTCAACACTTTCTCATGTGTCATTCTTTATTGAATTATTTTAAAACCTGATATCTTGTTTCTTTCTGAGCATTTCAGAGTCTAGCATGTATTTTACATGTAGTGGGCACACAGCAAACATATGAACTAAAAGTATGTCTTTCAGCTGATGAAAATGTCTGATATGCACTAGGTCCACATTCTTTTGAAAAAAATCATTAGCAGCCAACTACAGACGTGATTCAATTTGCTCGTGTTAGGGAAGAGGAAAATAACCTTTCTAAGGTTATTTCAAAATGCATTCATAAGGAGATGTGATGGAGCACTCATTTAAAACACTTCATGATCAATGTACAAGTGAAAAACAAATTATCCTCAAGAAATTTGTACGATTTCTGACTTGTTTTGCCGTTTCCTTAACTCTATTTAGGTTTTTTTCTTAGTGACAGCATTTTTTGGAACTGGAAATATAGCTTCTATTAACAGGTAATTTTAAAGGAAAAGAGCATTTTGTAACCAAAAAATAATGCAAATTGGGACTGCTATACGTTTTGTCCTGTACCTTGCCTTTATATTGGAGAATGATATATTTTGGGAATTTGTATGTATCGGCATATTCAGATCTACTCTGTTTCTTTTAGTGGCTTCATAATAGTTTTTGATATGATGTATACTTGTGTTTTAGTAATAGTAGAGAGAATTAAACATCCTTTTTAGTAGAACATTCATTTAAAGTTACAGTGTGAATTCTAAATCCTTTTTCTTTGTTATAATTCCCTAGCTTTGATCTTGCCTCCGTCTATTGTTTTCTGACTGTGTTTAATCCTTTTATGATGGGAGCCCTGATGATGTGGAAGGTTAGTTTTCTTATTTTATTATTTTTATGAAGCTATTTATTGATTAAGATTAAGATTATATGAATGCATTGTGACATTAAGATTAT
>NW_012149396.1:10761778-10764811 GCF_000956105.1 Propithecus coquereli | reverse complement strand
ACCCCTTAGGTACGAAGCTCTCTTTCCATTAGTGTTGTCATGTTTGATGTTTGTCTGGATATACATGGAACGAGAAACCCTACAACGATCTGGTGTTTCCTGTAAACAGAAGGTAGCGTGTCAAAATCATTGTTGTGTTTATGTGAGAATATTAAAATATTCTTTGTCCTATAAAGAAGTTGTAATATTATTTCCTGAAAAATTCTTTCTACTTTCTATAGATGAAGGGATAGAGGAGAAAAGAATGTTCTTTATCTTATTTTCCTCGGTTTGCACATCCAGTTTTTCCTTCCACCAATTTATTTTAGTCAGAAGAATGTTTATGTTTATGTTGTCACGATTTATGAATTTGATCATAAGGTGACATTTAAATTCCCATTGTTGTTTTTCTCTTTCTAGTCATCCTGATCCAATATGCTTATTCTGTCGCTTTAATGATTGTGGCCTTCATCCAGATCTTAGACTGCTTTTGCAACACAGTATACTTTGAACTGGCTAACATCCAACAAAATCTTGAGAATACCTTTATCATGCTAAGATAGAGAGTTGAATTAATGTCTCTTGTCTTATTTAGAACTGAAGATAATTCTAAGAAATTGGTGATAGAATATTTACAATTTTACTGAAGATAAAATGATATTGCAGAAAAACACCTTCACGGTAGATCCTTCCTTAACTGGTTCCAGCTGAGTTTATAGGGGGGTAATTGATAGTTCAGAATAATTGATTTCAATAAAGAAGAAACTTTATGAAAGTGTATTTAATAATTACTGGTTTTTAACTTTCAACCTTAGAACATTAAAACAATACATGAAAAGCAGTTTTGATCAAATTCATGTAAATAGAGATTATCGTTAATATTAAATATTTCAGAAGTTTGAGGATCATTGTGTTACTTTTTAAATTCTATTTTTTAACTGAAATCAAGTCTATCTCTTTCTACAAAAGTGAATTAAAACATCCTAAGAACTTACGGGAAAATTACATGGGGAGTGAAGGTGGAGAATGTCTTCCTTTGGACTCACCTGTCAGTGTTCTTTTTTGGGGGGAGGAGAATGAAGCAAGAGTGCACCCATCTTGTTGGAGTTGAATGACTTTCTGTTTTACCAAAGACAGGAATATTTTGCTTTTTTATAAGAAGAAAATAATTTCTCTGCAAATAGAATTAACAGAGGAACAAAGAAACAGAGAAATATTTAATTTTATCACACTTTTTAATATCATACCATACTTGGGTTTAAGAAGATCAGGAGGAAGGAAGAATTATATAGGGATTTAAAAGTGAAACATTTATATAAGATAAGAAAAAGCCCAATTCTTACTTTTATGACACATATATCAACACTACAACTCTGTTCTGTGTATTATTAGCAACATATTTTGCCTCTTGGTGGATTTTATTAAGGTATAATTAAGATATAGGAAAAGATTTATTGTTGATTTTTTTGTCAGCACAGGGTATGTTTCTAGCCATTGTAACTTAGCCATTATAAGGTTGCCTTTGAGTATAGAAGTAAGCTGTTATTGTTCATTAACATTTTTATTGTTATCTTACAGCTCACCAGTATCCAATTCTCCTATAATACTGATATAACTCAGTTTCGGCAGCTCTATCTGGATGATATCCGTAGGGCCTTTTTCCTTGTATCCTTTGTTGAGATTTCTGTTTAAGAACTGCAACCTCCCGTTTAATGAAATAAGAAGACATGGAAGGTGTTTCTACCTGTACTAGTGGTGTTACCTTAGAGGCCATTTAAGCTCTCTCTCAACTGTAGTTTTCTCACATAGTTCACATTTAAAAATTTTTTTGAACTATAGGAAAGTATAAACAATGATATAACAAGTGAGTGTGTGTGTGTGTGTGTATTCCTACCATTCAAAATATCAACAATTAGTGTTTTGTCACATATACATATATTTTTAAAAATTAAAACATTATAGCTAAAGGTAAAGCATCCTTTCAACTCCCAACTCCAATCTAATTACCCTCACTATAGAATTATTTTTCATGTGTGTTTCATACCAACTTCACTTTATATGACATCTATCTCACAAGAGTTTTTGGATCACATCAGAGGCAATATTGTGAAAGTTATTAGTATTAGAAATTTAAAAGACAGTACAGCAGAATAAAGTCTCTCTTTGGGAAGGTTGACTGACAAGAGCTGCTAGAAATTCATAGGGAAGTATTTATGTCATGTTATGTTATTTTTTTCAGCTTTATTGAGGTATAATTGACAAATAAAAATTGTATTTATATATTTGAGGTATATAACTTGATGTTTTGATACACATACATGTTATAAAATGATCACTGTAATCAAGCTAATTAACATATCTATTGCCTCACATAGTTACCATTTTCTTTTTTCTATCTTTTTTTCTTTGTGGTGAGAACGCTTAAGATCAGCTCTCCTAGCACAATTTAAGTATACAATATAGTATTAACTATAGTCACCATGCTGTACATTAGATTTACAGACCTTATTCATCTTTCATAACTGAAACTTTGTACCCTTTGACCAACATCTCTCAGTTTCCTCCTCCTCCTAGCCCCTGGCAATGATCATTCTACTCTTTGTTTCTAAATTTGATTATTTTAGTTTGTAAGTGAGGTCTTTCTGTGTCTGGCTTATTTCACTTATCAAAATGCCCTCCAGGTTCATCCACATTGTTACAAATGGCAGGATTTTCTTTTTTCTTTTTTTTAAGGCTGAATAGTATTCCATTATATGTACATATATATATAGACATTTTCTTTATCCATTCATCCATCAGTGAATATTTAGATTGTTTCCGTGTTTTGGCTATTGTGAATAATGCTTCAGTGCACAGGGTAGTGTGCATGTCTCTTCAAGATACTGATTTCATGTATGTCTATTTTTGGGTGGGGAACCTGCAGCTTTGGGGCCACATATGGCCTTCTGGATCCTTGAGTGCAGCCTTTTGACTGAATCCAAATTTTACAGGCAAATCTTTTTAACAAAGGGATTTGTTTTGTGAAGTTTGGATTTGGTCAAGGGGCCACAGTTG
>NW_012149396.1:10761010-10761728 GCF_000956105.1 Propithecus coquereli | reverse complement strand
AAAATAATATTTTGAATTGTGTTTTTATGCATAAGCTTTTTACATAGTTTAGATTCTTTCCTTTGTTCACGTCTCAGTATAGTGTAGGTGCACCATTGAGGATGAACTTTTTTTTTTAACTTTGAATTGTCTTAAGAACACTACCAATTTATAATATCTCCAAGAAACTAGGAGGGGTACTATTTCATCATATCCTTAAGAGTATTTGGTATTTTCATTTTTAAATATGAATATCAAATGCTATTTTAATAGGCCAAAAACGGTACTGCTTTGTACAGTCTTCTGCACTTGTTTTACTTTTTCTCATATATGTAGTATCTGTTCATATCCTTGGACATTCTAAATATTATATACCAAGTGATTTGTGTGTTTTCTGAAACCTAAATGTTTTCTTCTGCCCAGTCTTCAGTGTGTTAGTTTTATGATTGTTAGTAGAATTTAAAGAATTTTCTTTCTTTTGCTTTCTCATGTTTAGAATATTAGTGCTTCATGATATATATATAGAGTTTAGTAGTTGAAAGAGTCAAGAAAGAAATATGGTTTTCTTTTGCTTTGCTCTGTTTTGTAACTTCTGATAAGGTAAATAACTCATTCAACAAATACTTCTGTGACCTACCTAGGCCGGCAGTGGTGGCCACATAAACACAGACTCATTTTATAAACGAGTAGGAGATGCATACAAATAAACATGTGATTAAGACAGTGGAAATACTATAAT
>NW_012149396.1:10749729-10753205 GCF_000956105.1 Propithecus coquereli | reverse complement strand
TTCAGTCAACAAAAATTTTATTATACTTTTCTCTGTATTTTTTCAAATTTATTACAATGAGTGTGGATTTCATAATCAGAAATAAATTCATATGTTTAAGAAACCAAAAAGCAGTGATAAAGCAGCTGGATCATGTTTATACTGTTACAGTTTCAAATAACCATGTGGACTCAGGGATGTGTGAACAAATTATCAATTTACCTAATTTATTTGATTTCGACATTCTGTACCTTTCACATCCTCTTGGAATCTTTTGAACATTCTTGTTAATTATTAGAATGAGTTAAATAGAACAGAATTTGCAATAGGCTTTTATTTGGGATATTTATTGATGTTTGCTGTCTTTTTTACTGCATGTTATCAATGTAGAATTTTAAATCAGTTTCATTACTATTTTATCTGTCATTGGTATCATTATTTCAGTGTTTGCTCTATACTAGTATGTATGTTACTCAAGAAATTAAAAATATTTGTATAAATAGGAATAGTATTTGTTTCAAAAAGTGTTTCAAATGCTTCAGTTACTCACGGCATCATTTGTTCTTTTAAACAGATTTTAATCCCCTTTGTTCTTGTTATGTGTGCTTTTGAAGCTGTTCAGTTAACTACTCAGTTATCATCAAAAAGGTAAGATGAATTAGTTTAAGAAGCATTGGATTTGTACATTTTTAGGAAATGAAAGTAAACATTTAAAGATATTTTATGTGATTGCTATAATATTAAGATATTCTAACATAGATAGTTTATTATAAAAATGAGAATTATTTCACCCTTTTAGTCAGAATTCAGTTTTCATTAGAGGAAATTATTTGATTAGGGCTCCTACCAAACATGCTTTCTTAACAATAAGATATTATTAGAATATTATTCAAGGCCAGATATGGTGGCTCATGCCTGTGATCTTAGCACTTTGGGAGGCTGAGGCAGGAGGCTGGCTTTAGCCCAGGAGTTTGAGACCAGCCTAGCAATAGCAAGACCCCATCTCTACAAAAAATAAAAAAATTAGTCAAGTGTGGTGGTACACACTTGTCATCTCAGCTACTTGGGAGGCTGAGGCAGGAGGATTGCTTCAGCCTGGGAGTTGGAGGCTGTAGAGAGGTATGATGACACCACTGCACTCTAGCCCAGGCAACAGAACGAGATCTTGTCTCAAAAAAAAAAAAAAGTTATTCAAGCTAGTGAAGAGCCTCCTTTGAAAACAGTAAAACATAAATGTTAAATTACTATAGTTAATTTCATATTTGTTATGGATACAAATATGCCTACAAAAAACAGAGGATGTCATTCTAACTTTTTTTTTGGCTTATTTCTTAAATATGTATTACACAAATCTGTTAACATTATTTCATTTTACATGGCTTAAAATTAACTTTTCTAAATGTCAATAATTTACACAGTTTCTCAGTCTTGTTGTCTACACATTTGACAAATAGAGTGGGAAGTATTCTTTCTGAGTTTTGAGGAATTTCTGGAGCAGTCAGTCTTAAGCAATCAAGACTATGGAAGAGAAGCTGTCAACTCAACTATTTGCTTTTTTTAACCAATAAAATGGCCTCATCAGCATAGAGACTCTGAAAAACACTTGATATAAATATGAAGCTTCTTAGCAGTTTTGTTATTCTTGAATCTAGCTGGCATATTCAATGCTGAAAGAAATAACTAATATTAGCATGAATTTGCATGTTGTTCTTGATGAGTTTAAGCTAGAACTGGGTTTGGCATATTATGCATATGCCATAATAAAAAAATTTTTCTGCTGCTGCTCAAGAATAGTAGAAATCTCATTTCTAGTTTTGTTTAGTATATTTTTGCAAGATATTTACATGAATTTAATAATGAGAACATTTATGCCTTGTCTATATCACATAAAAGATGGTTACTTAGATGCTATGAAACACTGGTGAATGACAAGTACTTTCCTACATCTTTGTTAGTGGATAATCTTTTTAGAAGGGATTTTAATTAAGGTTTAAATAAGAACTGGGAACATGTGGAATGAGAATAGAAGGCTCATCAAAGTGTGTGTGTGTGTATATATATCCCTATATTTGTACGTGTGTGTATAGTAATTCAATCTTGAAACTAGTGCAATGAAAAACTAAATATAACAGTAGAGAACTGAGGCAAAGGTGACAAAATTGAGGCTTTATAAAAATCTCTTTTGACTTTTAAAACCTTGCATGTTACACTGACTCTTTAAATTTAATCTGTCACACATTGAACCCAGTGATTTCTTTTCCTCCTATTGAAAACTAGCTTCTCATCCTGTTTTCTTTATTTAATCTATCATACAAGCCAAAGTCTATCCATTCCTCACTACCAGATCCACTGGTCAAATATTACTGGTATCATCTCTTCTTTCTGCCCACATTTTTACAGCCTCATTATTTAGGTTACTAAACATTTTCTTACAAGTCTTAAAAGCCTAAGAGTTAAGATAGGGGAGGGGATTATGCTAATGCTTGTTTATTAGGTCCATAATGCCAAGGATAAGTTGAATATAACAACCAGTGAGAGGATTCTAACTGCTTTTCTTCCAACTCATTAAAATATGTAGTGAACAAAAGTGAAGTAGAAAAGCTATGTTAGCATTATTTTATTTTACACGACTTAAACTTTTCTAAATATCAATAATTTATCTAGTTTTTAAGTCTTAATAATGGATTCATCAACAAAACCTTGTGTATTTTGGGTAGAAGCTATTAAAAGGAAGTATCTGGGCATGAAGATTTTCTGATGGTTGTTCTGTTAAGAATGCTTTTGGTATAAGCAATGAAAATCTAACTAACAGTAGCTGACAGAAATACGATTTATGTGTCTCACATAGTGTGGAGTCTAGAGGTTGGCAGCCCAGAACTCTGCAATGCCATCAGGAACCCTGCCTTTCTGCTTTCTCTTTCTTAGGGGGTTGCTTTTATCCTCACGTTTTTTCTCTTCGTGCCTCCATGAGTCTCATCTGCCATCCAGATAGGAAGAAAGGGAAAAGGCAAAGAGATGAGTCAGCTTATTGTTCCTTTCTGTCAGGGCAGCAGTGTCTCCCTCCAAATGTCCCATCTAGGAGATTTTCTGATTATGTCTCAATGGCCAGAACTCTGTTTGGTGCACATTCATTCTGAACTGGAAGGTGGCTAGGGAACTGGAAGTTGTGGATGGGAGCAGGGGTATGAAGCAACCTGCCAAAAATGTCACAGCTGGAGCCAGTCCATTTCACAGTACAAAATGACATGGACCATGGAGACTTCATCACCTTCACAATGCAACAAAGCATAAGAGAGTATGAGAAGGCAGCAGAGAAAGAGAAGAAAGTTTTAGGATTACAGAAGTATTCAGCAACCAACCAAATAATGAGATCTGAAGGGATGATTTTTTAGTTCTATATTTGATTAAATACTCAACTATATGAGAGCTATGGCTACAAAGCAGTGATTGAAAAAAAACTTGGGGAGATTATCAACAACGTGATGTAGCAGCCAAAA
>NW_012149396.1:10745244-10749129 GCF_000956105.1 Propithecus coquereli | reverse complement strand
TGGATTCTGTTACTGGAACCACTAAAACTAGTGCTACACAATGCCTTTATTGGGATTGTTACTTTGGGCATTCATGCTTTGGGTGGAAGGTTGTGCTGGATGGCCATTGCCATCCCATACATGGTATCCCTCTGCATTATTTCTTGCAATTGCATGTGAGACTACAATTATCTCAAAGTTTAATTTAAAAAATCTTAATTCATGTCCCATTCATTCCACTGCAATAAATATTCAGAGTATTGAATAACTTTTTTTTTTATTTCAATATATTTAGGGGTACAAGTGGTTTTTTGATCCATGAATGAATTGTATAGTGGTGAAATCACGGCTTTTAGTATACCCATCACCTGAATAGTATACATTGTACCTGATGGGTAATTTTTGATCTCTCACCCCCTTAGCCACCCTCCTCACTTCTGAGTCTCTGAAGTCTATTATACTACTTTGTATGACCACGTATACCCATCACTTAGCTCCCCTGTGGTATACACAAACACGTACACACACACACACCCCACATTTTCTTTATCCAT
The DNA here is from genome assembly GCF_000956105.1 of Propithecus coquereli. Lineage (NCBI taxonomy): Eukaryota > Metazoa > Chordata > Mammalia > Primates > Indriidae > Propithecus > Propithecus coquereli. The sequence continues at coordinate 10,748,596 of NW_012149396.1, read as the reverse complement.
TCATTAGTTGATGGGCTCTTAGGTTGATTACATATCTTTGCAATTGTGAATTCTGTTGCAATAAACATATGAGTGCGTGTGTCTTTTTGATCTAATGACTTCTTTTCCTTTGGGTAGATCCCCAGTATTGGGATTTCTGGATTGAATGTTAGGTCTACTTTCGGGTCTTTCAGGAATCTCCATACTGTTTTCCATAGAGGTTGTTCTAATTTACAGTCCCACCAACAGTGTATAAGCATTCCCTTTTGACCTCATCAGCACCAACATCTATTTTTTTTTTTGACTTTTTATCAATGGCCATTCTGACAGAGGTAAGGTGGTATCGCATTGTGGTTTTAATTTGCATTTCCCTGATTACTGATGTTGAGCATTTTCTCATATGTTTGTTGGCCATTTATATATTTTCTTTTGAAAAATGCCTGTTCATGTCTTTTGCCCACTTTTTAATGGGGTTATTTTTTTCTTTCTTGCTGATTCATTTGAGTTCCTTGTAGAGTCTGGATATTAGTCCTTTTTCAGATGTATAGTTTTCTAATACATTTTTTAACTGCAGCTCATCTGAGGGACGGTCACCCATGATCATGTGAAAAGAACTCTTGTTGAAAGTAATATTTTGAGAAGCAAAAATACTAACAGAATGTTGGGTTATTTGATTATTCTCACTTGGATTTTAATGTGCTTGAAAAATGTGCCTGTTATATGTAATTAAAAAATTTTTTTTCCAGCCTTTTTCTCATCGTTCTCATCATATCAGACACCATGGCTTTGGTAAGGCATTATTGGATAATCAGTATGAATAAGATTGAGAAACTTAAGTGCTGAGTTAATTTAATCAAGAGAAATATGAATGTGTTTCTGTATGTGAAATCTTTAGATACTGAGTTCTAAGTGCTGGCATAATTTACACATATTAATTACTTTTTATATTAGTTATTATGCAGTAAGAGTACTCTTCTTAAGGTGTCAAAAGCCTTAATACTTGATTTATTCAAATCTGTCATTTTATACCTAGTATTCCTTGTTGCTTTGTATCTGAAATGAACTTTTCAAAAGAAATTAACAGAAAAAGCTAACTTTAGATTTAGATAATATTTCATTTTCTGATTGAAATGTTGATTTTTAACCCTTCTCTCAGATTAAAAAAGAAAGAAAAAAAGGGAGGGAGGGAAGGGAAGAAAAAGGAAATACAGCTTTTCAGTTGGGAAGATGTTATCAACATGTAGCTATAATAAATGAGTTCTGAGTGAGGAGCGTTAACAAAAAGAAGAATGTATTTTATGTCTGCAAGTTTAGGGAGTCCGAGAACCACCCTCAGGTTCAATAATTAACTAGAAGGATTCACAGAATTCACTGAACGCTGTTATATTCACAGTTATGGTTTATTACAGTGAAGTGATACAGATTAAAATCAGCCAAGGGAAGAGACGCATGGGGTGGAGTCCAGGAGGACACCAAATGCAGAGCATCTGTTGTTTTCTCACTGTGAAGTCAAGACAGCATTACTCTCCCTGTATTGATATGCAACAACACACACAGAGTATTGCCAGCCAGGCTTACCTGAGCTTTGGTGTCCAGACTTTTTATGGGGGCTTGATCACATACTGCTCACACAGCTGACCTTTAATCTTCAGTCCTTCCCGAGTAGAAACGATACCACATGTCTCAAAGCCCCAATCATAAATCAATTGTTAAGACTGTCTGGTGGCCAAGGCCCCAGACAGAACTTCTACCAGGAATGACATTCCAAGGACCAAGAAATCACCTCCCAGGAGCTGAGAACAAAGGCCAGAGCTCTTTTGGGGTAAGGTTAATCCTTTACCATATAACATCCCATGCTACCAGTGACTACAGACACCAATAAGGGTAACTTCCCAATCAGATTCCTAGTTGCTCAATTTAGATAAAAGCATTTTTGGTGTTATATTGAACTGCATATCCAATATATTCTGAAATTGACCACACATAATGTAAGAACAAAGCCACTTTAATTTTTGCTCACAAAATGGCAAATAAGCAAGACATGTTAATCTCTGATTAATTTTATATAAAGGGTCAGATTGCTTAATTTTTAACTTGCAAAGCCATTTTTGATCTAGCTTCTGCTTACTTGACTGGCATCATCTCTCCCCTCTCTCTCCTTGTTTTCTCTACACTAGCCTTACTTTGAACCTACCAAGCTGTATCTGGACTCTCGATGTTTATATAGGCTATACCCTCTGCCAGACACTTCTGTCCCCGCAACCCCCTCTGTCATCTGACTCCTGATTTTCACTTAGATTTCACCTTTCATTGGGAGGCCTTCCCTTTTACCCCAGACAGTGTATGTACCCCTTCCTCTGTGCTCCCATAATTGCCTGTGTTTTCTAATGAGAATACTTATTCCTTTCTTGTGCATACATGTGCATGCTCTCTCTCTCTCTCACACGCACACGCACACGCCTACGCACATGCCTGATAATTTGGCTGAATCACTCACTAGATCATATGCCTTGTGAGGGGGAATTTATCAGCACATGGTAGTCAGTCAGTAAATATTTGTTGATGAATGGATGATATAGCTTCTTTCACTAACATCTTTGGTATTATTTAGTGTCTTTTACAAAAGTTGGCTGGTTCTTCTTTATTTCTAGTTATTCACAGATATCACTTTTGTGTCCATTTGATTGAATGATAATTCTGTTTCTGGATTTTAGACTATTGCTCATTTTAATCTGAGCAAAAATTTCAGTAAATGGAATATTTTTGTTGATTCCAGTCCAGAGAGTTGTTCTGAAGGGTCAGAAATCTGTAACATACAATCCAAAAACAACTTTGGTTTTAGACCGAATCTAACTACCTTTGTTTTTAATGGAGCCATATTTCATTTTATTTTTCAGCATTTTTTCTTCTTGGTCAAGGATTATGGCAGCTGGCTTGATATTGGAACAAGGTATAGTATATATAGTCATGTATCACTTAACAGTGGGGATGTTTTGAGAACTGTGCTGTTAGGTGATTTTGTCACGATGTGAACATCATAGAGTGTGCATACGTAGACCTGAATGGTGTAGCTACTATACACCTAGGCTATGTGGTATATAGCTTATTGCTTCTGGGCTACCAACCTGTACAGCGTGTTATTATACTGAATACTGTAGGCAATTATAACACAATGGCAAGTACTTGTATGTCTAAACATATAAAAGGTACAGTAAAAATACAGCATAAAAGATTTTTAAAATATGGTACACCTGTATAGGGCACTCGCCATGAGTGAAGCTTGCAGTACAGAAAGTTGCTCTGGGTGAGTCAGTGAGTGAGTGGTAAGTGAATGTGATGGCCTAGGACATTACTATGCACTTATGCTACACTA
>NW_012149396.1:10733151-10736054 GCF_000956105.1 Propithecus coquereli | reverse complement strand
GCCATTCTTAAATTGGGTTATTTGTTGTTGTAGGAATTTTTTATATAGTCTAGATATTAACCCCTTATCAGATATATGATTTACAAATATTTTCTGCCATTCTGTAGTTTACTTGGTTGATTATGTCCTTTGATGCACAAAAGTTTTTCATTTTGATATAGTCCAATTTATTTATTTTTACTTTTGTTACCTGTGTTGGCTTGGTGCATTTTTAAAAGAGCCATTGCAAAACTTGCCTTTAACATCTAACATAACGTTCTTCTTGGCATTTGTGTGTTACCTTGTTCCTTGCATTCGTTTACACAGCCATTACGGGAATAAAGAGCACAAAATATTTAATAAGAATAAAAAGAGACTACAAAGGCATAAAAGAGTGAGCATCATTCAAACCAAGGGAAATAGAATGGTGCATTAGCACTTGTAGGCTGAGAATGTTTTGATGACCCCTACTCTGCAGTACTAGCCATATGGAAAGGATGTTAAATTCCATCTTTTAGTACTATAAATGATTTATGTATACATATCAAAATACTATGTAATTAATTAATATTATACAGGATAAAATATATGCTGTAGAAATACTTTGTGATAATAGTATTTTTTATCATGAGAATTGCCCTATATGCACAGTGATCATATGTCCTGGTTTACCTGGGACAGTCGTGGTCTATGCCTATCGTCCTGGTATAAGCATTACACCCCCATCTATACAACATTAAAAATCCAAAGTGGACGGGAAGATGATAAAGGCATAGCCAGTTACAAGTTATGTTTAAACCATAGTTTATCTCACTCTCAGCGCTTCATCATCGGGGATCTAATTCCCACAGATAGGTGAAATAGGGTGCTGGCTCTGAGAAACTTCTTGAAGGCAGGTATAATAAGGAACCACGGATCTCAGTTCTATTCATCAGACTGAGGGCACTGAAATACTCCACATAAATTTCCCATATACTCTCCTGGTCATTCCTGCTGAAATATCTCCTTGCTCTGTTTGTCTTGTCTCTTATATTATCTGGAAGATCCCCACATTAAGAAAGGAAGATGATTGCAGAGGGGAGGGGAGTTGGGGAAGAGAGGTCAAGATGGAGAGACAAAAATGAAATCTGAGTTAGTGAATTTAGACTTTCTAATGGAATTGCCCCTGATTGGCGCTGCAGTGTGAGGTTTTTGTTATTGCTTCTCTTGGTATGTTAGAATTCTAAGGTCTTCTCTTTGTGTCCTGTACAGCAGTAATGTCATACACTGCCTCTGTGAACCATGTAGTACTGGTCCAGTGGGCAGGAGTGGTTCATGCATCTTCATAAACATCTAATTTATTGCCAAGGATGACTTGGATAGTAGGGGAAAAATATACTTTAAGATTCAAAACAGGCCGGGCGCGGTGGCTCACGCCTGTAATCCTAGCACTCTGGGAGGCCGAGGCGGGCGGATTGTTTGAGCTCAGGGATTCGAAACCAGCCTGAGCAAGAGCGAGACCCCGTCTCTACTAAAAATAGAAAGAAATTAATCAGACAACTAAAAATATATAGAAAAAAATTAGCCGGGCATGGTGGCACATGCCTGTAGTCCCAGCTACTTGGGAGGCTGAGGCAGTAGGATCACTTGAGCCCAGGAGTTTGAGGTTGCTGTGAGCTAGGATGACGCCACGGCACTCTAACCCAGGCAAGAGAGTGAGACTTTGTCTCAAAAAAAAAAAAAAAAAAAAGATTCAAAACAAGCTAAGGAGCTGGGGGAAATCTAAAGAAAAAAAAAAAGATTCAAAATGAAAGCACCATAGTATAGCGTTCACATATCAAAACTTCATTGTTGTGTTTTTTTCTGCTATTTGTGAAAATGTTATTTTTAAGTTTCAGGTTTCTAATCATTCCTATGTGAAAGTATATTTAAAAGCTGAGACATTGCTGATAATAAACTTACTGGCAGAGTTCCCTTAATGAGTTATTTGACCAGGGTTATTTGACTTGTGCCCCTGCAGTGGTTTCCCTTTGTGACAAATTTTATTTCTAAACTCCTTTGTATTAGTAATATAGTTAATAACTTCAGCCATTCCATGCCTATGAATAAAAGGAATGGAAAGTTGTCCCTTCGTCCTCACTATTTTATTGCTTTATGAATGCCAAAATGGTGAGACTCTATCCCAGAACTTAGAGAGGAGTGTTGCTAACTAGCCCCATGAATGTAGTCTGGCATGTATCTGTGATCTTTATAGCGTTGTTGTGGTTACTGTAGTGGGTTTTCAGAATTCTTTTGTGAGATTTGTCACCTTTTAGTTTCAGGTTAATAAATAAGTAATAGTTTCTTTAACAATAAAGATTGCATTACTAGGGCATTAGGCAGTATATCTAGTACATCTGTTTATGGGTGTGGAACTCTATATGCATAATACATCTTCAGAGCAGACTTTACCAAAAACAACTTGAGACTCAGAAAGGAATACACTACGGTCAGTATAGTCAGTATAGTCGGCTGAAGATGCTGGTGTAAGTTTAGTGTTTCTCTTGAGAACCTGTGGCATCAAGTGTTTTTTTAACAGCCGTGTGAAAAATATCCTGCCCAGGCCATAAAACTGTGTTCAGCTGACAGAACTAATTTAGTATTTTCTTCTTGTGATCTTTACACTTTATCTTCATTTATAGCGGGTCATAAACTTTACAGAGTATTGCCTTTTATATGGCGTACTGAAAGTGCATTTTTAAAACTAAAGAAAAATTCCTTTGAGGTAATTTTCCTAACTATAAAAACATATATTTAAATTTATGTTCTAAATGTATTTGTAGGGAGGCAAATAGAGTTAGGAACATCAGTTTGAGCTGCAGTTTGATTTGATAGCATTGTTCATTTGGATTTTAATTGTTTCCTACATGCATTGTTGTTATAACTTATTAAAATACAAACGACAA
>NW_012149396.1:10729136-10733101 GCF_000956105.1 Propithecus coquereli | reverse complement strand
GTAACCTTGAACTTCTGGTCTCAAGTAATCCTCCTCGCTCAGCCTCCTGAGTAATTAGGATATAGGCATGTGCCACTGCACCTGGCTAATCTATTATAATCTTATGGGACCACTGTTGTATATGTGGTCCATTGTTAACTGAAATGTTATGTGATGCATGACTATACTCACATAAAAGTTATTAAGAGTGCAGTGAAAAGTAAAAATATCTTGCCATAGAATATACCACTATGATTTTGAGGTAGGCATAGGAAGTAGCAATTCATGTCTCTTCAATTCTTGGCATTAACACATTGGCAAGTGTTTTCTTGGTAGACTGTAGGGAGGAGGATAGATATTAAGTCTGGAGAGAATTAAAGGACAGTGGAAATTGCAAGAGAAATTGCTTGACTCTCCGGGGTTTCAAAGTAGATCACTCCAGTGTCCTTGTGTGGTTTTTTAATCTCTCAATCTCTGTTTACAAAAATAAGGCTACTCAAGTTGCAGTGTGAATTTTGTGTGGTGGTTTAAATTTCATGTAATCATTTATCTGCCTCTTAGAATCTTTAATATGAGAACATTTTAACTTGTGATACCTATAACATTATTTAAAGTGTAAGCTAAAGAAAGTCAGTTTCCTCTGTATTGTGATTTGAATGTCAATGATCATCATAATCTGCTAATTTCTTCTCTTTGAGAAAAAAAGAAAACAAAGTCGATCCTTTTGCCTCTTTTCCCCAAATTCATTCAGAGACAGATTCTAGGTCTGATCTGAATCTCTTGCATGCCGTATTTGCTTAGCATGTAAAAAATATTCCATAGATCATTGATTTTTGTTTTCGTTTTTCTCATAAATTTGAAAGCCCAGGGGAAGTTTTTATATCTCTTTCTTCTCACCAGCTCTCTCATTCCAAAGTATCCAAGCAGATAGTGGGTCACTGGCTTTAGACCAGTGCACCTGGATTTGAATCCTATTTCTGGCACATTTTAGATGTGAGACCATTGGTGAGCAACTTAATCTCTCTAAGCCCCCTTTTCTCTTATCGTCATTTTGAATGAATTAATTCATATAAAGCATTTAGCATAGTACCTGGCATCTAATAAGCTTCAGTAAATGTCAGCTATTACTATTGTTGTCTGTAGTTCTATGTTTTTATCCTTCATAGTGTTTCTTGTATTGTCTCTTACTCTTGACATACTCTCTTTAATTTGATTAATTTGTTTTCATTTTAGACATAGATCGGAATTTTATTTATTTGGAACATATTCTGATAAAATACACCATTTTTGTCTGTGAGACTTTTTATTTTATTTTTAATTGTGGTAAAATATACATAATGAAATTTACCATCATAACCATTTTTAAGTCTACCATTCAGTAAATTAAGTACATTAACATGATTGTGCAAGTGTCACTACCATCTCTGTCGCCAGCATTCTTTCCATCTTGCAAAACTGAAACTCTGAAGCCATTAATCACTAACTCCCCATTCTCCCTACCCCCAGCCACTGGCAACCACCATTCTACTTTCTGTTTCTATGAATTTTACTACTCTGGGTACCTCATATAAGTGAAATCACATAGTATTTTTGTCTTTTTGTGACTGGCTTATTTAATTGAAGGTAATGTCCTCAGTGTTCATTTATGTCGTAGCATGTGTCAGAATTTCCTTCCTTTTAAAGCCTGAATAAAATTTCGTTACGTGTATATACCACATTTTGTTTATCCTTTCATCTGTCAATGGATACGTGGGTTGTTTCTACCTTTTGGTTATTGTGAATAATGCTGCTGTGAACATTGGTGTGAAACTTTTTTGATGGGAGAAATCTACATTGGTTTGGCTCTAAAGAGGTGCCAAGGAATGAAAAGGATATAATTTTCACGGGAAAATGCATCATTAATTTATGAACAACATTATTAAATTATATTGCGCTAAAAATTTCAGATTTTCACTAATTAGTTTGAGGTTTATCTTTATCTGGCATATTTTTTCTTCAAATTAAAAATTTTTGCTGTTATTACTGTTGATAACATGTATACAGTATAAAGCACGTTTTCATATTCATGATCTCAAGTCAATCCTGCAAATATTTATTGAGTACCAACTGTATGCCAGGGCAATTGCTGGGGATGAGAAACACAGTCCTGGGCTCTCAGGGAGCTCAAGACTGGAGGAGAAAACAGACCTGTCAGCAGGCGATATGGTGCAATGTGGGAAGTTCTAGAGTATTCTGTCTCACAGGTACTTAGAATATCTACAAGGACACTTAGGGCACCTGTCTCAGCCTTGCAGGGTAAGGGAAGGCTTCTCAGGGGAGAAGCAATTGAGCTGGGCCTTGAATGAAAGGTATACTTAGGGGACTTAGAAATTGGGAAGAGTGTTTTAGACAGACAGAATGGACATGAGCAAAGCTATAGAGGTAAAAAAACACCCCAGTACATATGTGTGATAAATAATTTGGATTTCAGAAACCATAGGTTTTGGATAAAGAAATTTCTAGAAAATAGCCTTTGGGAGGCATAACTTGGAGAACCTTGAATACAAAGCTACAGTATACATTCCATTGGCATATAAGTGAAGAGCCATATTCTTTGGTTTTATTTGAGCTTCAGTATTTTAGATGTTACTTCCACAAGTGAATGATTGCCTAGGAGTTAGGAGTCCTGACAACCTTTTTTATTCCATGGAGTGGGAAGTAGGGTGGGATGTGTGCCTGGAAATGTAGACACTACCTGAACCAGCACTGTCAGGGTCATTACAAGTGTCCTTATGTGTTCCTGACATCATACCTCAGCAACTACTCTTCAGTTCTGTTTTGATACCCTGAAGTCATTGTGTACCTCTAGCCATAGTTTTTGCTGTTTCCTTCAAGGTCGGATCTCCCAGGCTGCAGTGATGTTGCAAGGCCCCTCACCGTATCATAGTACTTTGCACAAAGCCAAGTTGCCAACTTTTACCTTCTTTCTCCTTAATAGTTCTTTTCTTTCCTTTTTAAAAACTTGTGGTAAAATACCCGTAACATAATATTTACTATCTTAACCATTTTTAAGTATACTGTTTAGTGGATAATATATTCACATTATTGTGCAACCAATCTCCAGAACTTTTTCATCTTACATAACTGAAACTCTATACTCCTTACACAACAACTCCCCATGTTCTCTTTCTCCCAGTCCTTGGCAACCACAATTCTACTTTCTGTTTCTGTGAATGTGACTATTTCTGGGTACCTCATATTGAGCATCTTTTCATATACTTGTTGGCCATTTGTATATCTTCTTTGGGGAAATGTCTCTTAAGTCATTTCGCCATTCTTAAATTGGGTTATTTGTTGTTGTAGGAATTTTTTATATAGTCTAGATATTAACCCCTTATCAGATATATGATTTACAAATATTTTCTGCCATTCTGTAGTTTACTTGGTTGATTATGTCCTTTGATGCACAAAAGTTTTTCATTTTGATATAGTCCAATTTATTTATTTTTACTTTTGTTACCTGTGTTGGCTTGGTGCATTTTTAAAAGAGCCATTGCAAAACTTGCCTTTAACATCTAACATAACGTTCTTCTTGGCATTTGTGTGTTACCTTGTTCCTTGCATTCGTTTACACAGCCATTACGGGAATAAAGAGCACAAAATATTTAATAAGAATAAAAAGAGACTACAAAGGCATAAAAGAGTGAGCATCATTCAAACCAAGGGAAATAGAATGGTGCATTAGCACTTGTAGGCTGAGAATGTTTTGATGACCCCTACTCTGCAGTACTAGCCATATGGAAAGGATGTTAAATTCCATCTTTTAGTACTATAAATGATTTATGTATACATATCAAAATACTATGTAATTAATTAATATTATACAGGATAAAATATATGCTGTAGAAATACTTTGTGATAATAGTATTTTTTATCATGAGAATTGCCCTATATGCACAGTGATCATATGTCCTGGTTTACCTGGGACAGTCGTGGTCTATGCCTAT
>NW_012149396.1:10725326-10726476 GCF_000956105.1 Propithecus coquereli | reverse complement strand
TCTAAGTGTGAAGTGAAGCATTAGACTGTTGTGCAGCAAGTGATTTTATTTGCTTCACATTTTTGAAACAACACTCTGGCCACAATGTGAAGCACATATTGGAGGGATCAAGAGAGGAGCAGGAAGATTAAGTAAAGTATCATTTCTCTTTAGATATAATGAAAACTCATGATTCTATTTAATAATTTTTGAATATCCTAAATGTAATTAATAAGTGCCATAAAATGTCTGTACTCTTACAACGAATACCCAGCTTTATTAATTAAAATCAATGATTCGCAACCTTTTTCTGCCCCAGTACATCTAATAGACATGACCTGCTTCTATTGCCCATCACCCTGATTACGGAGAAGTACAATCAACTTTTTATCATCCATTGTGCAGGTTGAAAGGCCTGCCTGCCTGGCAATTCTGTGTGTGTCTCCATACACACACGCTGTCCCCCTCTACCATCACACACATATCCACCTTGAGAATTACTGATTTAAATGATGTCAAAATAATTATGGGGGGCCAGGCGCGGTGGCTCATGCCTGTAATCCTAGCACTCTGGGAGGCCGAGATGGGCGGATAGTTTGAGCTCAGGAGTTCGAGACCAGCCTCAGCAAGAGCGAGACCCCATCTCTGCTAAAAAAAAATAGAAAGAAATTAGCTGGACAACTAAAAATATATAGAAAAATTAGCCGGCATGGTGGCACATGCCTGTAGTCCCAACTACTTGGGAGGCTGAGGCAGTAGGATCGCTTGAGCCCAGGAGTTTGAAGTTGCTGTGAGCTGACACCACGACACTCTAGCCCGGGCAACAGAGTGAGATTCTGTCTCAAAAAAAAATAATAATAATAATTATGGGGGAGAATGGGAACAGTTGAACTCATTTGAAGTTCAAATTTGATGTTCCTTTAACTCTGCTATGCTGAGATGACACCAAGACTTGACTGATGCAAAATATTATAAACTGGATGCCTATGGCTCAATTGCATGAAGATGATGAGCTTCACAACTCTTTCCTGCCAGTAATGTCAGCTTAAATGAGCCAATAGTCAGTCATTTCAGGTCATTGAAAGGGGATAAGTGATCTGTGGAATAAACTTTTCATTAAACTTGAGGATGGATCACCTGCTGATTTTACAAAACATTTTTGTTTAGAGAC
>NW_012149396.1:10706239-10723936 GCF_000956105.1 Propithecus coquereli | reverse complement strand
TATTGGAGGGATCAAGAGAGGAGCAGGAAGATTAAGAGGCTGTCGGAATATTCTAAGCTAGAGATGATGATAGCTTAGACTAGGGTAGCAATTTAAAATGGCGACAAGAGGCTAGACTTAGAAAACATTTTGAAAGAGAGGTTGATAGAATTTGTTGATAGATTAGATATACTGGGAAAAGAAAAGAATCAAGGATAACTCCTAGATTTTTTTGTCTTGAGTAACTAAGTGAATGGTAAAGCCATTGCCAGAGATGAAGAGGGCTTTAGGAGGAGTGAGTTTGGTGAAGGAAGGTGTGGGAGATTAAGAGGAGGTTTTTGGATATACAAAATTTAAGATGCCTTAAATTAGTATGGTGCTAGAGGAGCTATGGGAACTTGGGAGAGTTTTTGGTTTGTTTTTAGGATGAGAGAAATTACACATTTATATGGTAAAGAATTCGCTTACCAAAAAAAGGGAAAAATCAGTGGTATAAGAGGGGAGAGGATAGTTGGCAAAAGTAACATTCCTTAGTAGGAAAGTTGGGATGGGATCCAAAACAGAAGTGAAGGGGTTTGTTTTAGATGGGAGCAGGCACAGGAGGAAATATGGGTGCAGATATGCGTAGGTTCGGGGTGAGGAAAGAAGAGGTACTTCCCTTATGATTGTCCTGTCAGTATTTTCTCAATAAAATAAGCAAAGTCATCTGCTGAGATGGGAGGAAGGTGACAGAACTTTGAGGAGAGATGACAGGACATGAAGTGGTTTGGCTCAGAGACAGAGAAAAGTAATTCACAAGTGTGCAGTCAGGCTTGAGGCATTGATGAGAGCCAAATCTCATTTGTGCTCATAAATTTAAAGTGAGTCCAGCCAGAACAGTTGTTTTTTGTGATGATTCTTGTATCTTGTGTGACAGGGCTATCTGTTCTCTTCCATTGTTCTGACTATAGATTCTAATGGCAGGATTACACTTAACTTTATGTTTCAGTATCTTATAAGGCTAGTTTTTACTTCATTTTCATAGAAATTCTTTTTGTTTCTTTAACAATTTTTGTTTTGTTTTTAGCATTTAGTTTTTATTACATTTAATTTTTATTTTAGGAGAGTCTGATTTAAGTCCAGATTAAATTTTCCAGGGTAATATCAAATGAAAGAAGGGGTATTATGCTTTCTTTTAAATTATTCTCTTTAATAATTTATTTAACAAATATTGATTAAATGCCCATAAGGCCTTGCATTATACTTTAAAGATGCAGAGGGGAAAGCGATCAGAGGACAATCATGATCCATACTTCCATAGAGCTTGCAGTCCAGGGTAGAGGTCAGCAACCCATGGCCCTTCAGTCAAATCCAACCCATCTCTTGTTTTTTTATTTTTATTTTAAAGCCAGTCAAATTTAGCAGTGGGGGGGCAGTTATACCAAGTCTAGTGACACTAATGTTAGTAAGTTCTGATAAGCCACTACCATCGGACCAGCCCCAGCCTACCTCTTATACAGCCTGTTTTCTCCTGTTTGTTTTTTTTTTCTAAAATGTTATACTTTTACATTTAAGTCTATGATCCATTTTAGTTAATTTTTGTATCAAGTGTGAGACTTACACTGATAGGTGTGTAGTGATATCGGGTATGTTGTTTGCACTCTTTTTTGGGGGGGCTCACAAAAAATAAACATCTAGATAATTTTATTCCTAACAAGGCTTGATATTGATGATAAATAAATCTAGTCATATAATCATTATTTTCATTTTTAAATAAATAATTATTAGTGATTTAATTAAATGATAGGTAAAATCCATGTCATATTCAGTGTAAAAACAAAACAAAAACCACACATACACAATTTAAGTAGAAAAAATTCCATGTCCAGTATCCTATTGTATTATATTTACAATGAAAAAAATGAAAGTCTTAAAAAAAAATCTTCCTTTAGAATTGATGTTTGTTTATCAATAAAGATCTGATTTTATTGTTTTCTTATTAGGTCAAGCGTCTAGCCTTGACCAGAGCCAGATTTTTAACGTAACCAGTTCTAATTCTTGCTTTTTAATTAGCCAACTCTTCCTTTTCTACTTCAAACTTACTTTATAAGGTGAAGCTAAAGAAGGATTCTCAATAAGAATTTCCCAACCCGTGCCTCTCCAAAGAAAATCTTATTAAACTATAAAACTTTACAATTGGAGGTTCTTACTTAAAAGCTGTAACATTACAAAAAAAAAAAAAAAAAAGTCACACAAAGTAGAAGACCTTTTCTGGCCTTGAGAGGCCTATGGGCAAATACTTGATTAACATGCTAAATCTGGCTTAAAGCCAACAATTTGATTTTTGGCAGGGGCGGCTCACCTATTGGGTTGAGTTATTGGGAAGGTGGCGGGGAGACCTCCACGGCCCCTTAACTCTCTCCCCCTTAGTCTCCAGGTCCCTCCAGGTGATCGACCTTCTTGACTCAACACCCAGCAGTTACCTTCCCTGATGTCCCAAGGCCTTGTTCCCTGGGGCTTGCTTTGTGGGGTACTCCTGGGTAGGAGTTCTTGAACCAGCACCAGGACTGACTCCTCTTCTGTGTGCTGTGGGTAGATGAAAGGAAGGGGTAGAAAAAATGATCTCCCTTCATTACACTAGCCTGGTCATAGGCCTGCTGAAACATTTCCCCCTCTGTTTGTTGAAGAATATGAAATGTGCACATCTATGATCGAGTTAGACAGTTAAGTGTAACGCTGGTAGGCATTGAAAATAAATAACTTGCCAACATGGGCTGTAGCTCAGCTTGGCAGTGCTTTGCTGGCATCACCATATGAAGCCTCTGCTGTGTTACACATTTGTCACATCTATATCCTACGTTTCTTCCCCTACTTCTGAATTTTTCATCAAGTTATGTTCTATGTAGACAGTACAATTACTGTGTCTAAAAAGGAAAACTGAACATTAACCATTGCTGATAGATGAGAACTAAGACTGAGTAATTTTAATAGTATTCGTTATTCTTCTGTCTTTTTCCAAAAGCCTGGGAGGCAGTGGCTTTGATTGTGAGATTAATAAAGACATTTGTCCAATTTCCCTTTGTTTCAATTCCTTGATTAAAATGTTCAGTTCACTGAAATTTGAGTTTGGGTAACATTTATCTTTCTTTCGCAGCTGGTAGTTTTGTCAAAGTACTTGTAACTTATTTCAAAGCATAAAATGGCAATGCTCTAAAATGTCAGAATACTTAACATGGGAACATCTTGGGGAGTCTGTGGATAGAATTCAAAGGGTTTTAGAATTGGAGGAAGAAATTTCTTAAATATAATTTTAGAAAAAAAGTTGTCTTTATTTTTCTAAAAGCTTTTGAAATTTAATTTCTATTGGTGACAAAGACACAGATACTGGCAATACCAATCACAGACACTTTCATAACATATTATAGTCACTGCAGATATCTCAAAACATTATGTTCATCACTATTTCAGCATAGTGGTAGTTTGTGTTATTAGGGATTAAAAATTAATATTAATACATAAGTAATATACATTATTAATTATTATTATTAAGGAAGTACATACGTAACTCACATTATATGCAAACTTTTGGTTTTTTAAAACATTTTGGTATCTATTTTGAAGTCATTGGTACCCTTTGTAATTCTGTGTATTTTTATATCCATATTAAAACATTACATTATTTACAGGAATCTTATGCTTTTCCTCATCTGTGTTCTCCTTACCAGTATTGTGTTTCTTTTTCTCCTGGTGCAGCATCAGCCACTATGTGATTGTCATGTCCATGACCATCTTTCTGGTGTTTCTCAATGGCCTGGCACAGCTGCTCACGACAAAGAAACTCAGACTATGTGGCAAACCCAAAAGCCATCTCATATGATGTTGCTGAAGCCATTATTCAGCATATGGATCCTGTTTCGCCTTCTCCTTTTAAACTAAAATCCCATCAAGGATTCAATAAGAAGATGGATATTGATGAACAGCTATGCTACTCCTATAAAGAAAACGTGTATTTGGAATCCTGAATTTACAGGTTATCTGGAATAAAGGAGCTTCCTTTTTTTTTTTTTTAGGTTTCCCAGGCATGAGATAGTAATTCTATCCGTGGAAAAGCATAGGAAAACATTCTTCATTTTTATTTTTTTGCTTTAGCTGGCAGCTCTTCTCAGTGGTGTTCAGAGCACCTGCGACAATCTGGTCCCCAACTGTACAGCTTCCCATATCCCCAAAGAAGAACACGTGCCTGTGGGGGCAGTACTGGTGGCATCCAAAATCACTGCTGTGGCTGAACTTAAGGAAATCACCAGGTGGCCCCATAAATATTTATCAGCTTTCAGCGCTGGTTTTGTCGTATTCCTAACTACTCAACAGCATCACTAGAAAGACAATGAGGGTGTGTTATTTCAAATTTACTAAAGCTTCAATAGAAAAAATGTTTGTAGGTGTTTGTCATTTTTCTTCAGTATGCAATAATACTATCTTATGCTTCTTAGTGCTGTTTCTAGGGTTTTCATCGTCAACCAGCCAGATGCAGGTTTAACCTTCACTTTTTCATGTTTGGATTCTCATGGAATTTCTGGCAATACAAAAGTAGAAAATGCTTAGTATTTGTGTCTTGTCCATAGGAAAAGATTTAAAAGGAGTAGTTTTTAATTGTAGACTCAACATCTGTTACCCCTATAGGTTTTTCGTGTATTATTTCAACAGGATTCTTTAAATCAGTGGTTAAACTTTCTGACAATATCACAAGAATTTGTGTGAAAATTGTTATTCCTTCTGGTTGTAAGATTCTAGCCCAAAGGCCTAAAATCATGTCATTAAATTTGATTTCCATTTTTAAACTATTTAATAATTCTAATGGGCAAAATATTTTGAGAACAATTTTTTTTGGGATTATCCGTAAAGAGAACTTCACATATCACTGTGGAGTTGGCGTTTTGCCCATGGTGTGCCAGTATTTTTTGGCTTATGCTAAGCTTTGCTGGTATGTGCCCCATTTAAAAAATAATTGCTTTTGAATTAAGTTAATTCACATTAACGACAAGGAAGCCCTCCACAAATTACTATAGTGTTCAAATTGGCAGATAAGTGAACAAATACGATTTAGAAGACTCAAAAATCAGCTTGGTGAAATGTAGTTTCTTAATTTCTATTTATGATGAAGTATAGTTAGAATTTATTTGTAATAATACTTCATGGTACAGCCGTAAAAGCATTATAGTCTTTTTTAAAAAGAAGTGTTTATGTTAAT
This sequence comes from Propithecus coquereli, assembly GCF_000956105.1. Classification (NCBI taxonomy): domain Eukaryota; kingdom Metazoa; phylum Chordata; class Mammalia; order Primates; family Indriidae; genus Propithecus; species Propithecus coquereli. The sequence goes on along the minus strand of NW_012149396.1, from coordinate 10,718,730 downwards.
GTGAAACCTCATGTATCAGTCTGTAATATAAAATCTAAGTGGACAACTAAGAAGCTACAGTAGCAAATGATGACATTGGCAGAAAGAGAATCATGAATTTCATATTACCTCAAAGGATTTTTTTATCTGTTTTTTTGCACATGTCAGAGAAAACTGATTTTATAAACACTTATGGCTTAACTCTTTTTATATCTAGTTTTGTCTTTGATCTATTCCCAGGTTTTCATACAGCAAAATTAATCAATATTTTATTACAACATTGTAAAAGGTGCTCAGTGCTTTATCTTTCTTTATTTTACTCTTCAAAGTATGTCTTTTTCTTAATGTTGTCCTTTCAGGTCAGTGTGAGTTTATAGAAGAGGGAAATACACCTGTAGCCACAGGCTCTCCTTGCTGCACTATAACTGGACTCACCTGGGTACAGGCCTTTTCTGTTGTGCTGTTTCTCAGGTATCTTAAAATGTTTTGAAATATATATTTTTATATTGAATAACCGAGAAAAAAATAAGATTTAGGTAAAAAGTATTTCTTAAAAGCCTTTATTTTTTTGTTCTACCTGTGCCATGCAAGATTTCCAAATTAAGACTTAAGACATTTGCTGGTTAACATTGTTTAAATTAGGAATTGTTGTAAGAATTAAAGTGAGCATATTAAATTAGGAAAATATTGAACAACAGAAAAGCCATGCCATGTCACATGGGCCTTGAATAAATTTTGGAGTGAACTCTAAGGCTTTAGGAAACTAACTGCAGCCTGTCCGTAATTTACCAGTAGGTTAATTCTCTGTATTATTATATTTAGTGTGCAATATTAGAACATAAAATGCTGTTTTATTTTTAGAAAAATTATGTTATAAATGGTGGTATATTTTTATAATAATGCCCTCAAAATTATTTATTAATGATGGAGCTGAACTATTATCAGTTATATCAGTATTTCTCATGAAAAACTCGTTCCAGATTTTAGCCAACTCAGATATTGGGAGCATCATCTAGGTCAACCCACCTCCCCCCCGCCACCTTTACACACCTGTTTTGGTAAACGTTGCTCCTCCTTTTTGACATGTAACTGTGCCATTAAAAGCATGATTTCTGATGAAGCTGGCCTAGAGGGAATGAAGAGGATTGCCTGGGTGTGGTCCCTAGAGACAGGCATAGCTGCTGCAGGGTTTCCCTCTCCTTGGGAGAACCAGGTGAGCTCCCATGTACACATTAGATGCCACCTTGTCAGGGGGCTAAAGAGAATGAAGCTAATTCAACTCAGTCATTTGGAGAGGAGCCCCTGCAGACCAGTTCTGAGGACTCTCTTAAGAGACCAGATATAACTTGATCATTTCTCACCTCTTCATAGGTTCTTTTTATGTTAACATTCCCCTCATTCTCTTTAAAATGTTTTAAAGCATTTTTGATTGTTAAGCTGTGTGCTTTCAGTACTACAGTAATGTCTTTGTAGCATTTTCCCATTTTTGCATCAGCATGGTTTATAAAAAAAAAAAGAAGGTGGGTAGGATTTCTGCACTTAATATTCATTCTATAAAGAAATAAAAACATTTGAGATGCATCACCTATTAATTTCATTAGATATGCTAAAATGGATTACAGTTGTTGCTCGACTCACCACACTTAGAATTGTAGTATTTATTTGTCACATAGCAGCATTTCTCAAAGTATGGCCCTTAGAACATCAGTTCCTTGGTATACAAATAGATGTGATAATAAACAGGGTTCCTTGATCAAATATACTTGATAAACACCTGTCAAACAAAGTTAAATACGTGTATTTATTTTAGTACTGAGGGGATGTAACCTGCTTTGTGCATTTAGAAGGGAGGAAGACAGCAGTACGTCCAAAGTTTCCACTTGCTTAATTGCAGACCCTACATTAGAGTCTGCCTCCCAATTGGTAAACATACTTTAGAAATGTCTCCATATACTTTTACACTAAAACCTCAATTTGTCAGTTTTACAAATAGGGTGTTGTATGCTTAATTGAATTTTTTTTCCCCTGAGAACTGGAAAACCATTTTTATTTTAACCTTTAATGAGGGAAAAGTTTAAAATGTACCTGCAGTTTTGCCTGACTCTGTGTAAATTATGCCTGTCATTTAGTCTTTCATGTGGGTAACTTCAGTACTGGTAGATTGCATCCGTACACAGCTCATTGTACAGCCTTGTAGTGGTTGGGACTAAGTCTATATCTTACACCTTTTACCTAAAAAGTAAATTCACAACATTATCAGCTTGTTTTCTTGTGATTTGACATTGTAAAGGGTGATTACTAATTTTTTTAAAATGCTTTGTTACAAAAAATTCTGAAAAGAAAATATCACTTATCAAGATTTCCTTTAACCTTAAAGGGCTAAAATCTAAAATTCTTATTACTCTTGAGTAAACTCATGAAAAAAGATAAATTCTCTTCACACAAGAATTTAAATAGCTTGACTTGTATCATCTACTACTTGTATCAAATATCAATAATTCCATGAATTTGTAATTTTTTTTTTTTGCTGTAAGTGGATAATCTTCAGTGGACTTGACTAATATGATTTTGGAGGAACCAACAAAGATAATTATACATCTTATAGATATCCATTAACTTTTACCTAGAATATCTCAATATTCCTACAACATCCAGGAAAAGTGGTCAGTGTATGAAAAGTTCCTGTCCTTGCTGATGAGAAGTAATGTCCTTAAAGTTAAAAACCATAAAATCAAATCCCAATTTGCCTGATATGCTTCTGCTTGTCTTGTTGTATCTCTTATGTTATTGTGATTGGTTTTATTTTATAAAAAAATCATACCACCTCAGCCAGGTGATCATCATTAAGATCAACAGTAATAAATTACATTGATAGTATGTACCTTGGGTACGATATGATGAAGATGGCATCATCCTCTATGGACCTCCTCCCCCAAACTCATAACCCCAGTATAATCATGAGAAAAACAGACAAATCTCAATACAGCACATTTTACAAAATACCTGATGAGTACTCTTCAAAACTGTCAAGGTCATAAAAAACAAGGAAAAACTAAGAAACTGTCTGAGCCAAGAAAAGCCTAGGGAGACGTGACTACTCAACGTAATGTGGCATCCTGGATGGGATCCTACAACAGAAAAGGATATTAGGTAAAAACTAAGGAAATCTGAATGAAGTGTGGGCTTTAGTTAATAAAATATCAATATTGGTTCATTAATTATGAAAAATATACTAATGTAAGATTAATAATAGAAACCAGATGAGAAGTGTATATGGAAACTCTGTACCATCTTTGCAAATTTTCTATAAAAATATTCTAAAATAAAAAGATAAAATTAATTGTAATTGTATGTTTTTAAAGTTTATACTATATACACAGTAATTTTACATAAAAGCATAAGTGATATCATAACAGATAAGCAGGGGATAGAAGGGATGATTTGTGCGTTCCTTGGTTTTCCTGTTTTCCCTATTTCTGTCTTCCCTTGTTTTCTCTGTGGGGCTCTACTCCTGCCACTCCCCTCTCTGAGCTGTGTTAGAGCCCAGTACGTATATGTATTTTTCTTACTGAATTAGTTTCCATCAATTATTATAGTAATCCATTTAACTTCATGAATTTCCATTAGTTATTATGTTCAACATAAATATCATGTGAGTGTGTAGTGGTCAGTTGTGCCTTTGCTCAGCATTCTCTTTTCTTGAGATAACTGTGCCTCCATGGCTAACTTAGTGTTTCTGGCAAGAGCTAAGTGTCTTTTATGACTCTTTTCTTACCACAGTTGACTAGTTTAGGGGTGCTTATTTGACCCAAGCCAGGCCAATCTGAGTTCTTTGCAAGATTTTCAAGCAGGAACTGAGAGGAAATTTCTAAGATGCAAAGTTCAGGAGCTGTTGGTGGTCAAGTTTAATTAAAGTGAGATATTCCAGTAACCTTCCAATAAGTAATCTCTTCCAAAAAAAAAAAAGAGGGATTGATTTCACTGGCAATTCTCAGAACACAGTGGATTATGACAAATCCAAAGCTCCACTTAAAATGTTTATGTTAGTATTTGCTCTTTTCACGTTATAAGTTGGAATTGAGGGGGCAGAATGGTTCCATGAAAACTATCTCAGACTTTATCACCCTGACTTACAGTACTATTTTCATGCCTAATATTACAAAATGTTTAAGTGCCTGTTTTGGTATTACATAGTGAAAATAGTAATTAAAAATCTAAGCTTTACATAGCCTCTATCCCCAAGAAATGCAAAGAGCTCTTGCATATTCATTCCTCCAAAACAAAATAATTCTCTCGTAGGTGCTACTGGAGAAATAATAATCACTATGGAGAGCCTGCCATATGCCAGGCCCTGTGGCAGGTGCTTTACATTCATTATCTCATTTAATTGAGTCATTGTGCTAAGCCAGACCTTGGGGAACCTGGTCTGGGTTCCAGTCTGTCAAGAAGGACATCTTAGATTCTGCTCAAGTTTGGTTTTACTTTAGTAAAAGCAACAAATAAGCACTGGAAAGATAATAGTGAGAGAAAAATGTGCAGCTCTTTTTGGCCCTCCTGCAGGTCTCCCTAGCTCACCTTGTCTCCACCAAAGATTGGAGCTCTTCAAAGCCTGAGTAGAATGGCATGCCCAGTAAGGCAGAGGAGCACAGAGCGTGAGCCCGCTGCCCTCTGTGCTCCCAGCCATGGCAGCATTCCCAAATGACCTGCAACACCGTAAGAGGCAGCTGTTGCACTGCTCAGGAGGACCAGCTTCACCAGGCCTTTACATCCCTGTTGTGTCTGCCCCCGGACCTTCTCTCAGTGCCTGTGCCTGCATGACAGGGGCCCCGGGCTGTTCCACCCATGTCTACCTAGGGTCTTTGTGGTCAGGCCTGGCCATGGCCCACATAATGCCAACAAAAATAGATATTACCAAAAAAAAAAAAAAAAACAGATATTAGCCTTATTTCCCAGATAAGAAAACTGACATTCAAAGGGTTTTTAAATGCATTTCCCAGACCTGCCCCCGTCCCCCGCCCCAGTTAGCAAGTTGACTTGCTAGTCAACTCAGACCTAATTCAGTCTGACTCTAAAGCCAAGACTTTTAACTGCCACACTCTGCAGAATCCCTTAGGGATATACAACTGCTTCCTTGGGGATGCCAGAAAAATAGTCCACACAGAGGACAGCAATTTGAAAATCTGAATACTTTTATGCTTTGCTTAAGTCACATGAGTGGAATTGCATAGATGATGACAACAGTAGCCTTAATCTACAGGCCAGTGGCATTAATTAAAATAACCCATTGCATTAATTAGCAAATAATTTGATATCCTCTTGTTGCCAGGCAGAGTGGAGATACAAAGTGTAAGACATCAGCCCTGCCCTTGAACTTGTGGTGTAATTAAAGAGATAATAGTAATTCCACTGGCAGATAATATTTACTGAGTGGTTCCTCTGCACCAGCCCCTTGACTCAAGTCCCTCATATGAACCACCTCAAGGAAGACCAGCAATATAAAACATGGACGGTTGAATGCTAAGTGAGTGGCCAGACACAGACAAAAAGTACTGTCAGTGATGGGAGTACTAACATACCAGTTAGCATCTACTAAGATAAGTATTCTTTAAGGGCAAGTGGCAATGATGTGCTTCACCTGAAAAGCCAGTGTCCTGACCAGCAGTTGATATAAGAGAATGGCACAATATGGCCACTGAGAACCAGCAGAATGAAACTAGACCTTCTGTGGAGAGCCTTGTGGCTCCTAGTCTAGAATCTCTCGACTGTTCCCCCTTTCCATAAACCATATGTTATGTAAGATCAAGTGCTAAAATGTCCAGAGGAGGGAAGAACAATATAATCCATGGTTCACATGTATTCTACTTTAGTTGTGGCAAACATTGCTAGCTACCTACCCAATATCCATTCTCTCCTTTTTTATAATCAGAACCCTGCTTTGTTTATCAGAAATATGTCCAGATTTTTTAAAAATCCCATTCTCCTTTGCAACAAGTCATGCAACGCAATTCTTTTTTTTTTTTTGAGACAGAGTCTCACTGTGTTGCCCTGGCTATAGTGAGTGCCGTGGAGTCAGCCTAGCTCACAGCAACCTCACACTCCTGGGCTCAAGCGATCCTTCTGCCTCAGCCTCCCGAGTAGCTGGGACTACAGGCATGCACCACCATGCCTGGCTAATTTTTTCTATATATATATATTTTTAGTTGTCCAGATAATTTCTTTCTATTTTTTGGTAGAGACGGGGTCTCACTCTTGCTCAGGCTGGTCTAGAACTCCTGACCTTGAGCGATCCACCCGCCTCGGCCGCCCAGAGTGCTAGGATTACAGGCGTGAGCGACCGCGCCTGGCCAACGCAATTCTTATTGGCTCTGGCCAATAAGATGTAAACAGAAGCTTCTGGGCAGGGTTTCTGGAAAGCTCTTAGCTGGCGTGATCCTTTTTGCCTGCTGCCTTTTCCCCTTTTCGTATCTGAAATATAGGCAACCTGCTGGAGGTGGAGTACTTATTTTGCAACCTTGCAATAACACATTTGAAAATGAAACTGCCTGGAAAAGAAGGCTTAGCTGGAAGAGGGGAAATGGCTGGGTGCATGATAGAATCCCTCAGCCACTCACATACCAGCCTAGGACAGCCCACCTCCAGCTTCTTGATACGTGAGAAAAATGAAGCCTCTTTTGGTTAAACACCCTAAATTTGTTGACCCTTATGTTCCCGACACACTTGTTGAAATTAGAAATGTAAGTGCTTAACTTAATAAATTAGGTTTCTTAAATAATGCCTTCTATGAAAATAAATAATCGAACTGTCTGGTTTCCCAAGGGGATTTCACAGCAGTGGGAATTTAAACCTGATATTGAGTTACATTGTTTTGTTTAGAGATGACCATAATCAAGGCATTGGTTCAGGGTCTAAGTTGAACTTTATATAACTGCACAAAAATCAATTGATTAATTTGCTATTGCTTATTTTTGGGGTGCATTTTCTTTTCAGATTATATATTTATACATAATATATAACAACATATACAGTCTTATTAACTCCATTGCTAACTTTATTGGAAATTTAAACAACTTAGTATTGATTTTTTTCTACACTGTATTGACTATTTTGTTGACTGAATTGACTGATCAGTTAATTGCAAACAGTTGAACAGACTTTAAGTATAGATCCAACTTCAAGGTAGACATTTATGTCCATGTGGGCAAAAAGTTATTAGAGCCAGAGAACAAAACAAAATAAGAACATCTTGGCTTCTAGCCATTCACCAATGGGTTGTATGATTTTAAAATGTTTGCCATGTGCCTGTAGTCCCAGCTATGCAGGAAGCTGAGGAAGGAGAATCACTTGAGCCTGGGAGTTTGAGGCCAGCCTGGGCAACATAGTAAGACTCCATCTCTAAAACATTAAATTTAAAAACATTTAAAAATTTTAGTAAAATAAAATGTTTGCCACTTTATCCATTGGTTCCCAAATCTAGACCCCTGCCTCCTTCAAGACTTTACCATGTGACAAGGGAAACACAAAGATGTATTTGATCTGATTCTTGCCCTCAAGAAACTTATAATCCAAATTGGGAGACAGAACTCATATGATTATTGGTTATGAGCATATACTCTAGAATCACACAGACCCATCTGGGTTCTGCCTCTTGTTAGTTGTGCAACTTCAGGCAAACCTCTCCAAGTCTCCAATGACTCATTTGCAAAACCGTGACAATACTGCCTGCCCTATGACATGGTTATTGGTCTCATTGCACTTACGACTTATACTAGATTGAAACATTAAATGTATTAAATTATTTGTGTACAAGCTTTACCTCCCAATAAGGATATTAGTTCCTTAGTGCATTGCTAAAAGTTTGGGTCTAGATTATAGTTGTTGAATAAAGGCAGCATGTGGTATTTGCTCTATGAGCAATGCATGCAATAAATGCTTAGAGACTCAGAGAGAGAAAGCTCAGGAAAACTGATGTGCTGAGAAGTTTAAATTTCCAATAAAGTAAAAACAGTGTAATTAGGAAAGTGCACTTTTCAAGTTGGTTATGTGTAGGCCATTGGCTTGGGTCATGTTTGCACGAGATTCTTAACATTCACCTTTGAGGCATGTGCCAGCTGCTTTCCAAATGGTATATGAAGCAGAAGAATGAAGAGTTTTCCTTACTTTTCTTTTTATCAGGCTTGAAGAGTGGAGGTAAATAGTGGTTGTTTGTTTTCAAGTAACTGAAGTTTTCTAAAGAACTGGAAGTCCACAGTATACTTAGTATAGTGGGTTGAATTATGCCCTCCCCCAAAAGATATCTTCACGTCCTAGCCCCCAGAATTTGTGACTATGACCTTAACTGGAAAGAGTCTTTGCGGATATGATGATGGATCTTAAGATGAGATCATCCTGGGTGACCCAGGTGGTCCCTAAATCCAATGACAAACGTCCTTATAAGGGACAGAAGAGAACTCAGAAGGAGGAGAGGCCGTGTGAAGACAGAGTGATGCAGCCACAAGCAAAGGACACCTGGAGCTACTAGCAGCTGGAAGAGGCAAGGAAGGATCCTCCTCTAGAGGCTCCAGAGGGAGCATGATTCCACTGATACCTTGATGTAGGATTGGGAACTGTGAGAGAATAAATTTCCATTAGTTAAGCCACTCAGTTTGTGGTAACTTGTTATAGCAGCCACAAGAAGTAAGCACACTGGGGAGGTGAATTATACACAACAATCAACTACTTGTTTAGTACTTTGCCACGTACCACTCAAGTCCTTATCATAACACGTTAGTGACAGAGACATGAAAATAGAAAAGAAAAAAAAAGGTACAGAAGAAATATTTCCTCTCATTTTTTCTGAGTTTACATTTTTGAGGCAAGATCAGGGTTGTGCCTGCATTTTTGGATAAGATGTTCTTCGTCCTCACTGCATCTGGGATTAGTGTTGACTGTAGGAAAGCCATGCTTCTTCCTTGGGACAAAGCATCCCTCCACTTTTCAAGTCCCTTCAAAGAAAACTTCTCTTTGCTGAAATGCATCTTAGTGGACTCGGAGGTTCGTCTCTACTTTCTATTCCAAGGGTTCCCGTTAATAGTTTCAGACAAATTTGTACCATGATGTTTCTCCTCAGTCTCGGTTTATGAGGTACCCGTAAAACATGTGTCCACTTTTTAACTTAGAAACCCCCCAAGGCACATGCAGTGCCGCACAAAGATGGAAAGATCATTATCTTTTTTTCCCCCATTTTAAAAGCACAGATCATAGCACTTGCATGGGTGACTCGAGCAATTTACTGGGCCACAAGTTTGTGTATTATAGTTCACCATGAAATGAGAATATAAAAATATCAGCCCATAAACTTGAACGTGGAGTTAATTATTCTTTAATGTCAAGATTGCTGATGGTTTTGCTTTTCTGGAATGTTTCTGCCATGTTTTTCTGGAAGTAGTGAAGAGATCCTGAGACTTTCTTTTTCCCTTTGATATTTTTGGTGTTTATGTGTCCAGATCCAGTTGAAACCAGGAAGTCAAAAGCCTGTGATAAACCTGGCTGTCTTTTAAACCCTCAGGGGCTTACTTAAGAAGAGCCTCATTCTCAGTAATTCCATGGCAGAATTAGACATAGTAAGTTAGACATACCACCACGGGCCCCCGTAACAGGGCCTGGCACCATGGCAAGGACATTCTCTGAATCTCAGACTGAAGCCTGTGAGTGGCATTTCGTTTGCTAAGCCCCTGAGTCTTATGTAATGCTAACTGACATTCTGGTTTATAAGATCTCATCTCATGTCAGCTTGATGGCTGGAGCTACTGTTCTTAATGCTCCCAGGGCCTCGGAGGCTGACCGAACTCACTGGAGTCTGAGATGGGAGAATAATGAGGTGAGGACCTGTTAGCCATTCCCTGGGCCTCTGTGTTTGAGAGCTTGTGCAGCCAGAGACTCACTCACGGGTCCCCTTATTTTATCTGCTCTTACACCTCCTTTAGGATGCCACTAACACCAGGAATAAAGCTGGTGAGTCCTGGGTCTGGCTTTGTGATTCTGACCTCGTGCAATGAATGCTTTGATGTGAACTGCAGATGCACGTGACTTCTGTCGCTGCATTAGATGAAGTTTAATAAAAATCCAGCACTTTCTGCTAAGGATTCTATTCTGCTCTGTGTTCCCATTCCTAGTCGCCCCTCTCACCTCCACCCCCAGCATTTGTTGTTGTTTTTCTGAGTGGAAATTTGAAGTTCTGGCCTTACTCCTGACTATATCCTGGGGTGTAGCAGTCACTGGTACTAAACACCCCATTCCTCTCCTCATTAAATTCAGCTTTCTCAGACTGAGCCAGTTCAACCAGCTGGCAGCAGAGCAAATGTGTCTCCTTCAAGAAAGAGAAGTTTCACGTCCTTTCTTGTATCCATCTACCCAAACATCCTTCCATCCCCTTTCTCTCTGTATCTCCCTTCCAAAAGCTTTACTCGAACTCTTGTATGTCAGCTATGAGGTTGGATTAGGAAAGCTGAAATGATTAGACACCCTACATTGACCTTAACCATCACATTCTCCCCAGGCTTTGAAGGAAGAGAGGAAGGCCAGCAGGAGTATGAGAACAAATGAGAGAGGGAATGATCCAAACTGTTCTCTGATCGGTTCATCCAAAGGGGCAGAGAAAAATGAAGAGTGGCATAAAGCCATCAAGAGATGGGACAGTCCTCCTTCATCCAAAGCGTCTTCCTCCCACCCTGTCCTGTCCCTGTCAAAACTCTATGACTACACAGAGCTCCATGGGAGGAAGACAGAGAGGGGGAAAGCTCAGGGAAGTGACTCTGACCAGTTGTCACTAGCCTCCATGCCCTGACCCGGTGGTGTGTCCAGGTCTGTGTTGTATTTGAACCCTCTGCAGCCTTGGACTCTGGTGACCATTTTATAGCTCTGCAATGTCTGCGCTGTTTCATATGCAGAGTTGGTGGATCTACTGATCCAAAAGACAAGCACGTGGAACTGCTTTTTTGGAATTGGAGTAGTGTTGCTATCAAGGAAGACTGTTTGCCTTTCTTCCTCTGATAACTTCCTTACTTAGGAAGCAAACTCAGAACCTTATCCTTGTTTGTTCCACATTCTCAGAAGCTAAGAAAACAGAATTAGACAGTTACTATCAAAGGAACAATGACACCCCACTTGTTTGGAAAACTCCAGCAACTTTGATGTACATGAAAACGTAGATCATTTTCAAAACGGCACTTTTTTCAGAATTATTATCCTTTACTGCACGATGTTTTTCAGCTTGAATGATTAGAATCATAATATGGACAAGAAGGAGTACAAACTTGCTTCTAAAATTTTAAGCAGAAAATTTCTGAAGTTTGTCAAGAACTGCTACTGCCACCTAAATAATGGCATTTCCTGTTTTAATTTCGTATATTGATTTTTAAGGCAGATGGTCCTAATGACCTAACCCTATCTCAGGATGGTTTGATTCATTGTTTCAGAGGCTGACACCCTGGAAGTATAAACAACCAAATGGCTCAGGAGAATAAAGTTAGCAGAATCTCTCTGCTGTATCAACACTGTTGTGGATTTCTGCCAGTCACAACTGGCAAACAGAGACTTCCCCAGGAGGATCAAGTATATAAAGGCATGAAGCACCTGAAAACTGTCAGGCATTCTTATCATCCTTGTCATTATTAGGAGCAAGGGGAAAGAGATGGACGTGAACTTGCCAGCCATTTGGTAGGATATCTCTGTGGATTGTGGTCTCGATTGCTAGCAGTAGCCTTGCTGCAGGACAGCACAGTGTAAGTGATCACATTGGAATATACTATGTACTGATGGAAAAAAGGTGCATTTAAATAGAAATTAGTATTTATCATCTTACTGTCTTTTTAAAATCTTGTCCTAAGGGGGAATAAAATCCTTCTTAGGCCACAATGATTTGCACATTTGCAGTATTTATGGTTCCACGTTGTTCTGCAATGACAAAAGTGTCACCTCTTTCCTACTTCCCTGGCAACTTCTGATGTGTCTGTCAAGTCCCCAAAGCAGATTCATCATGGAATGTCTTTTGACAAGAGCCCTAGTGGCGGACCCAGAGCTATGAAAACAGCTGGGATTCTCTGTGTGTAGGAAGTACATTGGCTATATTTTGAAGGAATAACAGACATTGAACTTTATAGAACTGCTACCCAAGACATTTTTAAAGTAGATTACTCTTCAACTTGAAAGATGTGGCTTTTTAAGAGAGGCCTGTAGGCTGCTATTTATCTTTGCTCTTGTGCCAATATCAGTATAATTTGTCATTGGTGAGGTCGTGGGGCTGTAGAGTCTGTAGTAATCACACACATAATGAGACTTTTCACCTGTTTTTGAAATTCAAGGAGGGTTAAGATTGCTTAAATGTGTACCATTCTTTAGAAGTTATAATCCTGGTTCTTGTTCAAATTGGCCGTTCAAGTCTTTTTTTTTTCCTGCCAACTGTTAGATTATCTGGTGAAAAGCGACATAATAGCATTAACTTTATCCTGCCATTTAAATCTCAAAATTCACATTCC
>NW_012149396.1:10692641-10694799 GCF_000956105.1 Propithecus coquereli | reverse complement strand
CGCCAATAAAATGTTGCCTGGTCTTCCTCCCAGAAATGCTGGTGGGGATACCTCTCTCCAGAGGGAAGGCTGGGAAGGTTTGCCAGCAACCCCTGCATAAAATCAGGGCTTCTGATCTCAGTGTTTCCTCTCCTATAACATGCCCCACTGTGTGTGTAGACACCTGGCTCTCTTCACGTCACCCAGTGGGATTGCGGCTCAGAGAAATGAAGCAATGATGTTACTCTATTGCTGTGAGTAATAAACTGTCTTGTCTCTAACTCAGAAGGCCTGTGTCTATGAAACTGTGACAAGATACCTTGTTAGCTTACAAGCAGAGTGAAATCTCACACTCTTGCACAGTTCCTTACTTGACGTATAACACAATTTGTTTATCTATCGATCTGTTAATGGACATTTGGGTTGTTTCTAATTTTGGGGTTATTATAGGTAAAACTGCTATGAACATACATGTATAAGTCTTTATATGAACACTTACTTCCTTTTCTCTTGAGTAAACACCTGGATCATATGGTAGGTGTATGTTTCTTTTAAAAAGAAATTTCCAAACTATATTCCAAAGTGGTTGTACCATTTTTTATTCCCACCAAAAGAATATGAGAGTCTCTGTTCCTCTACAATCCTGCCAACTCCTTGACATGCTCAGTCTTAAAATTTTAACCATTCTAATAGATGTGTGGTGATATTTCATTGTGATTTTAATTTGTATTTCCCTAATGACTAATGTGCTAATGTCCATATATCTTTTTTAGTGAAGCTTCTATTCAAATCTTTTGCCCATTAAAAAAAAAATAGCTGTTTTAAAGTTTTTATCTGCAAATTCCATCATCTCTGTCATTTCTAGATATTTCAGTTCTCCTAGTTCCAGATCATACCTAGCTGCTTCTTCACATGTTTAGAGATACTCACATAGTTGAGTATCTACATTTTGTTGTATTCTTTTTCTTTAAATTTTGACTGTTTTATTTATTTATTCTTTAATTTCAGAATATTATGGGAGTACAAACATTTTGGTTACATATAATGCCTTTGCCTCACCCAAGCTAGAGCTACAAGTGTACCCATCCTACATATGGTGTGCTCCACACCTGTTAGTTTTGAGTTTACGCATCCCCACCACCTCCCTCCCAAGGTTTCAACTAAGAGACTCCTGGAATTGATAAATGAATTCAGTAAAGTCTCAGGATACAAAATTAGTGCACACAAATCAGTGGCATTCATATATGCTAATAATGGTCAAGCCGAAAATCAAATCAAAGACACAACACCTTTCACAATACCATCAAAGAAAATTGAATATTTAGAAATATATTTAACTAAGGAGGTGAGAGACCTATACAGGGAGAACTACGAAACACTGTATTCTTTACTAGAGTGTTGAATTTTGTTCTAACTGGCAGTTCATTTCCTCATACATCATTTTGATATTTTTAAGGGTTGGTTTAAAGCTTCATTAGGGTAGGTATAGAGTAGCCCTTCTGGGATTTCTCCACTCTGGCTAATCAGTACTTGAACATCTCCAGACCTATTCAGGCTCCAGTAGTTCAATCCTCAGCTCCCCAGGGTTTTTTGATCAGCTTCAGGGAGTCTTACCCTACCAATGAGTAGCTTGGTATTTAGCCAAAGCTTCAAGGAAACTCTGTGCAGGTATCTGGAACTCCTCCTCTGCCTGGCTTCCTTCCCTATGGTACCTTGCCCTTCACATTCCAACTGTCTCACTAGTCCGAAATTCCACTTTCTGCCTCCTGAGTTCAGCAAGGACACTGTGCTATTTGGCTTCTTCCCTGCGCCACAATCTGGAAAGTGCCTGAAGTCAGAAAGGACATCATGGGACTGACCTCTTAGGGATCACAGGCTTGTTCTTCCTTTTGCCCAATGTCCAAAAACTGTAATTTCATGTTTTGCCCAGTGTTATTATTGTTTACTGAATGAGGGCTAGGCCAGTACCAGTTAATCTATCATGGCCAGAAGTAGAATTCCAAGTATGCTGTTTTGGGGAATTTCATTTACAATGGTGCATCAGGGAAGGCTTCCCTGAGGAACAGGTGATGATTGGGATGAAAAACTTGGAGCAGTGACTCACCTGGCCTCCTGAAGTGGCCACCTTTTGCCTCCTGATGAGGCAAAGAGATTATTATCTCCTAAGAGATTATTAGGA
>NW_012149396.1:10690726-10692591 GCF_000956105.1 Propithecus coquereli | reverse complement strand
TCAAAATTTGGGGGCTAAGGTTGGAGTCATAGAGGAAAAGAGAATAGTGAAAAGGACTGAGACAGACTATAGGGGAGGAAAAGGAAGAGAACCAAAGTCAGGGGGAAGAGAATTTCTAGAAGATTGTGGTAAATGTTATTAGATATCCCAGAGAAGAGGCCAAGTAAGATGTGGGCTGGAGTTTGCACTGCTGGAGGAAGTCGCTGGTGCCCTGGAGCCTGGAGAGGTGCTTGACTGGCGACAGCAGGGCAGTGCGATATGTCTTTCCCTTGTCACTTAGCAGCTATAGAACCCCAGAGGTTCTCTCCTTTCCGAAGGAGCTTGAGTTTTGGTTTTTCGTTTAACCCCATTCCTTCCCTGCCATCTTCTTTAGTACCCCTGTAGTGGACTTAAGTGCTTTTAGGTTTGATGTACTTGTTTGTAGGGTTTCTAAAATCCAACATGTACATCTAAAAGGAAGAAACTAATTAATATACATAAACCTTTTCAAGTGATTTCTAGTTATCTAGATGATAAACTCTTTGTATTTTAATTTCTTAGGGAAAAAACCCCACTTTTAGCTGCTCTGTGTATTCTAGAAGAATACAGGCAGTCCTTGCTTTGCACAGTTCTGACATGCACACATTCTAGTTACTATGCTTCAGTTGAGTAACACTGGTCCCCAACAGCATGGTTCAAATTCCAGTTACCATGGTATATTAGCTCTAAGTAGTTGCATGAAGTATGAACGTCACTGTCAGCTCTTCAGTCCACACATCACTGTGTGAAGGACAGATGAACATCATGATTACTGCTCTCAAAGTCTGTCAGTGACTGGTCACTGTGTATCTGTGATTTAGTTCACGCACAGACAGTAAAGTGTGCAGTTGTGTTGCCTCCTTGTCTCCCAGTGATAGATAAAACCACATGACCTTTCCCAACAATAGATAATCAAAAGAGGGAATTGACCAACAAAGATGAGATTGCTGCCCCAAAACCCCAAAAGTGATGAGGCTGTAAGTGAAACTAGAATCAAACATAAATGGAGTTATAGAAGAAATAGCTCACTGTGGGACTGTTGACACTGTCACCATTGAGCTACGCAGCTGTAAAAACTTAGTGAAGGTGAATTTAATGACAGGAATGAGGAAAGTAGTTGTGACTCAAATGTCCATTGAGTGAATGAGCAAAACGTGGTATACCTATGCAACTGAATTTTATTCAGCAATGAAAAGAACTGAAGTACCGATACATGCTACAACATGAGTGAACCTTGAGAACATTATGCCAAGTGAAGGAAGCCAGTCGCAAAAGACCACAGATTGTGTGATTTCATTTATATGAAATGTCCTAAATAGGCAAATCCATAGAGACAGAAAGTAGATGAGTGGTCGCCAGGAGTCACTGCTAATAGGTATGGGGTTTCTTTTTGGGGTGATGAAATATTCTGAAATTCATTTGTGGTGACAGTTGTACAACTCTCTGAATATTACAGTCAATGCTTCATGTCTGTGAGTTTCATATCTGTGGATTCAACCAACCACAGATTGAAAATATTTGGAAAAATAATTGCTTTTGTACTGAACATGTACAGACTTTTTTCCTTGTCATTATTCCCTAAACAATACAGTATAACAGCTATTTGCATATCATTTACATTGTATTAGGTATTATAATTAGGTAATTGAGAGATGACTTAAAGTATATGAGTAGATGTGTAGGTTATATGCAAATACTATGCCATTTTATTTCAGGAACTTGAGCATCTACAGATTTTGGTATCCACACAGGGTCGTGGAACAAGTCCCCCACAGATACCAAGGGATGACTGCACTAAAAACTAATGAATTGTGCACTTTGAATTTTATGGTATGTGAATTATATCT
>NW_012149396.1:10682313-10683416 GCF_000956105.1 Propithecus coquereli | reverse complement strand
TGAAGGAGGCAATGATTTTTACATGTGTATGGATCAAACAGAACCAGTCCACTGAATGTGCATGGGCCAGCCCCTCCAGGCTGGCATAGGCAGCCAACTGCTGTTTCTGCTTAGTTCTTCATCTTGATCTCTCCCATTCCCAGCCCCACCAGACCAGCTGGAGGGCTCCCAGATTCTTTTGTTAAACTTCTTTTCCCAGGGGAGGCTGGAGCCAGCTCTGCTTTCCCTGTGTGTTCTCTGTGAGACCTCTGGTTTTGACTTTATGCCCTGTGCCTATTAGTTCCCAGGCAGTTCAGAATTGGTCCTTTGAGGTTTTAGCTATTACCAAAGCCTCTGACTGCTCTTCTCTCAAGGTGGGAAGGAATAAATATGGAAAAACAGGATAAACTTTTGTGTTACATACTATTGGTTTCTGACTCAAATCCACCGTCCCTGTCTTTTTTGCTAGTGGAAACTCAGTTTTGTTCAGGGTGGTAATATGCCCAATAAAACATTGACTTCGACCCTTATAGAAAGGTGTGGCCAAGTGGGATAGTGTGGTCAATGAGATGTAAGAGGAGTTACTGGGTGGGGCTGTTGGGAAACCTTTTTATAAAGGGGCTGACAGAATAGGTCATGCTTTTTGCACTTCACCAGGCACTTCACCATGCCCGGACTGCAGAAGCACCGCCTGGAGGTGTAGGAGACATTTTACAGACATAGGGCTGTAGGCGAAGGTCTAAGTTGCAAGAGCAGAGAGCTAAAAATAGGGTGGGACGACCTACCTCTGGATGACCTACCTCTAGACCCCTTGTTATGTGGAAAGAATGAACCCTTTGCTTTATTTAGGCTACTGTTTAGTTGATTTTTCTGTTATTTGCAGTATAATGCAAATCTAAATGATACTACTTTATGTGTGCAATTAAGATAAATATTTGTTTCTGTCCATGGGAGAAGTAATAAACACAACAGCATAGAAGGTATTTAAGGGAGGGTTAGATGTTTATTGCTCAGGGATATTTAAGGAGATTCCTGCATGAAGTGGAAAGTTGAACTTGGCACAAAAGCAGAAAATCAATTTATAAAGAAAATAATTTGAGATAAAAGTGGCTTATGGCACCACA
>NW_012149396.1:10672397-10675343 GCF_000956105.1 Propithecus coquereli | reverse complement strand
CTTTGTTGCCCTTGGGGGGAGCCAAAGGCCAACATGGAGACAGCCACACAGGAAACAGGAAAGCAGTTTGGTGGAGTGCCAAGTGAGTATGTCATAGAGATAGGTACTTGGAAATCAATGCTATTGTTCAGTTTCTGGGCAAAAGACCTCCTGTGTGAATTGGGATTTATGACTGTTGGCTGGAGATAATGTCGGGGAGTTGGGGTGTGCAATCAGTTCTTTTTAAGAAGATGAGCTTTAGAGAAATTTCCTGAGAGGGGAGAGTGATACTTGGGAGCCAGGTGAGGGGAGGGGAGGAGTTTGGATAAACTCAAGGGAAGCAAGGTTATCCCAGGGTGTTCCATAAGGACCTGGCAGTGTTTGGTAAGGTCCTATCCCACAGAAACCCACTCTAAGGCAGAGTCTGACAGCGAAGCGAATGGGTGAAGAGATGATCTTGGCTGCAATATTTTAAACTAACACAGCTGTAACTGGTATGGGTGCCAGTTGAGGGTGCTGTAAAGAAGGCTGCAATAAGGTCAGGTGGTAAACTGTGGTTATGAACAGAGCAGGGAATCTTGGATTCCTGAGACTTTCCCTTCCCGGCCAGTGTGATGTTGGCAGTGAGATAATCCTGGTACAAAATAACAAAAGAAACAAACAAAAAACCCCAGACTGAAGTCGTCTCTCCCCATCCACCAGCTGAAACTCTTCCCATCCTGAGCACCTGCTACTCCTCTCATCCCGCAAAGCAAAACTTGCCTTTACTTGTTTTCTCCCTCACTGCTCCCTCTCTAGCTCTGGGTCTTTTGAGATGTGGCTTATTCTTTATTCTTCTTGGACTCTGTCTGGATATATATATTTTTTCAGAGACAGGGTCTTGCTGTCACCCAGGCTAGAGTGCAGTGGCATCATCATAGCTCACTACAACCTCAAATTCCTGCATTCAAGTGATCCTCCTGCCTCAGACTACAGGCACGTGCCACCAAGCTTGGCTAATTTTTTTTTTTTTTTTTTTTAGGGATGGGGTCTCACTATGTTGGTCCACCTAGTCTTGAACTCCTGGGTTCAAGCGATCCTCCTGCTTCAGCTTCCGAAAGCACTGGGATTATAGGTGTGAGCCACTGTGCCCAGCCTGGATATTTCTTTTAACCACATTTTGTATTTCCATGGAAGAACTCTGGCTTTGAAAAAGCATGAGGAGAGGGATGAACAAGAGTTGAGAAATGTGAAGGGAAAACTGCCAGAATTTGGGAAAAGCCAGGACTTGGTGAGAGATAGGTGAGTTTAAATGACCTGGAGGCTTCTCTGTTAGAAGGTGAATAGTATGGGGGCCCCTGGTAGCTCCATATTTTCATAACTGGCTTTGTTCTCACCATGTTCTTACTTCAGGAGCACACAAGGTTCATCCATGGTTATGGGAGAGGAGGTCCAGTCTAAGGGCACAAATGCTGGTAGATGACAACAGAGTTTTGGCTTTCTGTAGAAAAGTTCAGGACTAGATGGATAAGTTTCTTCCACAAAAATGTGGAATTTTCTCAATATTATAGGTGTAAATAGTTTAGGAGATAAATGACAAAACTAAGATTTAGATGGCTTGATTTGGAGCACAAGGGTTTTTCCCTCCTTTCAGAGTTGGGCATTACACTGGTCCAAAAGGGCCAGTGTAAAAGACACAAGCTGATGGTGCTGGGCCTCGGTGTCCTACCACGTTGTCCTGTCTGAGTTGATCGAGGAATCTCTGCTCACAAGGCATCCCAGAAGACCTGCTTCAGCCAAAACCACTGAGAAGCAATGGTCTTTTTGATGGTTGTACAAGGTGGGAGGAAGAAGGATGCTATAGGAATCACCTTCCTTAATAATTGGCCACAAGATATTGAATTTGTGGTTCAGTCATTACAATAGCCATATAGATGAGCCTTCCAATGCTGTGGCCTTTTGGGTTTCCTCTCTTCTCCAGTGATCTGCTCCCTACCCTCTTTCAGCCACTCACTCCTGTGGTCAAACCCTAGATTTTATCATCACCATTAACTACACCATCTCGACAGTCTCAAGCAGAAGTGAATTACTTTCTCATCACCTACCAGCAACTCTTCCAGGAAGCCCAATAATCCTAAGACTTACCAGATCTTTGGTCTGATTGCCTTTTTATTGTCCCTTACCTAATTCATGTCTTCATATCCCCCAATATCCAGCTTAGATTCCATGACACGGTATTATTTGCACTGTCAGTTCCTTTGCCTCTGTCTCTAATTTGCCTAGAAAAACCTCAAACTTTTGTTAATCACTTTTCCACCTAGTTTATTCCTGTAGATGCACATCATGGCTGAAGAACAACACCTAACCATGCTGATTGGTCCCGCTCTAAATTCATAACTGATAACTTCGTGTGGACTCCTAGAGCTGTCTGGAAATCCTGTTACACTACCCAGCTCTCCTGGACACCTATTTTATACCCTTTTCTCTTTCCTCAAGTCTCCCACACCTCCTTCTGCTCTTCACCCTGAGTTGAAGACATTGTTTAACTTCCTTCTGCTCTTACCCCAAAATCTGTCCACCTACTTATCTCCATCTGGCCTCCCTCCTCTTGTTGGGAACGAACCATCTATGTTCCCATCGTGATCAACGTCTCCCCTTGCCCAAGAGGTCCTGTCTGCTCTCACTTCATCAGGGATATCTATCTGCAGTTCTCTCTTCTTTATCCCTTATTATAGGATCATTCCCTCCAGCATTCAAATATGTTGTTTCTTTTCCCATCTTAAAACAAACAGACCTTTAACACCACACTCCCGTCCAGCAGTTGCTCCATTACTGTATCTATTTCAGCAAAACTCCAAGTGTGCTATACAGTCAGCCCTTCATATCCTGGGTTTCTGCATCCGTGGATTCAACCAACTGATGACTGAAAATATTTTTTTTTTAAAAATTAAGAAAATGTAGCATAACAACTATTTACACAGCATTTAC
>NW_012149396.1:10670530-10672347 GCF_000956105.1 Propithecus coquereli | reverse complement strand
TAACTTCCTTCTGCTCTTACCCCAAAATCTGTCCACCTACTTATCTCCATCTGGCCTCCCTCCTCTTGTTGGGAACGAACCATCTATGTTCCCATTGTGATCAACGTCTCCCCTTGTCCAATAGGTCCTGTCTGCTCTCACTTCATCAGGGATATCTATCTGCAGTTCTCTCTTCTGTATCCCTTTCTATAGGATCATTCCCTCCGGCATTCAAATATGTTGTTTCTTTTCCCATCTTAAAACAAACAGATCTTTAACACCACACTCCTGTCCAGCAGTTGCTCCATTACTGTATCTATTTCAGCAAAACTCCAAGTGTGCTATACAGTCAACCCTTCATATCCTGGGTTTCTGCATCCGTGGATTCAACCAACTGATGACTGAAAATATTTTTTTTTAAAAATTAAGAAAATGTAGCATAACAACTATTTACACAGCATTTACATGTATTGGGTATTATAAACAATGTGGAGATGTGTGTAGGTTGTATGCAAATACTACTTCATTTTATGTAAAGTACTTGAGAACCTCAGATTTTGGTATACGCAGAGGTCCAAGAACCAATTCCCCATGGACACCGAGTACGACTATACTTCTCTCCAATTTCTTTCCTCCTGTAATCTCTGTATGAAGTCACACAGATTAGGATTTTGTTCCCAATGCTCTGTTTTGCTTTTGGCAGGGTCTCTAATGATCTGCAAATGGCTAATTTCAAAGGTCTTCATCTTCTTGACCGATCAACGGAGGCAAAGAATTTGACAGTACTGATAATTCTGGGTCGTGGAATCTAAGCTGGATAACGGGATGTGAAGACATGAGGTAGGTCAGGGGCAATAAGAAGGCGAGAAGGCCAACGGATCTGGTAAGTCTCAGGATCTCAAAACAGATCATCACTCCATTTTTCACACACATGAAAAATTTGCTATACTCTTCTTCTCTTCCAGGATACCACATGCTCTTGTTTCCTTTCTTCCTCACAATAGAGGTGGATTTATCTTGAAGCTAAAGAAGCTTAAGTGTCAGGGCCTCTCATTGCTATGGGCCCCTTCTGAGGCTCTGGAGGGATGGGGGCATAGCAATATGTTCACAGGCTCATATCTTTTTGTAATATTTGCAAAGGAAGATATTTTTAACATAATTGGTCAAATTTCCCATTATATGCAGATGATGTGGATGCTCTACCCTGATCCTCTCTGATTTCTTATTACTGTTTTGTGCACCTTCTCCGGACATACGCAGAGCTGGTAGTGCCTGAACAGTGCCCACCTTTGCCAGAAACTCTTAACCAATCACTAAAAAATATAGGTGTGTGAAATCCTAGGTCCCTTGCCGTGAGTTAGTGCAATTCTGAAGCATTACCTACGAGGCTGAATTTCCCTATGAGATCAGGAAGAAACTGGGATTTTGCCTGAGATCGCACTGTGATTTGGCTTCCTCTCCTTCCTGTTTTGCTTCCTGCACCACCTTACTGGTCTCTCAAGGTGCTAAATAGTCGCTTTTCACAGTAATCCTTGTCTCCGAGTCTATTTTGGGGACTTTAACCTAAGGCAACATTGATCATCAACCGCTAATATCAAAAAAAGAGAAACAACCAGACAGTAAGGTGCCCAACACCACCAATGAAATATTCTTGTCAAAAATGTCAAACCTGAATCTTATCAAGCTTCTAAATCCAACTTCTAATCCAGAGGAAAGTCAGAGGAGAGGAGAACATGATAAACACATGACACACAGGGGTGCGATTAGAAAATACAGACTGTGGGAAACTCCATAGAGCAAATAACCTGATTCCTTAAATAAATAAATTACATAAAAAA
>NW_012149396.1:10663295-10670219 GCF_000956105.1 Propithecus coquereli | reverse complement strand
TGCCTGGTGTACTGACTTTAATGGAATCAAGAGGCAAAGGTGTTGGGCCAGAAATGAAAACATAGTACCCATGTGTCTAAGGCTGAATAATATTCCATTGTATGTGTATACCACATTTTGTTTATCCATTCATCCACTGATGGACACTTGGATTGCTTCCACATTTTACCTATCATAAATATGCTATTATAAACAACTATCTCTTTGAGACCTTGGTTTCAATTCTTTTGGATATATACCCAGAAGTGGAATTGCTGAATTACATGGTAATCCTATTTTTAATTTTTTGAGGAACCACCAAACTATTTTCCACAGTGGCTGTGCCATTTTACATTCCTACCAACAATGCACAAAGTTTCCAATTTCTCTACATCCTTGCCAACACTTGTTATTTTCTGGTTTTGTGATAGTAGCCACCCTAATGGATGTGAGGTGGGATCTCATTGTAGTTTTGATTTGCATTTTCCTAGTGATTAGTGGTATTGAGCATCTTCTCATGTGCTTATTGGTCATTTGTATATCTTCTCTGTAGACCTATTTAAGCCCTTTTCTCATTTTTGAATGAGGTTGTTTTAAATAAGGATTATTTGAAATAAAGTTTAGTAGATTCCTGTGTTTGTAGACTCAAACCTGTACCAGGACTATAGATAGTAAGGGAGTCTGTGTGTGAAGACACTGGTATGTATGTATTTTGTGCATACAAACTAAAAATAATTTAAAAACTGTGATCAATCATGCTAAAATTTTTTTATTTTATTTTCTCTATAGAAATTAATTTTTTTATTTTCTCTATGGAAAATAACAGTAAAAAATAATCGTAATATGAAGATAAAAAAACATGCAGCCCAAAAATGTAGGGATAAAAGTATTATAGGAAAGTATCAGACAGTTAAATATGATCATTTAAAACATTGTGGAATCTGTGAATGTTAGTTTATATGGCTGTTTTGAAAAGGAGGTGGAGTCTTTGCAGATGTGATTAAATTAAGGGTGTTGAGATGAGGAGATTATCCTGGAATATCTAGGTGGGACCCAAATACAGTCACATGTATCCTTATAAGAGGGGGCAAAGGGAGACGTGATACACACAGAGGAGAAGGGGAAGGTGGTGCACAGAGATCTGAAGATGCTGGCCTTGCAGATTGGCGTGATGCAGCCACAAGTCAAAAAAAGCAGGCAGCCACCGGAGGCTGCAAGAGGCAAGGAACAGATTCTCCCCTAAGCCTCTGGAGGGTGCACAGCCTTGCCGAAGCCTACATTTTGGCCCAGTGATACAGATTTTGGATGACTTCTGGCCTCAGAGCTGTAAGAGGATACATTTCTGTTGCTTTAAGTCGCCAAGTTTGTGGTACTTTGTTACAGGAAACTAATACACCTTCTTGCCATTTCCACCACAACAGCCCTGTTTCAGAGCGGTATCATCTCCTGTCTGGAGTATCATCGTAGCCCTCTGTTTAACCCATCTCCCTGCATCTGTTCTTGTCCCACTCCCTAGAGTCTAGTCTCAACACAGCAGCCAGAGTGAACATCTAAAAACAGAAGTCAGATCACATCACTCCTTATTCAAAACCCTTCAGTTACCTCCTATCTCATACAGAGCAAATCCCTGAATTCTCAAACAGTAGCAGAGTACAAAGCCCCATGTGACTCGGTTCCGTTTTCACCTGTCTCACTTTCTCTCTTACCCTCTGCTTTAGTGACATCAGCAGCCTTGGTGTTCCTCAGCAGACCAGGTGTGCTCTCGCCTCAGGACTTGGGCATGTGCTTTCCCATAGCCACACGGCTTATGCCTGTACCCGATAGTCAGACTTTTCTGACCACCCTTTTCCAAATAACAACCCTCCAACCTCACCCCTGCATTTCTTAGTCCTTTTCCCTTCTCACTTCCTCCATGGTGCGAATTAAATTCTGACATCTGTTTTTTTTCTTGGTTGTTTAATTGTTCATCCTTTCCCATTAGGATGTAAACTCCATGAGAGCAGGGATCTCTCTCTTTTTCATTACTGCATCCTGTTCCCAGATAGGGCTATGGCACATATTTGGATGCTGAATAATATTTGTTGCCTGAATAAATTATCTAAGAATGCCAGGCTAGTTTATAACACAAACACTTTACTCCATAAAAGGTCATGTATTGAGTTGTGGTATGCAGCAGAAAATATCAGCCAACTCCTTCCTTGATGTCATTAATATTCTCTGGAGACAGGATGCTCGCACCATTTGAACTGTCGCTCTGGTCAGCAACTGAACCCCATGTTGGGCTCAGCTGTAGTGCAGATAATGGGACTATCGTACATTCCAGAAATGGAGATAAAATCACATTTTCCCCACCCTCCTCCTTTAAACTGGAAGGGAGGGATCAAGTGGGACTCTGGTCTTCTTTTAAAGGGTTTTTTTCAGTCGAACAGGCTTTGATCCAATCTGTGGGTTGGATAAGCAACAGACCGTTTCCTCCTTTATCCCCCTAGACTCCCTGATCCCTCTCTTTTAATCCTTCCTCTCCCCAGTCACTTCCTGTCACAGCAACAGTTTCAAAATTAAACTCCAATTCTAAAACAAATGAAGCAAAGGCAGGAAGAGAGAAATGAATCACAGGCATATGGGAACAGTTTTGTTTGAAAGCATGATCAGCATTCTTTGCAAACAAGCTGTGGCCATATGTGGCAGGGTGGGTGTAGGAGTTTTTAAAATACAAGTGATAAACTATGATAAATGAGGAAGAGTTATAAAGAGAAAGTTCACTAATGACTGGTTTGATAGTGAGATGAAGTCTCTCTCTAAGGAGATAGGTACTTCTGTGTCTCTTTTTAAACCAAAAGATCCCTAAGGGGCAGCCACTGTGAGTGAAAAGTCTCACCATGTATCAGACAAAAAAACTGTGGACCATTGGCTGGGACTTGTTTCTTGGCTAAAACCTGGGACATGTGAATTCAAATGACTCATAGTTAGCTATAGAACCAGATCAATTGCCTCTTGGTACTCATCCCTATGGGAAGAGAGGAAGGGCCCTAAAAGATACTTGTTGTACATTTCATTTATTGATTGAGCCATTCCATAAATACTTGAGTTCTAACCAAATGCTAGGCACAATGCCAAGCTCTGTTGAATAGTGAGCAAATATCGGGGATGTTAGATGGTAAGCAAAACTGTCACAGTTCCTGCTTTCATGGAGCTTACAGTCCAGTAGAGGCACAGTCATTAATCAATACTCACACAAATGAAAAATAGCAACAGTAACTTGTGCTACCAAAGACAGCAGTAGGTGATTCTATGAGAGACTGTGATGGGACGTCTGACCTAGCCTGGGCTTTGCTCTTCATGCTTTTTCCTCTCTTGTTAAAAAAAAAAAATTATAGGAGGCCATTTTGGGGGACTAAATTCCTGCACTGGCCCCCAACAGACCAGACTGAAAATCAAAATGGAGTCACCTGTGTGCAGCAAACCAAAGAAGAGTTGTTCTCTGGCATTCTAAGAAATCAGGAGAGAGAGAGCCTAATTTCCCAAATAGGCCAGTTTCCATTTTCAATTGGCATGATAATAAAGTTTCCCCGTTCTAATCCTTGCAACAAAGAGTAACCTGAGGTAACCTGTTGTTAACCCAATCGATTGTCTTTGTATTGTTCTGTCTCCCTGATCCTGCCTTGCAAGGAAAGTAACTTTGAAATGACCAATCTGTTTTTTGTTTCTGATTTATAAAGCCCCCTTTCTGTCACTGGAACACTTACTCTTACGGAATGAAGTATTGCTTGATTCTAGAATCGCGATAAAGCCAGTTGAGATCTTTAAACTCAATTGTTGTAATTTTGTTTTTTGGCGCTCTCTACCTAAATGGCAGTGAGTGGATGGCAAGGCGCCTGTGTTTCTGGTAGAGATGCGGAAGCCCACGTGCTCCAAGTGCCATGTTTGCGAGAGGTACCAGTGGAAAATGAAATCATAAACTCTCAGATCCTTGGGGAGCTCCGATTTTCTTCTGTCTATATTGTATATTAATCCACCAGGAGGGTAGTAGTATTGATATTTCTAAATTAACACCCTTTTCCTTACTAAACCAATTACTTCCACATGTTACAGTTACAGTTCATCACCTCAAACTAGTTTTTTCCCCAATCAGTTGAAGACAGAAAATCCATACGCAGTTTATCAGTGTGTGGTGCTGTTTACCTCTCGGTACTGCTACCAATTTGAATTTTCATCATTCTTTGTACTCTCAGCCCAATCTCTTCACAAATTAATGTGTTTATCTCAAAACAAGCAGCAACTCATGCTTATGTATGTAGCCTAGAAATCCAGAAATCAGCCAGAGCCGACTTCCAAGAAACTTTATGTGTGTTTGGAAGTCCAATATCAGGAGCTATTCTGAATTGACCTAACCTTTTACTGAAAACATACAAACCCTGTGCCTACAGTGGAACTGTATGTGGTAATCCACAAAGAACCATTAAAGTATGGGTCTGAATTCCATCTCAATTACTTAGTGTTTATTGTAGACAAATTAAGTTCTCCGTTTCCCTTTTTTTCTTGGTAAAGTAGGAATAATTATATCTTCTCTGCCCTTCTCATCTAGTTGTGAAAATTAAATGAGAAAATACTTGTGAATATACTCTGTAAACTCTATGAATATTTATGTGTAGGATGCCATTATTACCATACATGGCAGAATGACATCATTGACCCTAATTCTTTACCCTTTCTGGTAACTATGCCCTTTGCCATGTGACTTTGCTAGTCCTCTTCTAAAGGGGCAGGGTATGTTTTCTTGCCTCTTGACTTGAGTTTGGCTATGCTACTTGCTTCAGCCAATAGAATGTGGCAAAAGTGATGGTGTGCTGTTTGTTCCAAGCCTAGCCTTGGCCTTAAGCCCGGTATGTTTCTGCTTGCTCTTGTTTGCTCTGCCAATTGCCATGAGAAGAACATGTCCAGGCTAGGCCTCTGGTCTCAAAAAGAGGATGAGAGGCATATGGAGCAGAGTAGCTCCAGTCTAGCTGCCCCTGAGCCCAGCCTAGACCAGCCGACTCTAGACGACCTGCATATACATAGGTGAGTCCAGCCAAGATCAGCAGAGTGCCCAGCCAAATCATGTGAAGTAAATAAATGTGAATTATTGTGTGGCACTGAGGTTTTGCTATTGTTTGTTATACAGCATTATTGTAGTAATAGTTGACTAAATCATCCATCTAACCCTCTACCCATCCAGCCATCAAGCATCCATTGGTCCATGAAGATTATGGTATCTTCCAGGGACAAAGACAAGAGATTTCAGTTTTGAATTGACTTTTCCTTCTCTCCCTGTGCTCCTCTGTGCTCTTCCCTGCTTGGCTCAATTTTCAAAAGTAAATTATTTGAGAGATGTGAATAGGAAATTCTCTGTATAGCACTCTGAGTTATCTGAATAAAAGCCACAGCAAAAAACTAAAAAATAATTTTTTTAATGTTTACTTCTGATATGCAGATGGAGAGTCTGTTAGGATCATATGCTTTCTTCTTTATTGTCTAAGTTATAGATGGGGCTCATCTAAAGTGTATACAAAAGACAGAAACAGATTAAGGGCCTTAATGTCACCCAGTTTTGGAAATCTTTGGTGATAGTTCTAAGCTTACAATTCAATATAACACACATATTGAATATATACCACATGTGAAGCATAGTAGAAGGTCCTGAGGAAATAGAAATAAATGAGGCACACAGTGGCTCCCTCTTGAAATTATAGTAAGAGAGATGAAATGAGAACTACTCATGATGATGTTTTTTATCAATTCTGTAGCATACATTTTTTTTTTGCTTTTTTACATTTTAAAATCAAGATGGTATGCCATAATTTAGTTGGTAGTTGGTGTTTTCTCTTTCTTTGTTGTGTATAAAATAACAATACAGATTGTAATTGTTAGCATCTTAAAGCCAACAAAATAAGAAAGTGCATTGCATGAGAACAGTGTATAAATCTCACCATAGGATCAAAAAGCAAGAAGGGAAATACTTCTCCCTGACAATGTAGGGGAAGACTTCGTGGAGGAAGAAGAATTTATTTGAGATGTCAAAAATGTGAAGAATTTCATTACGAAAGAATGAGGCTAGAATAAAGATCACTGCAGGTCAATTGGTTCGTATTCTTTCTATCACGAAGGAGTGATTTTATTACCACCTCTCCCCTCCTTGATCCCATTTTGTTATTTGAAAGATTTTGTCGTTCCAAATAAATCTGCATTTATCAAGAGGTAGTTTACTTCTCAATTTGATCACAAAAGCCATGTGTTACTGTTAATTAGAGTTTCTAATCAGATGAAATAATCAGTATTGAATATTCAGCATTTTTGGCCAAAAGCCAAGAATGTTCTAGTCAGTTATTATTCCAGGTAACTGTTTCATTTCAATTAGGAGTTTTGAAATATTGACAAGAATTAATTCTAGATGGGATCCATCATTCTACATGAAAGTGCATCATAAGAAAATGTGTAGGGATGGTACCCACAGGCTGTGATTCTTAATACATTTCCCAGTGCTTTGAGCAAATGAGGAAAAGTGCAGGAAACGAAAGGAAAGTATTAGGAGACCAGCTCAAGGGGAGTATTGAATGTTAGACTTCAAGAATTTAGACGTTTGCAGAACACCTATATTCATTATTGAACATAGAGGACTAATAGTATGCATTTGGTAAAAAAAAGAGAGAGAGAGAGAAGCAGCTATAAATATCATAGCCAAGAGTAAAAACTGGATGACTAAATTTCCACCAAAAGAACACAGACATGCCACAGCTTGTATGCTCATCTATAGTGCCGTAGTTGCCAATAAACTAAATTTGGGAGGAATGTGTAAGCTCCATCATCATCTAAATTTTTTTTTTTTTTTGAGACAGAATCTCACTCTGTTGCCCAGGCTAGAGTGCCGTGACATCATCATAGCTCACAGCAACCTCAAACTCCTGGGCT
>NW_012149396.1:10633614-10663188 GCF_000956105.1 Propithecus coquereli | reverse complement strand
TTGCTCAGGCTGGTCTCAAACTCCTGACCTCAAGTGATCCACCCGCCTCGGCCACCCAGAGTGCTAGGATTACAGGTGTGAGCCACCGCGCCCGGCCTATCATCTAAATTTTTTACATGAGGATTCCAAGGAAGATACTGTATTGTGTAATAGCAAGAGCTTGAATTCTGCAGTCAGACCACTTGGTTCATGTTCTGGCTCTATTGCATTTTTTTTAAGCCCTGTGGCCCTAGACTAAAGATCTTTGACCTTCAATTTTCTTATCTATAAATAGGAAAAATAATATTATCAATATCAGAAGATATTTGTAAGGATGACATAAAATGATTTTTGTAAGTTGTCTTGTACATGGTTAGCAGGATTTGATACTTAATTCGTTTCTTTTAGACTTGCTTGGAAACCCAAATGTCCAGAGACTTTGTGGGGGTGTTGAAAAATAAAATTGTTCTCTCTTTCTATCATCTCATAAGATGCCAAACTGGCTGGTAATCAAGACCCTAAGGAGAAGACATATGCTCCAGACACTGGCTTCATCCTGGCAATGGTCTGTGTTGGACTCGACGTAAATAGGAGGTGACAGCTGAATCTGGTGTGGAGATTCAAGGAGGGTGGTTTTCCTGGAGGACGTTAACCGGAAGTTCACCCATTGCAAATAATGACTGTTGTTGTGAATATGTGAGGGTATGGGATAGGGAAAGCATCTTGCAGAATAAAGTCTGGAATTCCTGGACAGGGCTGAAAATGGGAAGTCAGAAGTGCTAGAGCTTAAAATTCTGTTCAGGAAGTTGTGGCTCTCACACCACCACTGTTCAGCAAGTTTCTTCAGCGATTCCTTTTAATCAGCCGTATTTGAAATTGTCCCTGCAGAAAATATTTTTGCCGATGAACACGCTTAAATATATGCTGAATAATAATAATGAAATCTTATCTTTGTCATTTTTGGACTGTTCAAAGTGCTTTCATATTTATAATTTAATTTGCTTTTCACAATGACCTTACAGGAAAGCAGGATGTTATTATCCCCCTTTTCCAAATGAGGAATCTGAAACCCCAAATGGCACAAGAAACTTACCTTATACTCACGGTTAGTAAGTGGAAAAGATCCCTGTCTTTTGACTTAAGTTTGAGTCTACTAGGTCCTTGTCCCTTATGAAGATTTGGAATTATTTTTCCAGTAGGCTATATGATAATCACAATCCATTCTCTTTTTTGGAGACTATTGTTTTTCCTCTTTTTATATTTTCTTACTCAACAGTTTTATATCAGGCCATGCTGTTTCTAGGGTCACAAGAGAGTAATATTTACCATTTCCCATCCTGCATGTTTTTTGGAGGTTGTTATGGAAAACTGGCAACATATCACTTTCTTGATCCAGTTGGATCCAAGGCTAGCAGAGGATTGAGACTTGACTGCGTCCGGCTGAATGAGATGAGCATGGAATTATTGAACCCCTGGTCAGGATCAGACTTCCTTCTTCCCACCACACACATACACCTTAAGTCTGTTCCCTTTCTAATCTTTACAGACTAAAATGACAGTTGTAACCCAATTCATTCCCTTTATTTTTCATTTCTGGGGCTATCAAATATAATCAAATCCACCATCCTTCACAAGAAACAAAACTCTTGTCTCTGGTTCATAGCATTGCACATTCCTTCCATGTTAGTCAGCCTTCTACAGCCATTTTGGGGCATACACACCCCCTCTTTATTTTCCTTCTTATTTTAAATAGGAAATCACCCCTCAGAAACCCTTGGGTGAAGAAAAACAATTTAATGAATGGCATGTTGGACATCTCATAAAAGTTCCAATAGCTTTTTGCAAAAACTCAGTGTTCTCATCCTTTTATTAGTAATTTTATTTATAAATTATGGCATTTTATTAGTAATTCAACTTGATTTTGCTTACAGCTTCTAGGAGTGTCCATCAGCTCATAGGCAAGCAGTAGCTTTGCATCTCTCAGTTTTGCAGCCCCAAAGAGAGGGTATATGTCCTTGCATTTACTATCTTGAAGAAATATTTATCTTTCCTTTTCGTAGGGTAGAGAAAAAATGACATTAGAGTACCATTTCACCGTTTAAAAAGGAATAAAAATTGGTAGGATATACCCATGTGCTTCCAAACCCCAATATTTCCTGAAATAATTGCATAAAAGAAGGCTGAGGATAACTACTGATATGCATATGGTTTAGAGTTCACTGGGTTAAACTGTTGTTCAAACTGTCATAAAATTTTAAAGGATCTGGAAATCCCAAGAAATAAGGCCAGGCTCTGTGATACCTAATGATATACTGAGAGTTCCTGAAGGTAGCTATGATGAGGCTTGGGTGCATGGGGAAATATGTCCCAAACTGCCTGACTCTTTCTGTTCATCAGGACCAGTTAGGATGGGAAAGGTCTTGCCTAAGACACAGCTGGAACCCTGGGAAGAAAAACAAGTGGATTTTAGAAAATGCTTCAGGCAACTGCAGAATTATATTTTGTCGCAAACACATTAAAGTAGCTTCCAATCCGTGTGTTATGGGGAAAATGAATTACCACTGTGCTGTCTTCAGAAATTCAAATTAAGTCCTTTTGTAAAGGGAAAAGACATTGCATAAATGCTAAGGTTGACTACTTCCCAATGAGTTCTAGTCCCAAGTAGACAAGTATATTGGAATTACTTTAGAAAGACTGACTGTAAGCTTTTCCTTATTTTGGTCTAAATGAACTCCTAATATAAAAATGTTCCTGATTTAGACCTTGGCAGCCCCGGTTCACAAATGGATTGAGTTCTGCAAGTTGGATTCTAATCCAGTTCTTTTGACATAAGAATACATTTTCCCAATGAAGCAATGTTATACATGGTGGTTAGAGTCCCAGGCCAGCACACAAAACTCTATTTAAATCTTAGTATTCTAAAAAAGAATATCATGGACCATGGTGTTTACTTTAAGAGGTGCTATACACCAAATGTTTATCTCCCCCCAAAATTCATATGTTGAAACTTAGTGCCCCATGTGATGTATTTGGAGGTGGGGCCTTTGGAAGATGATTAGGTCATGAGTGGGATTAGGAGCCTTATAAAAGAGATCTAGAGAGCTCCCTTATCCTCACATTGTGTCCCTACCATGGTGCCCTACCATGTGAGAACGTAACCAGAAGGTACCATTTGGGAACCAGAAAGCAGGCCCTCAGCAGATACCAAATCTGCCAGGATGCTGATTTTCAACTTCCAACCTCCAGAACTGTGAAAAATAAATTTCTGTTGTTTATCAGCCACTCAGTTCTGTTATAATAGCCCGAACAGATTAAGAGAGTCATAAAAGCAATTTAGTGAGTTGTGACAGCATTTTAAAAATGATGAAATAGAATAGAATGGAAGAGAAACGTATCAGAGCACATTGCACAAAATAAGGGTAGGTACTGTTTTGTAGAACTTCTGTTTCAGATATGTGCATATATGAGAAATATTGCAATAGGCCAATACTGTTTCCACCAAGTAAAATGTGTCTCTGAAAGACTCTTCCAGAATCACAGATCTAAGTATCAGGCTTACATTTCTGCAGAAATGTGAGCTAAATAAACCTCTTTTCTTTATAAATTACCCAGTCTCAAGATATTCTGTTACAGCAACACAAAACAGAATAAGACAATAGCTAAGAGGAAATGACTCGCAGACTGACAGCTGACTTCTCATTAGCCACAATACATTCCAGAAGCAAAGTGTTGAGGAAAAACACTTGCAAGTAGGATTAATTATTTTCTAAGAGTAAGGGCCAAAAAAAGACATTGGCTGACATAAAAAAGTTTATACTTTCCCACCTGTAATTCCTCAACAAAATAACTTTTAAAATAAGTACTTAACAAGAAAAAATGAGAAACTCAGGGAGAGCAGAGATAACAGAAATAATGAGGAGTCAAGAAATTGTTAAAATGTGTCATAAAATTTAACTCTTGTTTAAAATTCACTTAAAAAAATTAAGAAAAAGCAATTAAAATCATAAGGCTAGGAAACAATTCCATGATGAGAAAGAGCATTCAATGATAAAGTATGCTATGGTTCTTATGGCACTTGGGATGATGAAGAAGACATTGAATAACTTTTGTCTATGTTAGAAAATCACATGGAAAAAATAACATGATGGAAAAAAGTGTTTAAAAATTGCATGTTAGACTATTATTATTGTTAATGTTAAAAATGTTAATGTTAAAAGTGTTAACAAATCGTATAGAAAAAGCCCAGATCCAAAACACTGGGGCTGGGTTCAAAGATGAAGTCAAGAACGCTGATGGGTTCTGTGCAGCAGCTTTATGGGAAGAGAGTAGTTGCATGATATGGCTGAGTGAACATGGCTTCCCCAGCGACCCCATTTTCCCTGACTGGGAAGCACTGACAGTGATGGGGGCGGTCTGCAGTCCTGGCGAGGTGTGGAATTCTCCAAGTCTGAGAAGCATTTGGCTGAGTAAACGTCAGGTTTTATTTATTTGTTTATTTTCTTCTGCAGGTAGGCCCAGATCCACATAATGCTGCTACTCAGCAAGCACATCACTCAGGCTTGATGTAAAGACGCTGGGAACTGAAATCTTGCTGAGCTGTACTTATGCAATCGCTCTCTCGCTCGCTCTCTCTGTGTCTCTCTGTCTCTCTCTTTTTCTGAACCTACACTGCAGATTTTGCAACCTACTGTACCAGCCCCTGTGCAGCAGGAGGGGTGGGGAACCTGTGGCCTTCTGGATCATTGAGTGTGGCCTTTTGACTGAATCCAAATTTTATGGAACAAATCCTTTTAAGAAAGAGATTTATTCTGTGAAGTTTGGATTCGGTCAAGGGGCTGCTCTCGGGGATCTGGAGGGCTGCATGTGGCCTCAAGGCCACAGGTTCCCCAACCCCGAAAGGCAGGAAAAAAATTGAAAACGAAGCAGAGAAAACTATCAGCAAGCAGAAACTATCAGCAAGCAGAAAAATGCAAAGAAACCAAAGACAGCAGGAGAGTCTTAAAAGCAGCTGGGAGTAGCAGAGTTGGGGGAAGAAACTACAAATTAACTTCAAAGATGTGGAATAAAACTAGAGACTCCACAGCAGAAATAATCAAAGCCAGAAGATAATGGAATATCTTCTATGTGTTGAAAGAATGGATCTCCAATCTAGTATTCTATACACAGCAAAAATAACCTATAAAAATGAAGGCAATAAAGATATTTTCAGGCAAACACAAACCGAGTGAATTGGTTACCAATGGAACCACACTAATGGAAGTGCTGAAAAGTGTTTTTCAAACATAGCAATATGATCCCAGATAACAGCTCAGAGATGCAAGACTGAATAAAGGGCAATGAAAAGGCAAAAAATACAGGTAAAAGTAAATGAGTATTGACTATATAAAACAATAATGATGCTATTTAAGGGGTTTAAAAGATACAGAATAAAAATGTATAACAATAATAGCACAAGAGGCAAACATGTAGTTAAAGTGTGTAAGGTCTTTGCATTGTCCAGGAATAGGATGTAAATACCAGTTAACATAAGATTTTGATATATCAAGGGTACATGCTGCAATCTCTAAGATAATTTCAATAGATTAGCAAGAGAGTGTATAGTTTCCAGAATAACAGAAAAAAATGGAATAAATCATAATCATTGGGTACAAAGTTTCTGTTTGGGATGATAAGAATGTTCTGGAAAGGGATAGTGGTGAGGGTTGTACAACATCATACCAACTCAGTGCCACTGAATTGTACGGTTAAAATGGTTAATGGTTAATATGGTACATTTTATGTTGTGCACATTTTATCACAATAAAAAATGTTTTAAAAATCAATTAATGTAAAGAGAGCAAGAAAAGTTAAAAAAGAAATGTAGGAAAGTCAGAATCAATCATAGCCCATAATAAGGTGGGAGATTTAAATCTAAATATATCAATAATCAATACACAGATGGACTAAATGCTTTAATTGAGAGACAAAGATTATCAAACAGGGCTTAAAAAAACCCCAACTACAGATGCTTTTAAGAGATCCAAGAGAATACAGATGGAAAAATATGCCATGCAAATACTAAGTAAAAGGAACCTAGTATAACTATATTACTATCACACAAAGTACACTTTAAAGCAAAAAATATTACTGGAGAAATAAAGAGGGATACTTCGTAATGCTAATGGATTAATTCACCTAAAGGATGTGATCATTCTAAATTTGTATGTGCCTATTAACATGACACCAATATACAAAATAAAATTGGAAAAAACTAAATAATAATAGACAGATCCATAATTGTACTCGTCACTTTAAATTTACCTTTTTTAGTAATTGATAGAGTAAACAGACCAAAAATAAAATACAAAACCCAATGTATAACTGTACAGAATATTTGAAACACACTAAGAAATTTAATCTAATGGACATATAGAGTAAATTTCTCCCAACAACTACAGAATGCACATTCTTTTCAATTACATAGACTGTTTATAAAAACTAATGTATATTTATCCATACAGCAAGGCTCAAGAAATGTCAAAGGATTAAATCATGCAGCGCATGTTCTCAACCATGATGGAATTAAGCTGGAAATCATAAGCTTCTGGAACATCCCTACGTGTTTAGAAATTAAGCAACACCCTTCTCAATAACCCATGAGTCAAAGTAGAAATATTTTAATCCAAATGATGATGAAAATATGACACATCAAAACTTGCAAGATACAGCTAATGATCTACATATTTAGAGTGAAATTCATAACATTAAAATCAAGGATGAGAAAAGAAGAAAGGCTGAAATCAAAGAGTTAATCATCCACGTCAAGAAGTTAGAAAACCCAAAAAAAGTAGAAGGTAGAAAATAATAAAAATAAAAGCAATAAATGCAGAAATCAATAAAATAGAAAAAATATATAATAAAGGAGATCAACAAAGTCAAGAGTTGATTCTTTGAAAAGACTCATAAAATTGAAATTCCCTAGTGATATGAATCTGTTGAAAAAAGAGAGAAGCCTCACATAACCAACCTTAGAAATGAAAAAAGGACCATCATTACCCATCTAATAGGCATTAAAATGATAAAAGAATATTATGAAAAATTATCTGTATGTAATAAACCTGAAAATTTAGTTAAAGTGAACAAATTACTAGA
The DNA here is from genome assembly GCF_000956105.1 of Propithecus coquereli. Taxonomy (NCBI): domain Eukaryota; kingdom Metazoa; phylum Chordata; class Mammalia; order Primates; family Indriidae; genus Propithecus; species Propithecus coquereli. The sequence continues at coordinate 10,656,078 of NW_012149396.1, read as the reverse complement.
AATATAAAATTTACCAAAACAGACAAGATGATATAGAAAACCTAAATATTTCTGAATACTAAAGAAATTGAGTAAGTTATTAAAATCTTAAAACATCAGATCAGGTGGATTTCCTTGGAAGTTCTAACAACTATTAAGGAAGAAATAACAACAATCTTAAGTTTTTCTAGAAAATAGAAAAAGTAGGAACATTCTCAAGTGTATTTTATGAAGCAAGTATAGCCTTGATACTAAAATTTTACAAAGACTCAGTGAGGAAGGAAAATTACAGACCAACTTCACTTATGAACATAAATGCAAAATCATAAAATATCAGCTAATCAAGTCTAGCATATATAAAAGAGTGACACATCATGACCAAGCAGGGGTTATTCCACCATTGCAAAGTTGGTTTAACAAACAAAAATTAACAATGTATTTAATATTTTCCCATTAAAGGAATACAGGAGACTTTCTGATCTGCCATCTGTGGTGGAATCACCACCAAGATGCAGATTTTCATAAAATCCCTTACAGGGAAGACCATCACTCTCCAGGTTGAACCCTCGGATACAATGTATCTGAGAAAATGTAAAGGCCAAGATCCAGGATAGGGAAGGAATTCCACCTGACCAGCAAAGACTGATTTTTGCTGGCAAGCAACTGGAAGATGGACATACTTTGACTGCAACATTCAAAAGGAGTCCACTCTTAATCTTGTGTTGAGACTCCATGGTGGTGCTAAGAAAAGGAAGAAGAAGTCTTACACCACTCCTAAGAAGAATAAGCATAAGAGAAAGAAGGTTAAGCTGGCTGTCCTAAAATACTATAAGGTGGATGAGAATGGAAAATTAGTCTCCTTTGTCTGGAGTGTTCTTCAGATGAATGTGGTGCTAACGTTTTTATGGCCAGCACTTTGATAGACATTATTGTGGCAAATGTTGTCTAACTTACTGCTTCAATAAACCAGAAGACAAGTAATTGTATATGAGTTAATAAAAGATATGAACTAAAAAAAAAGAATAAAGGAGAAAAAATATATGATCATCCAGATAGATGCAGAAATGGTGTTTGATAAAATATCCTTTCGTGATAAAAATTATTAGCAAATTTGGAATAGAAGGGAACCGATAAAGTATGCCTTTCCAAAACCTATGTCAAATATCATGTTTAATAATGAAAATTGAAGGCATTTTTGTTAAAATTACAAACAAGAAAAAGATGAGTTCTATTATTGCTTCTATTCGGTGTCTAACCAATGGAATAAACTAAGATACATGAGTGAGAATATAAGTTCAGAAGGGAAGAGATGGTCATTTTTTTCAGATATTATTGTCTATACAGTAAATCAAATAATATCTACAGCTAAAGTTGTAGAATTAATAACAGAGTTCATCAAGACATCTAGATACAACATCTATGTTTTAAAAATCATCGGTAATAATCAAATAAAAATGTCAAGATTCTATTCACAATAGCCACAAAGATATATGATACTTAGGGATATGCCTAACAAATGATGTGCAGAACCTTTAATGTAAGAACTGAAAAACATATCTGAAGGACTTAAGATAAGACACAAATAGACTGATATTCATGTTATTGAAGGAAAGAGCCGATATTATAAAGCTAGCAATTCTTCCTAAATTAATCCATAAACTGCAATAGAAATCTCAACAGGCTTTAAAAAAAAAAAAAAGAATTTGACAAATTGATTTTTTTTTTCCTGAGATAGGGGTCTTGCCATATTGCCCAGGTCTCAAACTCCTGGCCTCAAGAGATCCTCCCACCTCAGCCTTTCAACAAGCTAGGGCTACAGGTGCACACCATTGCACCTGGCTTGACAAGTTGATTCTAAAATTCATGTGAAATAATAAAAGCCAAGAACAGCCAAGATCATTTTGAAAGACAAGTTTGGGGGACTTGTCCTAGTTGGTATCAAGTCTTATGTAATGTTATAATAAATTTTTAAAAGAGCAGTATTGACTCAGAAAAAGGAAAGAAAAGAGAGAGAGACAGAACAAGCAAGAGAGAAAGAGAAAGAGAGAGAGAGATGGATGAATGGAACAGAATAGAGAGCCCAGGAGTGGACACATGCATATTGGAAATGTGATAAACGTGTGTAAAAATTAGATCCTCACCTACGGCAATCAGAAAAATAAATTCTAAGAGGATTAATGCCATAAATTTTAACAGTAAAACCTCTAAAAGGAAATATAGGAGAGTATCTTTATGACCTCAGTGTAGTGAAGAATTTCTTTATTAAAACCAAAAAATGCAAACTTAAAAAAATAGATTATGAGATTTATAGTGCTAAAACTAAAAACGTTAACAAAAGGCATCAGAGTAGTTACAGTAACTACTATGAGAATGGTGGGAGCAAAGTACTTTGACAACTGCACAGTTTGCAGTCACTGAGTGGTTTCTTGAAGAATGAGCAAAAATATGGGGGCGAAGAGAGTCTAAATTGTTATCATATTTGCATGTGAAAAGCTGTTTCCAATACTTTGACTTAGGGTTTCTGGACCTTAGCGCTATTGTCATTGAGGGCCAGGTACTTCTTTGTTGAGGGGGGCTGCCCCGTGCATTGTACCATGATGAACAGCATCCCTGCCCTCTAGCCGCTAGATGCCAGTGGCAGTCCCCTTCCCCTCGTCTTCAAGCATTGCCAAATGTCCCCTTGGGGGGCAAGATTTTCTCCCTCAGCCCTTGTTATGAACCGCTGCTTTAACTGATGCTGTTGTGTCTGTTGTTCTATTTCATTTATTTTTTTCCCTTGAATCTCTGTGCATTGTTCAGTTGGAGAAATACTTTTTAAAAAAAAATTCACATGGCATTGTATCTCAGTTTCCCTTTATTTCACTTTCTATCTGATTGGGCTGAGTTCCTGTCTTGTACTGCTCTTAAATCTTAACCCCTTATTTGTCTATCTGTTCTCCCAGACTAAGGGACTCAACCTTGGCCTTGTGACCACGAGTTCAGATGCATTATTGCAGCTCCTCTCTGTTTTTATCCAACCCACCTTTCGGAACATATTTCTCAATTCTTTTCTAATTTTTAAAATTTTATTTTGTCTCATGTTTTGTTCTTCACAGGCTGGAAGAGGCTATTTATTCTGCTTCTGTTGCTTTAGGTAGAAAGCAATAGCTTATAGCCAAAGTACTGCCATAAAACCTTCCCCACTAGGAATGAGCCCCTTTCCCTGGCCCGGGATATTTCTCTCTGAACTTCTGCTTCCCCCACACTGCTGGGCCAGGGACAAAATGGCCATATTTAATATGCAAACGCTGCAGGTCCCCCCTCTAATGGCAGCTGTCCCAGCAGAAAAGCCCTTCTTAGCCCCGTTAAATGGTTTAGCTTCTTTCCTTCTCACTATGTGTGGATTACTTATGTGCTTCCAAAATCCTTATGAAAACACTTTGTCATGGTAACAAAAAAGTCAACAGGGTTGATCATTTTGGCAAGTTCTATAGGCCCACTTTTTTTTTTTTTTTTTTTTTTTGGAGACAGAGTCTTGCTCTGTCTCCCTGGCTAGAGTGCCGTGGCATCATCATAGCTCAGTGCAACCTCAAACTCTTGGGCTCAAGCAATCCTCCTGCCTCAGCCTCCTGAGTAGCTGGGACTACAGGCATGCACCCCCATGTCTGGCTAATTTTTCTATTTTTTTGTAGAGACAGGGTCTTGCTCTTGTTCAGGCTGGTCTTGAAGTCCTGACCTCAAGTGATCGTCCTGCCTCAGCCTGCCAGAGTGCTAGATTACACGTGTGAGCCACGGTGCCCAGGTTAGGCCCACTTTTAAACTCAAAATACTCAAAGACTTTTAACTTTTAAAAAAGAATCAGTTCATAAAGAAATGGGAGACCTCTGTGAATGCGACCTGCATATTTTCTTATTTAATTAATATTGACAGAGATGAGATGGGAGAAAACACAAAGGAGGTGGGCAACTGCACGCTTTTCTTTCTTTCTGCTAACATATGTGTTACTGAACCCAGGCCTTCAGAACTTTGGTGTCAAAACAAGACCAATCTACTCATTTGTAGGTCGGTGGTTCTCAAACTTTAGCATGCATCAGGATCACCTGGAGGGCTTGCTGAAGCACAGTTTTAACTGGGCCCCAGCCTCAATGTTTCTGATTCAGTAGGTACTATGGACTGAATATGTGCCCCCAAAATTCATACATTGAAGCCCCAATCCCCAATGTCACAGTGGTATTTGGTAATAGGGCTTGTAGGGAGGTACTTAGGTCAAATGAGGTCATAAGGGTGGGGCCCGAATCTCACAGTACTCCTGTCTTTGCAAAATGAGGAAGAGACACCAGGGGACTCTCTCTCTCCAACTGCACACGTTAGAAAGGCCATATGAGGCCACAACGAGAAGGAGGCTGTCTACAAGCCAGGAAGAGAGACCTCACCAGAAACCATCCTTGGTGGCACCTTGATCTTGGACTTTCAGCCTCCAGAACTGTGAGAAAATTAATTTTTATTCTTTAAGCCCCGCAGTGTGTGGTGTTCTGTTATGACAGCCCAAGCTGACAGATACAGTCGATCTGGAGTGGAGTCAGAGAATTTCTACTTGTAATACATTCCCAGATGCTGCTGCTGGCTGGTCCAGGGGCCATACTTTGAGAACCACTGCCTCAAGGCTTGCTGGCCATCAGCTGCTTGGTAGATTTTTGTTGTGATCTAGATGTCTTTTTAAATGTCCTCTTTTATTTTATCCCTTTGGAGTCTAAATGCTGATCTTGGGCTTAAGAACCAACAGAACCTGCTGTGTGCTCCCATGCCCTGGTCCTGGAAAGATGTCCTGTCTCCTACCTCTTCCCTCCTGGATGCTGGGAGAAAAGCCCATAGAATTTTCATGTCAGGTGGTTAAGATACAGTGTTACCAATGAAAGCATCAGAGATTACTATTGTATCTTTTTTCCAATTTGCAGTAGAGAATTTGGGCTCCTCATTTGGACATGCGCCAGAGGTAATGTTTAAGTTATATAAAATTACACATACTACACGCACACACACACACATATGTGGGCACACACATGCACATTTTAACAACGGAACAGAAAAACGCTGCTCAGGTCTGGAATGGGGTTCCAGGATATTGTATCATAATTCATACCTGATTTTTTTGTCTGGTTTTATTTCTGACTTGTAGTTTGGATTTGACTCCATCAAATATTAATCAATGCTCCCATTGAAACTCTGCCATCTCTAGTACTCACATCTACTTGGTGACCAGCTTTATCCACAGCTTGCTTTTTGATCTCTCACAATCTTAAAGGAAAAAGAAAAGGAGTTAAGTTTGACAAAAGAAAAGGAATTATGGGCTTCAGGAGCTGTTGTACTTAAGCCTTTCCCAGACAGGCTGACAGGATGAATTGCTTAAATACCCTGGGCCTCCTGACCTTATGCCACCAACGTAGTATTTTCACAGATATTTTAAACAATTTGAAGTCACAGGCCTGGGTTCGGTAACACCTGTGTTAGTAGAAAGAAAAGAAAGCATGCAGTCACCTACCTCCTTTGTGTTTTCTCCCATCTCATCTCTCTGTCAATGTTAATTAAATAAGAATACATCTGGGTCACTTTCAGAGAAGTCTCCCATTTCTTTACAAACTGATTCTTTTTTAAAAGTTAAAAGTCTTTTTAAACTTTTTAAGCTTTTTTTTAAAGTCTATTTTTTTTCCCTTTTCCTTTTTTTAAAAGATGAATTAAAGCCTTCCTCTCAGTGGCAGGAATAGGTGGTCATTAGTCTCCCTCTAACCGAACAATTCCTTTAACGGGGAAACCTCTGAGAAAATAGGTACCAATGTTTTCTTCAATTTGTTATTATTGAAATCCTCCTCTGAAGTTCAATTCTCCTTCTAAAAGACTGTCCAAGCAAATACCACATGACTTCTCTTATATGCAAAACCAAAAAGGCCAAAGTCATGCAAGTAGAGGATAAAATGGTGGTTTCCCTCCAACAGCTGGCGGGACACAAGCTGGGGGAAGGGGAGATGCTGTTCAGAGGGCGCAGAGTTAGTAGGAATAAGTTCCAGTGATCTATTGCACAGCATGGTGACTGCATTAATAATAGCTAATAATAATACATTGCATATTTCAAAATTGGTAAAAGAGTAGATTTTAAATATTCTTACCACAAAGAAATGATAAATATATGAGGTGAAGAATATGTTAATCGGTTAATTAGTTCACAGTGTAGACATGTATCATGACATCACATTCTACCCCATAAATATACATAATTATTTGTCAGTTAAAAATAAAATAAAATTAAAAAAATAAATAAACAAAAGACTGTCTTAGGAGTCAATAGATTCAAACTGATAATCTTTTATGAAAATATCTGGACTAATAATACTTAGAAAAACCCAGGGGGAAGAAAATCTCAATGTCTGTTTGAAAACACCCAAACACTTTTAGATAATGTTCTCCTGAGCACAGTGGAAGACACAGCATAAGTGAGATTTCAGCCAGCATTCTAAATCTCTTAGAGGAAACTTCCGCTGAGCTCTCTGACAGAATGACCACTCTCTCCAGTCCTGCCCCACCCGGGTCTTCCTCCTGTTGCTCCTTCACACCATCCCTTCTGTCTTTGTTTTTCTTTCCCAAACTCCTCTTCCTCCTTATCTTCTCACCCACAACCCTTGCTTCTGTTCTCAGTCCTCCAGAAACCCCCTGGAGATAAGCTAACAATAATGTGTGTCTTCCAAAGGGAAGGATATGCAATAAGGAAAGAAAAGGAAAAATATGGAGTATGTACAGGGATCACAATAATCCAAAAGTGGAAACAACCCAGATTTCCAGCAACAGATGAATGGATAAACAAAATGCAGTATATCCACACATGGAATATTACTCAGCCATGAAAAGGAATGAAGCATTGACACATGTCATCATGTGGATGAACCTCAAAAACATTATGCTAAGTACAAGAAGCCAGACACAAAAGGTTGCATATTTTATGATCCCAGTTACAATAAATATCCAGAATAGATAAATCCGTAGAGACAGAATGAAGATTGGGGTTGTCAGGGCTGGGAGAGTAGGAGGAATAGGAGGTGGCTGCTTAATGTGTACAGGTTTTACTTGGGAGTGCTGGAAAGATTTGGAACTAAACAGAAGTGGTGGTTGGGTAGCACTGTGAATGTACCAAATGCCACTGAATTGCTCCCTGTAAAATGATTAATTTTATGTTCTATGAATTTCGCCTTTGATAAATTTAAAATTTATTTTTTAATAAGGTTTTTGAAGGAAGGGAAAAAAATTTTAAAGGAAGAGAAAGATGCATCAAAATTTCCAACTCCAATTCTCTTAGATTGTATAACCTTCGCATCTGCCTTTCTCTTTAATTGTATCCCCAAGAAAGTTTTACATTTAATTTAGATACTAAGCCCCAAGGAATGGTCCTGGGTTGACCTCCAAATCTTGTTAAGTATTGTATCAGTCTTCAATAAAATAGCCTTAATAACAATGGGAATAATAAAGTCGTCCTATGAGTCAGTGATAGAACTGGGAATGGATCCCAAGGAGCATTACCTTTTAGTCTCTTCTAAATTCTGTTGATATCTCTCCATGTCCCCGAAACTCCTGACATAATGGAAGATGACTTATCAAATGATGTCATCCACCCAACCAGGAGAAAGAGCACAGAGGAGCCTTGAACACAGGTTACAGATCGCCATGTCCTCTGGAGGTTGCTGCGTTCAGATTCAATTCTGCCCTTGGCAAAATTGTGAAGCAACATGAAATTTGTGTCTTAACTCACTCTTTTCTGTATCCTTTGACCTTCTCTGGGACCCTCCCCTCTATCCTTTAGATACCTAGAGACAGCTTTCACACCCTCATGTCTCCTTTTATTCTTCCATCTACACCAATATTTAGAAAGCTGACATCATTGCTCCCTGAGAATGAATTTTACAGAAGAGTCTCTAAAAAATTTAGTCGGAGCTATCTCTACTTTGGCATGGGCCCCAGACCCATTTTTACAGGGTTGCTGGGTGTTCTCAGGATCTTAGTCCATGCAGGGATCTCCATGATGTGTTTCAGGAAGAGGCACATGGGAGCGGTTCACTGTGGCTGGTCACTGTCAAGTCTGAAGTCTAGGACCACCAAGGAGAAGCAGTGAAATACAGTCAGGGTAGCCTAGCAAGTAAACTGACTAAATAGATCAAATTGTAGAAGAATATAAGTATATGAAAGTAATTAAGATTCTAGCCTTAACTTTTCCCAGAGGCAAATTGCTGGGTTTCTACACCTAAAAGGATCAAAGGACCAGTTGACTCAGTGGTCCAGTTTGGACTAGATGCATTTTAACTCAAAAACAGTGAGTTGTTTCTATATTCTTCTCGCCACATCACACGGTATCCTCCTATAATGTGTACCCACATTATCCCTGCTTATCGAGATCACAAAGACAGGCCACCAGGTGATGGAGAGCTAACTAAAATATAATCAGAAAAATGGGCCAGGTGTGGTGGCTCACATCTGTAATCCCAGCACTTTGGGAGACAGAGTCGGGAGGATCACTTGAGGCCAGGAGTTGGAGACCAGCCTGGGCAACATAGCAAGACCTTGTCTCTACAAAAAAATAAAAGTGAAAAAATACTAAAAAAGAAGAAAAACATACCTCAGTACGGGCAAATAATCCAGTTTTAGCACCTCGCTTTGTTGGCCCAACCTCTTTTTGCAACTTCAAAAGCATTAATTATTACCCAGTTTCAAGGAAGTCTACCCCATTTCCAAGCTATTTGTTATTACCATGCACCTAAGGGAGTCCCCACTCTCTAGGAACACAAAGTGTTATCAATGTCAGATGATCCAATTATCGAGTGGCTGTTAAATGCTCGTCAGCTGAAGATGTCCTTGAAACTTTGTCTGCTGTTGGGTGCCTCTCTTGGACCTCAGACTGCATTCCTATCTACCAGGTACCAACCTTGTGACAAAGAAGAGGAAGTTTGAGCAAAAAATATTAAGGCCTGTATGTTACTCTGAATTTTCTTGTGTTTTAAATGCAAATGAATAAAATCTGCAAGAAATGTTGGCAAAGTAATTGTGCAAATATATCTGCCAGAGGCCTTTTGGGATCCTCACCCTTTCAATGAGAGTTAATAGACATTCTTCTACATCTTTTCCTAACGAAATGGTTTGCTGAATTTTCATTGGATGTTTGGCATTGATTTTTTTTTAGGTCTTTGGGGGTAGGGAAGACATGTTTTCCCTTTCTTATTTTCAATATTTATTTTTCCATTTGAAGTTCAATCTTTTGGGGGAAGTTGCTTGGTCTGTGTCTGGGAAAATTACTTTTGGGGCTGATGCCAAAACTCTTGATGACTTTGAAGTCCAGACAGCACCAAACTAAACATGGTCATAACCTTTCTGCTGCTATTTGTGTAAGTGTCAGTTGCATTCAGTGCCTCTGGGCAGGCCCTGGGCATCTTTGGAAATTAGATTGATCCCAGCAAGTAAATTAACTCAACAATACTGCACAGATAAAATCAACAGGATTTTGATTACTCTGGCATGAACATTTGTAAATATACTTTTACAATTCCAAAATAGCATGGGCTAAAGAGGTGAAGCAAGTCATTATTTTAAAACCTTGTATCAACACCGTTTCAGAAGGTTTTAGGGGTCAAACTGAGGAATAAATGTTTTGGGTAAATAAATTTTGTGGAATTTTTTGTAAGGCTAATTTATACCTTACAAAATTGCCAAGGGGTACAGTGAGACTGATACTTGAGGATGATACTTTGGGGAAGTTCAGCTACTCTTCCAGGTCCCTAAAACATGTCTTTGAGAATTTGTGGAGAAAATTTATCCATGACATTGGTAATGGAAAAAATATTGAATGTACCACCCTTGTCTCACTAGGGGTTGTCTTGGAGACTGGCTGCCACACCTAGATTTCATGTTCTTTTGGACCAGGTAGAATCTTGGGGGCGCTAGTGTGGCTTCTTTGTGGACTATAGTCTTGCCTGCTTCCTAGGGTCTATCCCTAGCGATATCTCCCTGGCTGGCTGACTCCCTTATTTCCAAGCCTTTGAAAAGTTCTCCTATGACTGGACTCCAACCTTAAAACTCCCTGGAATCACAATATGGCAGAGTTAGAAAGGTCAACCATGGTCAAGTTCTCAACTTTTTGTATTAAGGAACTATCATTATTTACAAGGTAAATCTAAGATAGTTCTTAGGGAAGTTACCTATGATAATCTATAACCTATAGATCAAACTGAGGGGCTCTGGACATTTCCCTTAGTGACCTGGGCTACTAAGATCCAGAAGACTGAGAGTTTAAGAGTTACTCTTGTACTCCTTCCCTCCTTATTTTGAGGCTTTGCTATCTGCAATACTGTGCACTCTCCATATGTAATTGTATGAATGAATGGACAGAGAATCAGTTTTGAATATGGAGATGGGAAAATCGCTGATAGTCTTTGATGCCAGCAGTGGAGAGCAGGTGAAGCACTAGAGGAGGAGGTGAATCTCCTCCTGCTAATTTGGCAGGGATGTTGGTCATGCCAGTATATTGGAGAAATAAGTGGACCAAACCTCTTATATTCAAATCCCCCCTTCTTCAGGCTCTCACTGTCAAATTTCCAAACCATCTGTCTTCTCAACAAAAGGTCTGTGGGATTCCCTGTTCCTCGCTCCCAATGACTGTCCATGTGTGCATAACTTCCGGCAAAGTCAACTGAGCAGAAACAGAAGTCACTTCTTTAGGCTTGAACCAATAGTAAGTAAAAAATTAAAAGGTAAACAACTATATTTTTCAAGGGGGTGGGACTATATAGCAAAGTATCAGAATTAAGATAAGCCTTTGAAGTTTTCTTTTTTAAAAATGATATTTGATTTATTTTCAGCCCTTTCTCCTACACCTTGTAATTATACATGTTAACACTGTACCAAATACTGACATACTGGCTCACCTCATAGAAAAATAACAGTCCTCTCTTTGTGGCTCTAATCTAGTGACTAAGGATACAACCTACATATGTTCTAGTTGGGCCAATCCCAGAGAAGTTTAAGACAGTGTTGTTCCAGGGGAAGAGCACTAAAATTGCTAGCATGGAAGATTTATACCTGGAATTTGTTAAACTTGTTTCCCCTTCAATATCTAAGCTATACAGATATTTTTCATCATGTTTTGCTGGCATTTTCCCATATATTTGGACGCAGGCCAGAGGTAACCCCTCTCATAACGAATGTTGAAAATATGACTTGAAATAGTGCAGACTTGCATCATATTTAGCTGTTTGGCAAAGTGTCTTGAAAAACGTGAGCACTTGAAGATTTCGAACTTGGCAATAATAGGATCTTCTGTTTCCAGGAACACTGTCAGGCTTTTGGTGATGTTGTCCTGCTTAAATTATACCAGATACTAGCAATATTTCTAAGAATATTTCCTAAAGTGGAGTGTGAGAACTCTGGGTCATATGTGCCCACATGTGTGTGTGTGTGTGTATGTATGTATGTGAGAAAGAGACAGAGGGACAGAGAGAAAGACACAGAGAAACTTAGAGGCTGAGACAGAGAGACATAGAGGCTGAGACAGAGTGGGTTGATTGAAGCTTCTGAAGGAATTTGTAGAAGCAATTAACACTATTGTCAGAGCATTAAAAATTGGAGTGGAAGAATTAGGTTGAGGTTGGTTGAAATGCCAGCAAGGTTGTAGGAAAGAAACGCAGTCATGAACATCCAGAGGTTAAGAAATATTGTCATAGGATAAAGGAGAGGAAACATTCTTGTTAAAAACAATAGGGGTCTTAGACAATCTGCTTGGTGGTCTGACAGCAGGAAATAGAATGTACATTTCCCAGGAGAGAGGCCACTGGCTTAGCATGGAAGGGGCCCCGGCAGGTGCATCCTGGGCAGGTGTTCCTGAAGGATGTGGCCTTGGGCCATGACACCCAGCCCCTGCTTCAGCCAACTGGAAGGAGTTTCTTTGCAGCAGAGGGTGCAATGTGCTCTCAGTGCATGACTTGTAGATTTTCTCTAACCCAGGCAAAACACAAGAAAGCCCCAAGAAACCCAGATGAGATGATTAAGCTGAGTCACATTCATGACAGGCTTGAGGAATGAACAAACAAAAGCTAAACAAAGGGGGCAGATCCAGGACGTATGACAGAACTGTCATTGTGAGCCGGTGGATGCTGTCAAAGTACTGGTAACGACAAAGAGGACAATGCTTGCCTTGTCCCAGATGCAAAAAGACAGCACGCAAAGACATAAACTCTTGTATTATTACGTACCTACTACATGAATATCCTGCTTATCCTTCCATAGGGCTTTAAGGACTTCACAGAAGTAAACATGTCATGAAAAGGTGTAAAATGACGAGCGCCTGATTTATCCCCCGTCTTGCACCAAAGGCCCTATTCCCTGAGCCTTCCTCGCTGCAGACAGCGAGGCTTGAAAAATGTGAATAGTTCTCTCTCTGCTACTCACACAAATTGCTGCTCCTGGGGTAGTGAGTGACTAAATGATGGGAAAACCTGAAAATTTTATAATACTATGATTTTAAGGGTAGATGAAGTAAAGATTTTGGAAGAGGAAAAATCATTCAGAGATTTCCTGGGCTGGTCTGCTTTAGAGGGTGGCTCCTTTGCCCCCCAGATCTCTTCCCCTGGTATACCCGAAATGTGTTGGTTTAGTAAAAATCACAATGGTGGGAGATTGTTTGGGATAAGATGAGTCTCCTGGGGGAACTTGAAGCAAGCTATTAGTCATTCACACACTAGCATGAATCGGTTTGTGCAGATTGCGTTTCTTCTATGATAGCTGATGTTGGTTGTACTGAGGCAATGGACTTTTGATTTGAAAGCAACTAGGAGCAATTTAGTGATTGTGGAGTGTGGAGCATTTTGAAGGGACGAAACAGCCTGGGTGAGATCCTGCAGTGGGAACCGGAGAGCAGCTAGAGAACACTGGAGACTAAGAATTGAGGGAGGATGCCTAAAAGAAGAGCCTTGAGAAACTCTCCAGGCCACGATGGACTTGGGCTGTACAGATAATAGTAAGGTCTGAGGGTGAGTTTCCTAAGCTTGCACTTGGAGTAGTAGCAAGTGTTAGGATAAAAAAAAAAAGAAAGAAAGAAAGAAAAAAAGTTTACTTCAGGAAAAATAGATTTAGAAGTTTCTTTGCTGCAGGACTTCTCTGAGCCTTTAATATGCTGATGAGCATCATGAATATGCAAAAGTAGACTGCAGCATGTGGTGGGCGTGTAACAAGTTGATTTTATCAAACATTTGAAGAGTGTCTCAGGGGACTAGGGTTCAGCAGGATACATTTTGGGGGACTAAACTTCTTGCTTATTCAAAACAAGATCAAAAATTTTGGGTAGTATTTTCACCTCTGAACCCGGAAAAGGTGTTAGGTTGGGCCATCTGTTTTCTTTCTAATTCTGGAATCCACAGCCCACGAGAAATGTGAGCAGGTGCCATCCAAATGAAGAGTGATCTGGAGTGGAAGGATGTAGAAATGGCAGCGAAGGCAAAATTCAGTCATTATGAAATCTTTTCATTGCTAATCTCACTCTGAAAAACAGGAAAGGAATGCATTTCCTCCAGCACTCTTCTTATTCTACTGCTCGCTCTCCTGAGGACACAGCTCGGAGTGCCCCGTGCTCCAGTTACTAACTTGTCCTCTCCACCGAAAGTGCTCAGACCTGCCCAGCATAGCCCTCGACTCTGTCCCTTCCCTCTGACTCTTATCACTGTTCCCTACTCTCGCACCTGTCTCCCGTCGTAGGGCCCTGAGTGGTCTTCCCATGTCTGCTCCAGCCCCCTCTAGTCCACTCTCCACACTGCAGTCACAGTTTCAAACACATCTAATCACGTCACCCACCCAGCACCCCCACTCCTCTGTGCCCAGTTGAATGTCTTCTCATTTTTCTCACAGTATGGTCAAGATTCTTCTATTGTCCCTCACCTGCCTCTCCTGCCTCATCTTGTCCACACTGTCCCTTGCTCCTTGCACTCCAGCCATACTGGCCTCCTTCAATCCCTGAGACTCTGCTACCACCCACCACAGGGCCTTGGCACATGCTGCCTTTGCCATCCTCTAGCTCTCAGCTCAATCTCATTTCCTAGGGGGATACTTCTCTGAGCTCCCTGGCTGGGTTGAATCCTCCTATAACAAGTCCTCATGGTACCACGTACTCTTCTCTTTGCTTACTACAGTTGCATTTTCTATTTATTTCTGTGATTGTGTGATTAATGTTTGTCTTCCACAGTAGACTGGTGGGTATATGCTCCATGAGGACATAATGTCTCTGCCCATCACTGTAAGCCAACTGCTTAGCGTGGTGCCTGTGTATGGGATACCCTTAATAAATAGGAAGAAACCAACCTGATAATATTATTTTATTTCACAGCACAAGTCATTGATTGGACCTAAATCCCCTTACAGCAGAGGTTCCCACCAAAGGTCTATGGCGTATATACGCTTCCAGAAAATGTACATAAATTTTTATGCCGTACATTTTTCTATATCTTTCAATGTATTTTTAGGGGAGTCCATAAACAGCTTTCCTTCCTTTCAAAAAGTTAATGACAGTGGTCTTAGAGTAATTTGGATTTTCAAAAGAATTACCTCTTACCTAAATGAATCTTAAATATAATAACTCATATGTGTCAAGCACACACAAGACAAGGAGAAGCCAAGGCCAGGTCTGGCTGCCTGGGCTTGTAAAGATACAATGAGACACTCGGTTTATTATTTACAAACAGAGTGAAAGGAAGATTCGCCAAAGTGCCAGTCTCCCGTGGTCCTTATCCCACACATAAAAGAGCGTGACACCGAAACAAAAGGAGCGATGGCCCCCGCTCAGGTTGTGAGATACCTGATGCTAGACAGCAGCTACGTGGGTTCACAGTCTGTCCCTCTGCTCCAAGCTTCATACCTCTTCAGAACCCGGGAGATGATGAGAAATTGCCTTGAAACAGCCTCCCAGAGGAGGCAGGCAGCGAGTGGGAGAGGGGCCCCCCAGGGAGGACCTAAGGTGTTCTGCCCAGACATGGAGGAGCTTCAGGAGTGACAATTTCCAGACAGACTGAGAGAAGATCATTTTGGCCAGTGGAGCCACTCAGTGTGCAAGCAGAACATTTCTAACTGCGATTTCTCCCCTGGTTTCAACTGTCTGAAACTCTCCCTGCTTTTCAATCCTCTAAACATTTAACGTCTCTAAAAACTCAAACACTTTTTGCCCGATAATGGTTCACACTGCAGGTAGCAGAGGGCCAGAGATACCTAGTTGTAAGAATAAAAATGATCTGGGTCCAGGGCCTGTATTGTTAGGGAGAACTGTGTGGATGCATTCTGCATTTCTAACAATTGCTTTAAAATGGACTTTTTAAAAGTGGAGAATTGTTCGTATTTAAGAGACAGTCTTGGGATAGGGGAAGGCTGGTTTTGCTGCTGAGGATGTGTGCCGCTGATGATTCATGGTCCATGGATGAGAATCCCTTCCCCTCCCTGCCTTGGCTGTAACAAGGCCTCCGTTGAAGCAGAGGAGACTTGCTCAAGCTCCTGGAGGAAGTAAGGGAAACTCCCCGGTGGTGGGAGAGCATGCAAATTGAGTTCTCTTACAGTCAATGGACTTAGCCTCGGGTTATAAACAACCCACATTCTGGTTTTAATAAGCTTGAGGGCTGGTACTTCTTAGTAATGAGCAGACTTTAAAGGAAATGAAACCAAGCCATGAGTTTTAGTTCATTTGTTGTATAGCAGAAGGCACCCCCATTAGTGATCGGAATAGCAATAGGTAATGTTTTGGAACCAAGTGACAAGGTAGAAAAAGGATTTGGGAATCAGAGGAGTTCTCTAGCCTACTTTTTAGCTGATAGAAGTTTTGATCTCCCTCTTCTCAGAACCATGTGCGGGCCCTTATCTAATCAAGAAATAGGTGATTGGCTGTTCAGAGCAAGGCCATCTCTGAGTAGTGTTAAGTAAGATCCTCCTTTATCAAAGAGGCTGTTTCATGTTTAAAGCCATCGATAATGTTATCATCAACAAACCTGGGAGTATTGTTTTTTTGAACATTCACCACGAGAGAGTGTTTTGGGGCGAACTCACCAGACATCTTCTAGCTGGAATAAATGCCCGTGTATTTCCAAGCAAATGCCCCATGTCTACCACATTTAACTGTATACAGAAGAAACAGTAAATGTCATGAATCCTTACATTTTCTTGGGTAATATGTAAGTGGCAAAAAGAATTGGCTTGTGATTGAAGGAGAATCCGAAGCCCAGACTTGCTGTTTTGCTGCAGGCAGCGTAACCACGTGGGTGCATGCAGGTGAAGGGCCTGATCACCAAGGAACAAGTCAAGTTGAACCATGCCAGGAAGCTCGATGCCCATGCGGAGAAACCCTGGGCTTCCTGAAGGTCACTGCCTGGTAGGCATCCTTGGAATCACAGTGAGGGACAATCTCAACAATGGTTTGGGTGACCGATGGAGAATCACTGGATATGAAACCAAAGGATGCGGAAAAACCCATGAATGATGACATGAATTGGAAACTCAAGCCCTGGGTTCTTAAGTCTTTCTCGGACATGACCTTGACTTTTCCGGGTTTTTTTGTTTGTTTTTTTTTTCACCTGTGAAACAGTAATAGAATTCTGCTCTGACTTTTCAAAGATGACATTAAGGGCTGACAAACTAAGAGTGTAAATCATTTTTGCAAATATAAAACTCCGGTATAAATAAAGAATACATAGTATTCATCGACCCTGTATAGCTTATGAACAGAATTAATGTGGGTGCCAAAAGCTATTATACTTAAATGGTTAAAAATGAGTAGAATTTCCTCTCTGTTTAGATTTGAATTTAAACCTGGGGATTTATGTGAGAAAACACTTGACTGAGCATGGACAAGGACAATTATTTGAAGAGAAAAATATGATTTTTGAAATTCTCGCCCAGCACCAGTGCTCCAAAGTGCAGGCTGGGTTTCAGAGAACCGTGTCTGGTCTCCAGGGAGTACAAATTCAGAGATCTCCTTTGCTACTTATCTATAGTATGAGGCAAAAATAAAACACAGTTGACTGCTTCCCTCAGATCTCAGGCATGTTGTTAGCAATCTTGCCAATACAAAGAAACTAATGGAAAAAATTCCTCTGCTCCCATTTAAAAATGTCGCCCCACTGAAGGGAAAATCTATAATAATGCTCATCCTTCAACACAGTTCTGCATCTGGGCTTGGCAAAGGATGTCTTCAAATTTCCCTGTGTTCTATTTAAGCATCCCAATTCCAATGCCTAATGGACTGATAGTACCTCCGTATTATGTTTACACAGAGTGAAGCCGAATTAGGTCCGAGAGCCTGAGTCACTCACTGCGCGTGCAGGCGACAGAGATGGGTCTGCGGCCAGGAATGAGCTGGAAGAGCAGAGGTCCGACTCCCGCCGTGATTTGGCTCAAGGGTTTTGCATTCCTATTCCAATTCAGGTTCCATCACGTTCAGTGACTCATGAGCGGGGCACAAATGAGTGTTACATGGATATTATAGTTATCTGAGGAAAAGGAACTCAAGAAAGCAGCCAGCAAAGTGGATGGGGCACGTCAGAGGTGGGGAGGGTCTGCAGGGCAGACCACGCCAGGCTGGGCTGTGCATTTCCAAACCCGAGGGGGGAAATGCCAACCTCGCTGCGGTGCTTTTCATCAAAAGGAGGAAAAAGCACAGGCCAACTGGGTGAGCACAGAGAGAAGTGTGCACCCCCGCTGTATCCCAGCATTTCCAGAGAGGGGAAGTGGAGCAGAGGGACAGCCACCACCTGTGAGGGACAACAAGCAGCACTGGGCAATATTGAGCCTATTTGGGAGGTGAGGGCCGAGGGGTAGGGCAGGGAAGGGGGTCCACCACTTGGCCTTAGAGAGTGGTCTTCTAAGTCCCAATTTTAGGGCTAATGTGTGTAGGTAGTCGGCTTTTTAAAACTTTTAAAAATTGAGGTGTGACTTATATACAATAAAGGCCCATACAACAAAACCTGATGAATGTTTGCATATGCATATACCTGTGCAAACAACCGTTTTCCTTCACCCCAGACTCCTTCATCCCCCTTCCCGATTAATAACACCACTCAGAGGCAACCACTTCCTGATTCCTATCATCATGGATTAATTTTGCTTGTTCTTGAGCTTCATATAAATGGAATCTTAACAATAGATACTCATTGTGTCTCCCCTTTTCACTCAACATTATTTATTTGAGATATGTCCTATATGTCCTTGTTGTTGGATGCATCAGTAGGCAGCAATTTGAAGGGCACACTTTTCCCTTCCATTGGTTCTTACTTTACTTTCACTGAGGTTGATGTTAAGAGGATAGATGTCATCATATGTACATTCTAGACTAAAAGAGAAGTTCTGTTTAAAAAATACCTAACAGCATGCTTCTTAGGGACGTAATAATCCTGAGTCATGCCACAGCAACTAAGCAAACATCTTTTCATTGCATAATTTTGTTTTGTTTTGTTTTATTTTTTGAGATGGGGTCTTGCTCTGTTGCCCAGGCTAGAGTGCAGTGGTGGGATCATAGCTCACTGCAGCCTTGAACTCCTGGGCTCAAGCCATCCTCCCACCTCTCATTGCGTAGTTTTTACTGTGGGTGCTTCTCTGCTTTCTACTGCGGCATGAGCCCTTCCTCCAGCCTTGCAAAGGTGGCCTTTTGTTCCCAAAGAGCCACAGAACTGCTATTGGCTAAATCACAGGGTGGTTAAGGCTATGATTGAAATTTAGGAGACAGCATTCAATGTCACCTTTGATGATCTAAAATTGCACGCAAGGTAAACCAGAGCTCCTCCATAATAGACAGCACACAGAGAATAATTTTTGGATTGTGCTCTCACAGGGTCTAGCTGCAGTTGACTGATGTTATTAAACTTTAAGGACCCCTCTGAGAAGGATGTTTGCTCTAAATAGCAGTGTTCTCAGGGAGATTGTGACCTGGTGATCTCACCCAATTGAATCTCTTTCATTTTATATAGAATCTGAAGCTCCTCATTATGGAGCTGACCAAGAATAGCAGTGCAGTTTTTTTCCTTTTCTGCTTTAGCACTTTCCAGGGGAGCAGGGGCTCAGCTTCCTGAATATAACCAGGGCATGAGCTTATGGAAATGGCACCAGAAGAAGGATGCACAGGGTGAAGTTTGCAGATCCTGCACCATGAGCAGTGCTGCGTCACTGAGCAAGTTGCACCAAGGGTCCCCTTACATTTGGTAACTGTAAAATAAACAGACCTTTTGCATACATACTCCTGCCTGCACAGACCAGCAGCCCCCAAGAACCTATTAGTCCTCAGCTAAGGTGACAGCATCTATGTGCTCCCTTGACAGTGAACACTCAAGCCTGTGGCTCTGAGGAACCTGGGGAGAGGAAAAGAAACAACAGCCAGGGCAGCCCCTTTTCGTGTCAGGACACTCCCAGATAGGCTTGTGGAAAAATGCCCTGAGTGAGTAACCCTCAGCTCTGGGAGTGTCTGATTGATGTCAAAGTGTGGTGACTTTCTGCAAATGTTGATAAACTCACAGACAAAAGCATTTAGAAAGAAGACATAAGAAAAAGTTAATATGCAAAGAGGTGAAAGGAATCAGATTTCAAAAGGACTGACCCTCCATGTAAAATATAAAGAACCAAATGAAGGAAACCACAGGATTACAAGTTGGTCATATTCATATGACTTTGTTCTTAGTGGAACAGTAGTAACTTTTTCACGTGATTATCATATACACACATGTGGACATTATGAAATCATTTTTTTTTTTGGTTAGGGAGTCAGGCAGGGTTGTAGGAATTACTGAAGTTTTTGTTATCTTGGGGACCATACATAGACAGAGTGGTCCTATTATTTTTTTCCCTTTTTTCTTGACTGTGCCATGTCAATTGTAATGGAAGCAGAGTAAAAGGTCAGTTTTGCTTCCGGAGCTCCCTCCTTTGTTCAAGTTCCTGCCCCTAAGGTGCAGATTTACTCACGTAAGATGCTTAGTGGTTTTCTGATTCATCATCATTAATTTGATGTTTTGTTTTACTTGATGAGTTTTATTTTCATAGAAGCAATGAGTGTTTAAATACAAAGACCCCCTTGATGTACATTTAATAAAGCTAGAGCAACATGGTTATTAAGGTTTAAAAGTTAGTACTACTACCCAGAGGCCTTGTCCCTAGGGATATAATTTACCTTTGTGTCTCAGCAGTATTTTATTTTCCTTGTCAGTTTGTCCACGGAGATCAGGAACCAACAACCATCCATCCACTTCACTTCTACCAGGCTTTGCTCAAAGTACTTCTAACTTTTGGACGTAACTGAGTCTCACATTTCTCTGAGGTACCTTTGTTTGTCAAAATTCCTGGCCTGCCTTTAAGGCAGGGGTTCCATTAGCCATGAAACAGGCTGGAGACTAGTTTCATGGGAGGACATTGGAGGCCTTATTCCCACATGTGAAGGCATAGTCTTACCTAATTAGATGAGATTTCTGGCATGATCATGGTTATAGGTTTGATTTATCCAATAATATCCTGATTGAAAAAGAATATATTATTGTTGAACCTATGCAAATAATATTATGGTTATGGAGAGTAAAGGAATTTAGTAAAGGCACTTTGTATAATATTTAACCATTGTTGTTATTTTTCTATCTAGTTATTTTTTGTAAAATCACTATCCTTAAGTTTCCCCTCATGATTTATTAACTTCTAATCTATATTCGAATCTTTCATAGGATTTTTTTTTCTAAATCCTGAGGGTTCAGTTGGAACAAGATACCATTTAAAGAGGTTTTCATACCAGTTCGAACAAGTGCAATATGTTAAATTGAGAGTCAGTGCTAGATTAAGAAGAAAGAAAAGGGTTTTCCCGACATAGTCAGAGTTCCATTTAAAATAGAACCCTGACCACAATTAAATCAGTTCATTGCATTTATCTAGTTTTAGGGAATTACTTTGTATATTTTTAATCTTAGATCAAACAGTCTGTTTCCAAGAAGTCATTTCCTTCTGGGATCCTGATTCGGTCTCTCGGTACAGTCTTACTGTTGGTGGTTAAGATATTGGCTCATAATCGGAAGCGTATACCTCTGAGTCTATTCCCTGTAGTTTCACCTGTCAAAAGTATCTGGTTCAGTCATTTATTTAGGCTCTTTTGATATTGCTTTCAGCCTCAATTTCTGATTTGTTCTTGTAGCAGGGACCTTTAGATAAGTATAAGGAAAAAGCAGAAAATACTTGTGGGTGATAAGACTCAAAGGCTCTGGTTAATTTATTATAATAACCCTAATATCAGAATGTAGAAAAGTAAAATTCTCTACTGAGATGCAATAAGCATTTGATTTTGAGGATTTAGCTGATGCTTATCCTGAGAGTAAGAACTCACTATAAACGGTGAGGGCATTGTCAAATCTTTAGGGTCTTTAATTTATCCCTATGCATTCTGACTGTAATCAATTGACAAGAGTATTTATATAGAAAGCCAAAATGTCTCTTTTTTAAATTAATCAATTCACTGACAGTTATTGTGCCCATCTATGAACATGAACGTAAGTGTATTTCTGACATAAAATCTCATAATTACTGAAACATTTATATTAATAACATTTATTTTTATATAATTAATACAGAGAGGTTTAGCTTCTCTTTTTTACTTGCTGGTTTTTCATATTGTGGACATAAGAGTGCTGAGTATATTAAAACTAGAGAATGACAGATTATTTCAATTATTTCTTATTTCCTCCATATTATCTCTTTTCTTATAAGGTGAGAGCTCAAATCTTTATGATATCCACTGGACATCTGGGAAACTCCAAAAATAATTTAGGTGTAATAAATACCTTTATAGATTTGGTGTTCTGACTTTGGGTCCTGAATTTGGGAAAGATAATATCAAAAAGAGTTGTCTGAAGACGCATGATACGAGCATTAGTCATAGATGGACAAAGACAGGAAATGGTTTCAGGTAATATGTTAAATAGACACAGCAGTAAGTAAAAATAATTATCAAGAATTCTAACTTTTTCTAACTGAAGACCTGTTAAAATTGATTAAAAAGTATGACAAAAAAACCAATGAGTTACAGAGTATTTTACTAAGAAAGAGAACCACTGATATCTGGGCACAGAAAGCTTTTTAACTCTTCTCTTTTTCATTCTTTGTTTTTGTTAGGAGCATTCCATATACTCAAGGATCAATTTATCATTTTCACAGAAGGAGACTCAAATTCTTACTTTACTCTTTTTGGTTACCATCCATGTAGCAATTTGCAGTAAATGATACATAAGCCTTTTTCACCTTATAAATAAACCAATTATCACTGGGCCAATTTTGAAAAAATTTTATTTGCTCCTTTCAAACTCACTATATTACAGGCATTACAAGACCAGGCTAATAAGTTTATTTTTTCCTGTCTACATTTGTGGTATACCTTCAAGTTATCTTCCATTACCCTCTTTCATGGTCTGGCACAACCAGAAAATTTTATTTAAAACAAAACAA
>NW_012149396.1:10628402-10630124 GCF_000956105.1 Propithecus coquereli | reverse complement strand
CAGCTAGAGGTCAAAAATAAATGCAGAACATAAAACTCATGGATCCAGCATTGCAGAACTCAAAAGGCTGTTTGCCTTTAATAGGCACAGGAAATTTTCCCGAGTGATATGAGATCATAGAAGGGGGCGTATTCTTTGCTGATGACTTTGATTTATATATCAAATCTTGTTGCCAGCTTAGAATATTTCCAAAACATGTCTCTCTTGATTACATAGAATGGATGTACTAACATTTCAACAACAGAAGATATCAGAATCCTGAAATCAAACAAACAAACAAAAATGATGGATAAACCTATTCTGTCATTTGCCACCTGATAGAGATCACAAATGTAGATTTCTTATCTCTCAGCCATTAATAAGGAATAAATTATTACTCTTCCTCAAACTAGAAATGGAACCAGACTTGATCTAGAAACACAAATAGAAACAAAGCCAGAAAACTACAGAGTTAGGAAGAAAAGAAAAAGGGAAAAAAAAAAAAGACAAAAAGTGATAGCAAACTCTATTGTCACATGAGAGATTCATTTTGGAGACCAAAAAGGCATGTCTCAGCTTAAACAGCACATGAGATAAGTGCAGTTCTTAGGTAAAGTAGTTTAGTCAGCTCAGACGGGTGAAGGTGAGGGTTAAAAAAATTTTTTAAGAAAATTAAGGTTTATAGGACCTGCTCAAGTTTTTATTATCTTGGGAGCCACAACTAGGCAAGGTATCTGTGTTGTTTTGGGTTTATTCAAGGTGCAAAGTTATTTTTCTTTTTTTCTATGTTATGTCATATGTTTAACTAAGATGGAAGCAAGGGTGTGTCAGTTTTGTAGATATGACAATATGCGGTGTTTCCTGGAGATTTTGGGGGACTCTACCCACACCCTGCAAGTCCCTCAAAGAATGAACAAGTCCTGAATATGAGGCTGGGTGGCTGCTGGTGTTGTGACTTATAGCTCGACCTTTTAGGACAGTGCTTCCTAATCCTGGGTGTACATCAGAAATACTCAGGGAGCTTTTTTAAAATAACAATTCTCAGGCTTCACCTCTAGAGAATCTGATTTAATTCATGTGAGTTGAGCCTTGGATATTGGAATATTGTTTTATTGTTTTTTAAGTTCCCCAGATGGTTGTGTATGCAGCCAGTATTGAGAACCAACATGTACCACCCCAAGTTTTGCAAAAGCTGCTTTAATCTACCTAAAGTGAGACTACCTAAGCTTCGGAGTTATAGTATATGCTTTTTAAACTGCGTCAACATATTTTTCAAATCCTGCTGGAGAAACAGGAAACCAAGCTTGTGTTGCAATTTGTGAACCTAAATTACGGCACTCTAGGGGCAGTAGACAAAGTCCAGTCCTGGGAGCTGGGAAAAATAGTTTGACAACACATATTTGAACTAGAAGAAATCATTTAAAAAGAAATCCATCAACCATCATTTTTTCTTTGAGATGCATATATATCCTTCTGTGAGACCTTAGTATTTGATCATTGAGATTAACAAACATATTTTGATTATCTACTCTATATCATGCTTATATTAAGCCTGATGTCTTCCTCCCGGAAAAGGATATGGAAAGGAATGATGTTGGGGAAAAGTCTAGAGCAGTATTTCTCAGAGTATTTACAAGGACATAAACGTCTGTTGAAAAAAGAAATCTGCATTTAGCTAACTCTGGGAGATATTGCATGCTGTTCCTATCCTAGTGATTCATATCGCACTTTAACATTTTAAGG
>NW_012149396.1:10600145-10627472 GCF_000956105.1 Propithecus coquereli | reverse complement strand
CCCCACTTAACCTTCAACTGGGGCCCAAGAAAATTAGCTCGTTACAACTTAGATGCTTTCCTTGTACAGGCCTGATGGTACTTCTTTCTATATCAAGTCTTGTTGCCAGCTTAGAATATTTCTGAAACATGTCTCTCCTCACTTTATAGGGTATTTGTGCCAGCATTTCAACAGCATAATGTTTTCAACATATTACTGAAATTACTTTTATTTTCCACATTGTTTCAGTGACAAATGGTTTACAAGATTATAAATCTCATGAAACAGTAATGTGAAGACAACAGCAATCTTATGCAAAATTCATAATTATTGTCTGGAGGAAGTTAGCCAGGAGAGAAAAGAAATGCTATTATGACTATTATCATTACTGCAGGTGATTATTATTAAACCATCATCTTGATACTTTTGACATTTACCCAAATAGTTAGTTGCTGTGAGTTAACTAGTCACTATGCATTTACTGCATGCCTCCTGACAGCCAAACCCTACATGAGAGGATAGAGTAATAGGCAAAACAACTCCTTCCCTGGGAGTTTCCAATCTAGTTAACAAGACTACCTGTGAACAGAAGCAATAAATGTATGCAAAAGCAACTCAATACGAAGTGATTGAGGCAAAATGATACTTCTGTTTTTAAGGCCTGTAGACCAAAGAAAGGGTCAGGAGAGGGTGGGTTAATCAGGAAAGATGGAGAAGATGAGTTTTTTGTTTTTTATTTTGAGACAGAGTGTCGCTCTGTTGCCCAGGCTGGAGTGCAGTGGCATCATCATAGCTCACTACAGCCTCAAATTCCTGGGCTCAAGCGATCCTCATGGCTTAGCCTCCCAGATAGCCGGAGCTACAGGTGTGCACCACAACTCCTGGATAATTTTTCTATTTTTTCTTTTGTGGAGACAGGGTCTCACTATGTTGCCCGGGCTGGTCTTGAATTCCTGGGCTCAAGCAATCCTCCTGCCTCTGCCTGCCAAAGTGCTGGGATTACAGATATAAGCCACTGTGCCCAGCCAGAAGATGAGTTTTAAAGGAGGAATTGTGGCATTTACAGGTAAGAGAAATAAACCTGTATAGAATAGGGACCAAATTCCTAAAGGAATAAATATGTATTAAGTGAATTATTTAGAATAGTACTTGTACATTGAATAAACAAAAAGATGTTATTTTACAAAGATTTGCTCATGCCTTTAATTTTGAAGCAGAAGTGTAAGTGACAGGTGATCAAGGTCTTAAGAATGTGACACCTAGTGCTGTCATCATTGATGTCCAATGAGGAATGAAAAATACCTAGCTGGAAGGATTAAAACCATTTAAGATCATAGTTTCTGTCCTCCTGGCTAAGGGGTCCAGGAAAGGAGAATAAAAGCCCTGTGCTCCAGAACAGCAATCTACAGCCCAAACCTGTATTTCTTTCTGAAACTCGCACTGGAGGCAAATATTTTCCCCCAGGCCTAGGATTTAATGCACCAGAACTGGGAAGCAGTTTAAAGACTATAACGAGGAAATTGAATCTGAGCGCTCCCTAACCCTTTCAAGACGTTGATAACTTTCTAAATTTAGACTGTAGAAGGTGAAATTCTTGTAGGAGAGAGCAGTGCTCACTCTGCCCTGTGGCTGCTGAGATGTTTACAGTCGATGTGTTCAGGTGGAAATTTGATGTTGAAATGAAGAAAAATAGTGACAAACAGCATGAGGTGGGCCTGGCATGGGGTGGGGGGCCGGGTTACAGCAAGAAGAATTAGAAGAGAGGAGGAGGCTGGGTGCGGTGGCTCACGCCTGTAATCCTAGCACTCTGGGAGGCCGAGGCAGGTGGATCGCTCAAGGTCAGGAGTTCGAGACCAGCCTGAGCAAAAGCGAGACCTCGTCTCTACTAAAAATAGAAAGAAATTATCTGGACAATTAAAAAAATATATATAGAAAAAAATTAGCCGGGCATGGTGGCACATGCCTGTAGTCCCAGCTACTCGGGAGGCTGAGGCAGGAGGATCGCTTGAGCCCAGGAGTTTGAGGTTGCTGTGAGATAGGCTGACACCATGGCACTCTAGCCAGGGCAACAGAGCCAGACTCTGTCAAAAAAAAAAAAAAAAAAGAAGAGAGGAAGGAAAAAGTTTTCTTAGTTGCATCTTTAGGTCCTCACAATTCTGTTCCATGCAAATTCAGGAACATCTTGCAAGCTCTGAATATATTGGTTTTCTCAAGTAGTTTTACATATTGTGAGATGCTAAAACACATTCTACACAGTCCTCAGTAAAAAATGTTGGGTTCAGAACAAGCAAATACTTATTGGCTGCTGCTTGATCACTGTTGGGAGGAGATTGGAGAGAGCAGATTACTGATATTTCATGGAGTCTTTCTCTTCCAGGATGATCTCAAAAGTCACAGATGACAAGACAAAGTGATATCTAAAGAATCAGTTTGTAAATCATTCCAAGACTCTTAGTGTCCAGGCTACTAAATCCCCTGTCAAGGCTAAGATTAATTCAAATCTTGGGACCACCTTAATCCCTTTCCCAGAGCTCTCTCTTTGAACGGCCTCAAAGCTGGCAAATCTTCATCTTCTAAAGGGTTATTTTGAGGATTAAAGGGGATAATATTTCTAAGGCACTTCATGCAATTCCTAGCCCTAAATAAGTGGATGGCATTGTGGGTTTTTTTTTTATTTTGACAATTATTAATATTAGATTTGAGTTTTTGCAAGTAGTGAAAAGTAACTTAGAGGGAAGTCTGTGGAATAAGGAAGGGGGACCAAGCCAAGACATGGCATTTGGAGTCCAAGTCGCAGGCAAAATCAGTGAGATTGTTTCCCATGGCTCATGAGCTGGACGTGAAGGGTTATATTTCAGTAAAACTACTGGAAAAGAAAAAGGCTTGAAAATATTCAGAAAATATCTCTGCACGCTCAAGGTTACAGGCTTCATTTGTGTGTATACATCCTGGTGTACTTTCTGCAGGGTGCCTTTGGGTGTTTAAGGGGAATCCAAAAAAAGTCAGCGATGTGTCTGCTGCTGAGGCTGCTGTTGCTGCAAGTACAAGGGTCCCCCTTGCTCCTGGTGAGTGCCTCTGGGAATCAAGAACGTCATCCTCTCTCACGGATGAGCCCAGAGGAACAGCCTCCAGAGAAAGCCTCTCTTTTGACTTTGCGGGGCAAGGGGTTTGGGTGGTGGGACATATCTGAATTTGAACTCTGGCTCCACCATGTGCAAGCACCTGGGCAAATTATTTAGTCATTCTGAGTTCACTTGCCTTTTCTTAAAAATTGGGGCCAATATCACGTTCTTTAGAGAAGATTCTGCATTTGTTTTTACTTTTTATTATGAAAAATCTCCAGCATTTCAAAATTAATCAGAACAGTGTAAACCATGAGCCCCCATGTATTCATAACCCTGCTTCACACTTGCTACCTTAAGCCGATCTTATGTTTTTTCTCTATCCCACGCCCCAACCCCAGATTATTGTGAAGTGAATCACAGGCATCATGCCACTTAATTCATAAACTTTTTGGTATCAATCTCTAAAAGATAAGGTCTCTTTTAAAAACAAAAAGCAAACAACAAAGAAAACTTCTCCATTAGCCTGGGTCTAGGGTCTGAGAGTGAGGACGATGTTTCTGTGGCACCAAGCCATGGCCGGCCTGTGACGTGGCTTGAGGGAAAAATAAACCATTGCAGTTTGGGGTTGTTTGTTACCCCAGCATAACCTAGTTTATATCGACTGATACCCCCGCTAGAGTCATGCAGCCAATGGTCAGATGTCATAGGGAGCCCCCGTGTCCAGAGAAACCCTCAAGTTTTTCCTAGGAGCAGGCAGCTGTCCTTTTGATTTTCCACAGCTCACTTTCCTTACCTATTCTATTTTTGAAATATCTTGAGACAATTAATATTTATGAAGTTCTTTGAGATCCTATGAATAAGGCAAATATTAAGTACTTAATAGCAAGTATTAAGTATTATAAATATTCTCACCGTCAGACAGGGAGTGAAAACAAGGTGACTGGGAGATGAGTAATCTAGGAAGGAGAGGAAAGATGAGGAGACAAGAGGCACATCATGATGGATGAATTTGTTTGCTATTTTAATTTTCCTTGCTCTGAACTGACAGGGAGGGACTTTGGAAAGAAAGGTGCTTTCATCAATCTTTCTCATTTCTTCACCGTAATAAGGAGATGGGAAAGATCCAGTTTATGAGAAAGAGACCACTCCCAGAATGGAATTTTTAAAAGTTTTGTTTGAACCTGGCATCTTTTCATTCTTTTATGCTCACATGAATATGCTGAGTTTGGGAGCTAAAGAGCTTGCGTGTGTGCACTCTTTCTCTCTCTCTCTTTCTCTCTGTCTCTTCTTTCCTTCTCCCTCTTTTTCTTTCATTCTATTAAAAGGACACTCCTAGAGCCAAGCTATTGTGCTAGTACTGAGTTCATATCAGAGGGTGTATTATAAAGGCCTTTGTAGCTCAGGGAGTGACAAATCTTAGCTGGACCACTGAATTCTATATCCTCATGGACTAAATAACTCTAACGCTGCAGCATGTTTATTCTAATATCTGTGGATATTTGAGGAAATCAGTTAAGAGTGGGAGAGGATATGATATCAAGAAAGCTGGAAGAGCTCTGCCCCTTCTAGCAATTCTGTTCAGCGTTCCTGTTATCAAAGAGATCTTGAGTCAGTGTGTCACATGCCAGGAACGACTTGCTTCTATTCTGTATTGAAAACAGAAATTGCCTCAGTAAAATAAAATCATGTATATGTACTCAGGTTTCATAAACATCTATGGAGGCCTTACTGTGTGCCAGACTTTCTAATACTTATCCCCCAGATTAGCAATTTGGAATAACTTCAGGATTGGCACAAGATTCTGAATTGTCTTGGACCAACTCATGTTTACAAAACAATGGAAGAGATGGGGAATAAACTCTAGAAAAGTGTCAATTTTGCTTGGCTTATAAAAAAAAAGCCCTCAATTAAAAGTGTGAATTGGGAAGGCAAGAAAGACCCACAGGTTAGCATCCAAATGGAAGAAGGTCAAACCAGGCACTGGGATGGGGGCGTCTGGACATTTGGAAGCCTTCACATGATTTATCAACTTTTGGGTGGCTGAGTGGCCAGCATCAAAGGTGCAAATCCACCAGCCGAGATGCTCAGGGACTCACTGGCTCACTCTAAGAATTTTTATTACCAGGTAAAACATGCATTTGTTTTTGAAGGATGATTCCAGTGCAATAACTATGATGGGCCACATTCTAATTTACATGGATGTTCCAAATAATGCAGAAAAAAAAATGTTTAGGAACATGGAGCACATCTATTTACACCCACCACCAGCATTCTATTTCACTCCCTAGTTCTGACATAACTGCAGGAAAAAATATCCTTGATTTTCTCCTGGTGTCAGTATGAATTCAATTCTTTTAGTCACCTATAATTTGAGGACAGCAAAGTATCGTTTCCCTTCCATCAGCTTTTTCACAGCTCATAGATGTTTGACCAGGTAGGAGAGAAATAAGTTCTGGCAAGCAATAACTTGCAACTCCGTTGTTTGGGGATAAAAGAAAACAACTCAAGTTCATTTCACCACAAGCAGAAGCCTATCGGCTGTTGTCAGTAAAGCAGGATCAAGGAGCAAAGGCTAGTTCTCCACCCAGCCCTAATTTGCTGTTTTATGACTTACCACAGCAGTCTGGAAGGCGCAAAGAACCCTTGCCTTACGTCAGAAATACTTCTCTGTTGAAACGCTAATTGGCCAGAGTCAATGGAGTAGGCTGGGGCTGTTCTTGACTGCTTTGCTTACAAAGCCCCAAAGACAGAGAGGCATTTCCATGGGCTACAGCCAAATCAGGTAGGTTTCACTTGTTGTTATTATAAGATCGTTTGGGAAAGGGGCTGGAAAAGAAAACTCAAAAAAGTAATTAAGGGAAACACATCCAAATAAAGCCTAGCCTTGCTGCCATCGCCTCCACCTCCCATTCCAAGTGAGGGGTTTATTCTGTAGCTCTTAGAGCAAGGTGGCAGAGCCATCCACTGATGGGATTTAGGGCCTGGTAGTGCAGCTATGAGCAGACGTAGAGGCGTTTACATTGCTGAGATTTGGGGTGAAGTGAGTTAGGTAAAACACGTGCAATTCAAGAAATGGTGACGGAACGTTATTGATAAACAATTTAGAATTTCCTTAAGAACAACAGGAAAATAGAGGTTTGGGGACAAAGAATCAAGAGAAAGAATTCTTCCACTTTCAGGTATGAAGCTGACAATTTTTGATGATCTCACAAGTCCAAATGGCCGTGCGGGCATTCTCAATGCATTAGTTGTCTACCATTGTGAGGTGAATTACCACAAAATGTAGCAGCTAAAAAAAAAAATAAATAAAGCCCAAGCATCTGTTATCTCACACAGTCTCTGAGGGTCAGAAATCCAGGTGTGGTTAGCTGGTGGTTCTGGCTCAAGGTCTCTCAGGAGGTTGCCATAGAGATATGTCAGGCAGGGCTGCAGTCATCTGAAGGCTTGACTGGGACAGGAGGACCTGTTTTCAAGATGACTTGCTCACATTGCTCTTGGCTGGAGGCCTCAGTTTCTTGCCATGTGGACTTCTCCATGGGGCTTTTGGGGTATCTCACAACTTGGCAGCCAATTTCCTGAAAGAGAGTGATTTGAGAGAGTGAGCAAGGAGGAAGCCACCGTGCCTTTTATGACCTACCTCAGAGTCTCACAGGGTCACCTCTGTCCAAGTCCAATTCACACTCAAGGGGAGGGGAATCAGGCTCCTCCTTTGAAAGGCAGGAGTAGCAAAGAATTTGTGGACATATTTTAAAACTACTACAGTAATGAATCACAGGAACAATTGTATCACTTTCTGGCAAAAAGCTGACTATTTTTGATTGTCTAACAAGAACAATTGTTCATTTATTCTCCACAATTTAACCTTAGACTGCTATCCCTTTGCTTATATAACAGAGTACTACAGAACCTCCTTTTAGGCTATAGGTGACTAGAAAAGAGTTAATGTGTCTGGCATTTTTAAAGAGACTGGATTTTTTTTTTTGATTGGTTTACTGGGGCATGGTTCTAGCAAAAGCCATCCAGGAGCAAAAGTGCATCAGAACCACAACACACCCACTCCATTTGCTTAAATTCTCTTGGCTGCTTTCGAGGCTGAACCTGATTATGTTTTCTGCTACCCTCAATGAATGATGGTGCCTATTCTGTGTTGTTCATGTACTTTCTGGGACCAGAAATTTGAGGATTGGGAAGGCACAACCATGAATAGAGTATCATGTTCAGCGCTTAGCAAAACAAGCCAGACAAAGGCAAGGCCATCTGAAGGGTGAGGCTGGAGGAGCCCTGTGGCTGTGTCGCGTGCAGAACCCCTGAAGACCTCGGGGCAGTTTGACGTAGAGAATGTGCTGCCCATGTCCTTTCGGGCCTTACGACTGCAGTGCAGGCTGGCTGACTTCCAGCTGTCAGCCTCTGCCTCTCTTTGTGGACTTTCTCTAGGAGCTGGAGCCCGACCTGCCAGTGCATATTAATACTTTTTAAGAGCATCCCTCCACTAATCACCGATGAGAGTTGGTGTGTACATCCCCGGTCGGAGGCACGTGTTCAACTCCAGCTTCTCAGAGTTTCTGAATAGTAGGATTGCGTTCCGGTTGCCCACAGCAGTAATTGGGTTGACCAGGCTCACTTTATTGGCTGCCTTCTCTTATCTCTCAATTTCCTACTCCATTACTGTGTTTCCTAGAGCCGCCTCTCAAATAATCCTTGAGCCAGGGTCTGCTTTCTAGGGAACCCAAATTAAGACAGTGGATGGCATGATCACTGTCTTGAAATGTTTGGATGACTGTCGTGTGGAAGAGTGATTAGATTTATCATTCAAAGGGGAGACTTAGGACCACCATATAATAGTTATGGTGGGTTTTGGTTTAGCATGAGGAAGAATTCTATAATAACTCAAGAACCCTACAAATGGAATGGGTTGCCTTGGGAAGTAAACTGTGTCATGGGGCTTGTTTGTACAGAGGAAGGTTAACCACCAGGGATGTGTGGTTGATATGGGGCATAAACTATTAATAAATGAATTCTAAGATCAAAGGTGGGTTTACTGTGAAGCTAACGAAGCCAGGATTTTCAGGTCCTCCTCTTGCACAGGACCCCTTTAAGTCCCTAGCTAGCAATGTGTTTACACGTTCATACATTTCTGTAAAGTTGCAGATCTTTGAACCACAATTGATTAAGATCATTGTCTATTTCCACTTCAACGTAGTTTTATTCTGTGAACCTTTCGAAACAAAATTTATCAGAATTCTGGGGTTTGTAGTTACACATGTAGCAGTGCTGGAAATGAAAACAACTCTTGGTGAAGTTGCATGTTTTTATGCATCCCGACATATCAGATTGAATTTTAGCATATCTGACACATGTTGTCCTGACAAAGCATAGTGGTTCCAGATGAAACAGCATGCAAAATTGCCACCAACATAGCACGATAGCCTGAAAAAACAAGTGACAATATCAAAAAAGAAGTTCCGGTGACAAAACTCATACACAAAGAGTAATTTGATAACACAATTATGTTGCTCTATACAATATATTACCAGCAATTATAAAAGTATTCTAATTACTTATGTGTGTTCTTTAATTTTTGATCAATTTTTTTCATAATTATGAACCAACCAAAAACTTTAATGTGACAGGAAGGAAGTATCTTAGTGGAAACCAAAAATGGAACCTGGGCTGGGCGTGGTGGCTCACACCTGTAATCCTACCACTCTGGGAGGCAGAGGCGGGTGGATCGTTTGAGCTCAAGAGTTCAAGACCAGCCTGAGCAAGAACGAGATCCCGTCTCTACTAAAAATAGAGAAAGAAATTAGCTGGACAACTAAAAATATATAGAAAAAAGTAGCCCGGCATGGCGGCGCATGCCTGTAGTCCCAGCTACTCGGGAGGCTCAGGCAGGAGGATCGCTTGAGCCCAGGAATTTGAGGTTGCTGTGAGCTAGGCTGACGCCACGGCACTCACTCTAGCCAGGGCAACAGAGTGAGACTCTGTCTCAAAAAAAAAAAAGAAAAATGGAACCTGAAAGAAAATGGTTGTACTATTTCTCAGGTTTTAAAAATGTGTTGAAATTTCTCTTCTCATTAGAAATAAATATATATTATATTTTTCTGCCTAATTTTGCATTCATAATGTGCCCTCTCTGTTTCTTTTGCTTAAAGGGACTCACATATAATCGGGACCCACCTCTATCTGAGGTACTTTTTAATTCTGAGATTCTGAATCATGAACCCTCCTGCTTCTAACATCTGTGTGGTAACTGTACTCTTTGTGTATCTGATTAGGAATATACCATAGAGTGAAGTAATGAGATGTGTGACCCTCTAGCTTAACAGTGCAGAGAACATTCCCAATCATGCTTTTAATACAATCAAAATACAAAGCCAAGGCTGAAGGAATCCTCTGCTATCTCTCTCTTTCTCTGTCTTCATTTCCTTGTGCCCCCAGGGTGGGCTTGGGGAGATAATTTTGGATGTGTACCCACATCTTCTACAAAGAATTTTATAAACTAAAGGGACTCATCAGTGTTATTAATAACAATTAAATTAAAATGATAAGACTATTCCTTTGAATGCTTTCTTATATATATAATGCTGCTCCAGGGATGTAAGACAGTTGATGGTAATATAAATACATATGACAAAACTAACTGAATATTAATTAGCTTAAAGAGAAAACTGAACAGTAAGACAAAATTAAAATTGACCAGTTACAAAATGGATTAAATATTCCCTGATTGCAAAGGGATGAGGTTATGTTGGTCTAGACTAGAGGAGGAGTAGCAAACTATGGCCTATGGGTCATATCTGCTCCTGTCTTGTTTTGTTAATAAAGTTTTATTAAAACATAGCCATGCTCATTTGTTTACATATTATCTGTGGCTGCTTTCATGCTACAAGAGCAGAGCTGGTACGACAGAGACATTGTATGGCCTGCAAAGCCTAAAATATTTACTACCTGGCCCTTTATATTAATAGAAAAAGTTTGCTAACCCCTAGTCTAGAGGTAATCTTTGGGCTGGGCAGGTCAGGTCTCTGTGGAAGTGTGTAACAATGATATGTAAAGGGAGAAAATTCTTCTTCTATAAAAAAATTCACAGGGATATTAATTCCATACGGAACTCAATAAGATTACTATTGATCTAGTTGGAGGATTTTAAAAAATTCAAAAATAAATTTTTGGTAGTGAAAGTTGCGAAGCTTCTCTAAGTTCAGGCCAGGCTATTAGTGATGACCATAGCAGGAGAGGAGAAAGAACCTGGGGTTAAAAATAAGGCTTTAATGTTAATTGAAAGCACCTTTGTTGAAACTGCAGTTAAGACAGAAAAAGCTTACTCTCCTCACCCAGGGATAGGGGTGTTGAAAATGCAGGACCACTTCATGTGTGAGGGCTTCCTCCCAGGCCACGCTTTGCCAGCTGCTCCTTCCCAAGCCCTGTGTCCTGCCTGTGTGCCTTTTTGGTAAAAACCTGAGATCAGCTCTCCCATCTACCTTTCCAGTGTCAGCAACCAACACTCCTCCCTACAACCCCATGTGTGTGTACACATCTATGCACGTCTGTGAACATACTCACACACACACACGTGCTGTGCTTTTGCTGCACTAACCTCTCAGCTCTCTGCGTATTCCATGAACTTTCATGTTTCCTGTAGCTTTGCTTTTGCTGTTTTCATGCCTTTGCTGCCTGTGGAAACTCTGCTCATTTGTCCCCAAAATCTGCTTGTGAAGAACATTAAACCAAATTCGTTTTCTCTTCCTTGGAGCATGTTTGGGAAATGTGCTTTTCTGTTGGAGTCTCCTGTTTCTGCACTTTCTTTCTCCATGCCTTTGGGTGAGTGAGGAGAAATTCAAAGGGTTCAATTAGTGCGCCGCTGGCACCTGGGCCTTCTGAACTACATTTTTAATACTTAGAGAAAAATTCTAAATCCTAAATTAAAGGACTAGAGTCTGCAGCTACAGGGAAGTTTTCTGACTCTTTTTCAGCAAAGAAGTAAAGTCTTTTTAACTTCTTCAACCACAACTTCACTGTAAGCTGTGTCAGGGCAAAGTTACTGTTTTATTCTTTGAGTGGCCCCTGAAGCCCCCCTGGGAGTGGCTGGTATGTGAAGGCATGTGGTGTGTGTTTACTGTAAGAGAGAATGAATGAACATGAAAGGATGGCTGTAGAGGAATACTTAGTAGGAAGGTGAACTATTATATTCAGACTGTGCTACGGTTTGAATGTTTGTCGCCTCTGAAACTCATGTTGAAACTTAATCCCCAATTTGGCAGTAGTGAGAGGTGGGGCCCTTAAGAAGTGATTGGTTCATGAGGGCAGTGAATGGATTAATTTATTTATGGATTAATGGGTTAATGGATTAATGGGTTAGCATGAGACTGGTGGCTTTCTAAGAAGAGGAAGAGAGACCGGAGCAGCACTCTTAGCCTCCTTGCCAGGTGATGCCCTGTGCCACCTCGGGACCCTGCAGAGAGTCTCCACCAGCAAGAAGGCCCTCACCAGGTGCACCCCCTTGACCTTGCCTCCAGAATTGTAAGAAATAAATTTGGTTCCTTTATAAAACTACCCAGTTTCAGGTATTCTGTTATAAGCCACAGAAAACACACTAATACAGATTGCTGGCTGACATTTTAGTGGCGTATTAAATGACTCTGACACGTCTGACAGTTTCTCTTTGTCTACTTGTTGGCGGTCACTGCATTCCCATCGTCCAGGACGGGTCGGCCGTGCTGCACGACTCAAGTGCACTCAGTGTGCAAGCCAACCACCACGTGCAGCCGGCCCAAGCTAGTGCTAAGAGGGTGAGTTTGGGGTACACATTCCCAGATTTGATTCCCAGCTTCAGCGTGTCCTAGTTTATTGGCTCTACAAAAGTTCCTTGCATTTCTTCCAACCTTTATTTCTTTATCCTTAAAATGGGGAGAATTATACATCAGTGTGTTGTTATGAGGATTACATGAGGTAAGGCATGACATCTGAGTACATGGCAAATGCATAATAAACATGCTTTTTGTGGTATGTGCCTGTGGTTAGCTGTGCATCTTCACTGGAGATTTATGTCCCTGTAAACTGTCTTTGAACAGAATGGGTTTGGTGCTGTTATATGTGAATGTCACTGTATTAGTTTCCAAGGGCTGCGGTAATGAATTACCACAAACTGGGTGGCTTAAACAGCAGAAATTATTCTCTTGCAGTTCTGGAGACCAGAGTCTGAAATCAGGGTGCTGACAGGGCTCCCTCTGAAGGCTGCAGGGAAGGGGAGGAGGCTTCCTTGTCTCTTCCAGCTTCTGGTGGTCGTCCACCATGGGTGGCTTGCAGCTGCATCAGTCTGATCTTGGCCTCTGTCGTCACATGGGCTTCTGTCTCCTGTGTGTCTGTGTCTAAATTTCCCTCCTCTTATAAAAACATTAGGGCCCACCCCGTGCAGCATAACCTACCTCATCTTACCTTGATTTAGTTCCCTATTTTCCAAATAAGGTCACAGTCATGCATACCAGGGGTTAGAACTTGGACATATTTTTGGAGGGACACAATTCAGCCCACAGCAGTGACCATGGACATAGTTTGGGGTGGTGGCAGGGAGGAGAATGTTCTCTCCAGGAACCTAACCTGTGACCTTAGACAAGTCTTTGCACCACTTCGGCCCTCAGTTTCCTCATCTGTACCATCTGTGAAATGAGGAGATTAGATAACGTGCTTGCTCAGATCCCTCCAGCCTTAACAGGTGATGGTTTCATGAAGTATCTCAAATTCTGTATTTGCCAAACCTGAGTTCATGAGGTTTCTCTGTAATTGGGGCCTGGGATCAGGCAGAGTGTCTGCTTGCTGTACTCAGCTGCTCTGTGTCTGGGAAACAGCTCCCTGACAGCAGCCTTCAAATGGTGGGGGCCTTTTCACATTGGAATTTGTTCTCTCTTGCTTTCATTCCAGAATCACTGACATTGAAATTAATTTCTAGTTTTACAAAACCTGCCTCCATTTTAGCAGATTGCTATAGGGTTCAGCTTCATTTCAATCACTACTATTGGCAATTTTCAAACACTATTAAGAGCCAGGATAAAACACACAGCTTTTTTATTTTTAGCTGGAAAGTGCACATAGGGGACTCACAATGTGTTTGCATTCATCTCAAGTCTTTCGAAGGCCAACCCTTCTGGTGGGACCATTGATGTCCATGTGGTTCATTGGCTAAAAATGGACCAAGAGATTCATATCTCATGCGAATCTTAAAGAAAAAATATTTTAGTCTAGCAAATCTCCATAAAGAAAAATATTTGTTTCATACTTATAAAGCAACTGAACATATCTTATAGCCTACAGGAGCCCTTAGGGTCTCCCTAGAGCTTTGTTGTTAAATAACTTTTAGATCCCAATGCTGTTGGAGTCTTAGAAGTTGCAGTTTTTATTATGAATAATGTCATTACCTAGGAAATAACCACGAGAATTGCATTCTTTGTAAGGATTATATTGAGTACACCACAAAAGTGTAGATTTTTCTGTTATATAGGCATTAAACAACATAAACTCATATCAAATTGATTCTGTAAATTTTGAAAAATAACCAAATCAAAAAATCCTTGGCTGTATAACTATAACTCTATGCTATAATACATATAGTAAGAACTATATTTTGTCTTTCTATTAAGTTTTGCAAGTATGGCTTAACATAATTATAATAATCAAAATTTAAATGCTGAATTTTAATTGAGAATAATAAAATGCTTTGGAACCAAATAATGAATAAATCTCACAACTATGTAATTAATTTCTTGATTTATTAGGAAAAGGTTTGGAAAGGTAAAATCCAGCATGGTTTTTATTATTTTAACACTGATTATAAATTAGCGGCATCTGAATTAATGAGGTTTTGTTTCAAGCGGAACTTTATTTTTTAAAAGTTTATTTTCAATTATATTAGTTTTTTTGGTGGTTGTATGCAGTTATGTGTCTGATAACTGAAAATGCTCACTCATGGTAATCAAAGATATTACTCCAAGGATCATAATATGAGGGACATAACTTTTTAAGACATGCTTGACTCTCATATTATTTGTGATTGTTGTAGGTTATTTTAATCTTAAATCCGTGGTTCATTCCACAGCAGTCTGCTCCTGCGTGATAGCTGGAAGGTAGAATGGTGCAGGATGAAGAGCTCACATGCTGAACCTAGACCTGAATTCAAATGCTATTTCCATGGCTGGAAGCCTTGGCCTTCCTTAACTTCTCTAAGGCTCAGGTTTCTCATCTGTAAAATGGGTCCAACTTCATAGGATAGTTAACAAGATGGAATGAGATAAGGCAAAGATGTGCTCTTTAATGTACTGTGTAAATGTTAGCCACTGGGATTAGCTAGCTCCAGGTTTTGCCCTCCTACCCCTGGCAGTGTCCAGCACTCATAATTGGCTTAGGAAATGTTTATTAAACACAATTGAGTCGCCACTATATGTGCTGGGAGGGTTTGTGGAGGTAAAAAGGAAATGGGCCTCATTGTACCTTCATGTGGGGTAGTTGGTTGGGATTAGATGATGTCACAGCCCCTCTAGGTGTAGTGCTAGATGAACCTGTGTGGTACAGTAAGAAATATATGTTTGGTCTTTGCCCTGGCTTCCTGGCACGAAGCTCCTAAAACTCTTGGACTTTCCTGAGTGATAGAGGTGCCAGGAACATCTTTGGTTATTCATTGTTAGCGTCTTTCAACCATATCTGAGTTTATGCTAATGAGGCAACCCCTGGCAGGTCCCTAGATAGCTTCAGGACGAGGACTGGTGGCCAGAAAGACCAAGCCTCCATTAGAAGGTTGGAACTTTCAGCTTCATTCCTCCACATCCAGGAGAGGAAAGGGGCTGGAAATTGAATTCAATCACCAATGGCCAATGAATGAATTAATCATACCTACTTAATGAAACCTCCATTAAAACACCTAAACAGTGGAGTTCTAGGAGCTTTCAAGTTGGCAAACACATCCCCATTGCAGAGAGGTTGGTGCCTCCCAACTGCATGGAGATAGAGGCTCCTGTGGGGGACCCTTTCAGACCTCACCTTACGTACCTCTTCATCTGGCTGTTCATTTGTAACCTTTATAATAAGCTGTTATCAGTGAGTGTAGCATTTCTCTGAGTTCTATGAGTTGTTCTAGCAAATTGTTGAAAGGGGGAGCCACATGACAACCCCGCAAATCTGTAGCCACATCAGACAGACGTGCCGGTAGCCCTGACATCCCGTTTGTGACTGGCGTTTGAGGTGAGGGCTGGCTTTAGGGACTGAACCTCTAAATCTGTGGAGTCTGATGCTAACCCTGGGTAGTGTCAGAATTGAATTGGATTGTTGGATGCCCACTTGGTATTGGAAAATCAGAGACTCTGAGAGCCTATAATGTTCATTTCTGGTAAGTTTTGCACCACATCACATCTAGGCTGGTGCCAGGAAGAGGGGTGTGTGTTTCTTCTGGGGGTCTTCACAGTGCGTGTGCTGATGGGGGCCGTCTTTCTCCTTGGATTGCTACTGCCAGTTGGACATTTCAGGGTGAGAAACCTAGACGGCCTAGATGAGCAACTACAGGGCGGGGTAGGTTGGTTACCATTGCCAAGGCCATCCTTGAACTGCAGAAGGGAAGCTGTGTGTCAGACACTTCATACGGCCACAGGTCTAGCACAAATATGACAGATTTTCAGATACATTCAAATTGGTACTAATTGATCAACATTTATGTGCACATATGGTAGTAACATTCATCGGGTGTCGGGCAGGTGGGAGTGGGGAAGAGGGGATGGATATATTCACACCTAATGGGTGCGGTGTGCTCTCTCTGGGGGATGGACACGCTTGTAGCTCTGGCTCAGGTGGGGCAAAGGGAATATACCCAAACATTTGTACCCCCACAATATTCTGAAACAAAACAAAACAAAACAACACAAAAAACACTACTCTATGCAGACTGAAAACATTCCCCCTCTCCCCTGGGATTTTCTTATTCAGCATGAATCCTTTTTAGAAGTGGACTAGGTATAGCAAATGTATAAACACACACATAAAATAAATATATCTCGTCTTCATTATAATATCACTAGGATGAATCACTTTCTAAGGAGCTTCTATGCTCTCAAGAATCCTGTGTCTGGTTCTGTGGTTCATGTTTTCCATTTTGAAATCCTTTCCCACAAGCCATTTCCTTTCAGGCTCTGGGCCTATGAAGCGAAATTAATTTCCCTGCTTCTTTTCTGTGGCGTCAGCTCAGCCCCATTGAGTCGGATGCTAGAGGACGTGCGTAATACTGCTCCATGAGAACTGAAAATGTTTTCCAGCTTGTAAATTGCTTTTTGTTTATTTAATTGTGTCTTTCATGGACTATATATTCAGCATATGCCTCTGGGGTCTTTTGTACATTAACAATTCAAAAACCACTGACCTATAATCATATTACAACTCCCATTTTATCTCCAGTTTACCCATAATAGGATCGTCATACACGAGATGGGCAGAAGCTCTGTGAATAGATAATCTTGCCTCTAGAATACTAGTGCTTTATGAAGTAACTAGGGATTGTAAACTCTTACTGTAAATACGGTCATTACCATACAATTACAAAATACTTCCATTTTATTAATCTGTTTAGCCATCTCCTGATCAGTTTGTTTTTTTCTTTTTGTTAGGATTACAGACCCCTGCAACAGGTGAAAATGAAAGCAGTTGATAGTGAAAGAAACGGCTTCTGGCTTCCGAGTTCCTTGCGGGTGATGAATGAATCTGGAGGTCTCAGTGAGTCAAAATCAAGAGGCCATTTCCACAATCACCTGAGGGATCGGAATACATCACTTAAGCAGCTTGTCCCTTCAAAAAATAATTTAAGGTTGGGACATTTGAAGTGTTGGCTGCAATTTGTTTCTCCAGTTAAACTTTGTCCTTATTAATCTTTGAGGTTAGTCCCTTAGGCTGTTTCTGAGTGGAAAACTGAAAGTATTTGTTTAAAACAACCATGACACAGAACATCCGCCAGGTTTTGATAATCCAGACAAGTTATAATGTCTGTCAGGTTAATGACAGCAGGAACTACATGTCATTATTCAGTTTTATTGGGCATTGTATTATGAGAAAGAAGGGAGACAGGTTTAATGCTGCAGGTATATGTGGCCATTCAGTCAGTCTGTGTGTGGCTGTTCAGACTTTTCAGCAGTAATTATGGCTGATTTTTGCACAAGTACTTGGATTACCATGTGGTTAAGCCAATTCAGTCATTAAGACGGCTAACAGAATAGCCTACATAGCAGCATATTTATTTTGGCCACATTAGGGCAAATGAGACTATATTTTAAGGAAATGTAAATAGTTTATTAAATGGGATAAGCTCTGTGGAAACAAGCAGGACATGTAGTTACTTACTTTTCCTTCATGGCTTTGTCAGATCTCTGTTCCCTGATCCGTGACAGCACCTTGGGCAGGTCTCATTGCTTTTGAATGACTGTCAGTTATAGGAATAATCTGACTTAGGTAGTTGTGACTCACTTTCAGGAGTTAAAATATCTCCTCGAGTTTAAATCAAAACTTCAGTCTCCCATTCCATCCAGAGCTTCTTCCTTTCCTACCCCGGCCTCACCTTGGCTTAGAGATGCAGCAGAAAGAGCCAGTTCCTTCACTCTTCTTCTTCCTTCACTCTGTTTTCTTGAAGACACCCTGCCTTTGGGAGGCGGTCTTTTGGGGCCTCCCACTTCTGATCAGGGTGGGAGGAAGCTCTTGCACAGCCACTTGATAGCTTTCTCCAATTACTTTTTCCCATTTCTAGCCTTTCTTAAATAAGCTGGAGGTGGACTTGAGGGATTTTTCTCTGATTGCTCTCAGCACTGGGGCTGTACTCCAAGTACAGGACAACAAGAACAGTCCCATTAAACATCTTTTGACAGGTACATATATCACAGCACAGGTTTAGGATTAGGGTTAGGGTTAGTGTTCCAGTGTAGAATCTTCATTTCATGTGATCAGAGGGTTCTTGAGCGACAAACATTATTCCTAGAAGT
Organism: Propithecus coquereli; assembly: GCF_000956105.1. Classification (NCBI taxonomy): domain Eukaryota; kingdom Metazoa; phylum Chordata; class Mammalia; order Primates; family Indriidae; genus Propithecus; species Propithecus coquereli. The sequence goes on along the minus strand of NW_012149396.1, from coordinate 10,609,432 downwards.
TCTTTTCTTTACTAGGAAAGAAGATACTATAAAAGTGAGTAGGAAAGAATTGCCGGTATCAAGCTTTGAATACTGGTATTATTCACTTTAGGGTGTAGAGGATCTGAATGCCTTGTTAGGTTGTCTCCAGTGTGCACATGGTAAGATGATGCTGGTGTCCACATTGACACAGGTGGTTCCCATTTGTCAGAGACAGAACTGGGGCCATCTGTATCCTTATGGTACCACCTCCCGGGCAGTGGGTGGTCAGAATAACATGGAGGAGGAGTCTTGAGCTTTGTGTTGTCTCTGTTTTAATTTGCTTGTATTTACATTTAACTACTCTGTTGGGAACATTAAATCAATGTGGATGATTTTGAAAGACTGTAATCTAGAAAATTCAATTATTTAGTGCCTGGAAGGGTTTTAAGATTAAAATGCTGGGTAAAAATGTGTAAATATTTATTATTACGATTAAATACATGTTTGCTCCATGCAATTAAATTGTATTCTGAAAACGGTTCTTATAACTCAAAACACATTTTGTGTTATTTTTGTTTCATCTTTTCCTGATTCCCCCAGGCAGAATTAGAAACCGCTTTCCTCTGTTGCTTTCATAGCTTTTTCTTTATCCTTTTATTTTAGTTATACTCAATTCAATGTGATCTGATTTAGTTTCAAATAACATTTATTAAGCATAAACTATGTGGTAGGTACTGTGCCAGGCCTGGAGGAACAAAAAGTTGGCTCATGCCTTCCATCAAGCATCTAGACTGCGTGCACGCATGTGTGAGCACACGTGTACACACATGTGTGTGTCTATATGTTAATGTTAATGCAATTGGTTCCATGGTAAGAACAACATTCAAAGGAGGCAGAAGGGAGAGAACACCTATTGTTGTTCCAGATGCTAAAGAGTCTAAAGAGAAATGATTTGGGTTACATTCAATGAACTATGAATGCTTTCAGCAAAACTGTATCTGTATCTTTTTGGAAGGATTCAAATCTTTGCGGACAGATAGAGAAAGTGCTCTTCTTCCCCACCTCCAAGGAAGAGGCGCAACAGAAAACTAGCAGAATTTTCCTTTCACTAGTTTTGCCCTTGAACTTGGTGAACAGTTCTGCAAATTGGAATTATTTCCTGGGTTTCCACAGTGTTCAAGTTTCCAGCAAGTGTGCCAATGATGGTGGCAAACTTCTTCCTGTAGTCAAGCAGTTTTCTTCACTTGTTCATAACTCTGGCTTATTTACAGAGGAGTTGATCCTGAATATTAAATAGTGGGTATTTGAGAAAAAAAATTGGCAAGGAACAACACTTATGAGTATGGTGTCAGTGCAAATGTAAGAATTAGAAAGTCAAGATTTTAACCTAGACCTTTAGGGGTATTAGCAGAGATTTTAAGGGGGAAGGATATTAAATACACTAAACTAAGCCCTCCCAAATTATATGTTAAAGTTAAAATACAAAAGGCACAATGGTAATCACAAACCATTTGTCTTTGTTAAAAAAGCAGAATACAGGTCACCCACGGTATACATATTTATTATTGAAATTTTGGATTCTGAAGAAGATAAGAAAAACATCTTTCTGCTTATTTCCTACCTATAAACATGTTTTGTAGCCTATTAAAGCTTCCCAGAAGAAAAAATATTTTTTAAACCATTTTGGTCAGGCAACGAGTCTGACAGAATACGGGGTTAACCGAGTGTAAAAGACCAATAAAATAAATAAATGATAGAACAAAAGAAAGTGAAGGGAAGAATTACAGAATAAATGGAGGAATTTCCATTTTTTACATGCCTGAGAACAAATTATAGAGGATGTGAATTTTCATTTTTTGAGAATTTGAAAAAAAAGTCTAGTAAAATGATCTGGTTCTGTAGTCTTTTGGGGGACGTAGTTCTTTTGTTTTTCAGTTTATTTTATTGTTATTGCTTTAGTATATTTTACTATTTCTCTTTTTAATTTTGGAAATTTATACAATATTTCTCAGAAAAGTCCAGATTCTGAAATTAGCATAGAGCTGAACATAGTACAAGAATTACATATACAAGCTTATGTTAATCTATTTAAATTTCCCATCATACTACTTGTTGCATACTCTACCATTTCTAAATCTGTGTTATTTCTATTGTTTTTCTTCAATTAATTTTTCAGACATGGTCTATTTGGCTTATTTTTTTTTTTTCTCAAATATAAAGCTCTTAAAATTGTCGGCCAATCCCTAACTTATTATTTTGGAATTTTTACCTCTATTATTTTCTTCTTTCTCTTTATTTTAGCTATCTTATGATCATTTTATAGCTCGTGAAGTCAAATGATTAGTTTTTCTTTTTTCAATCTTTCTTGAATAACAATGAAAACTTTTAAAACTTTGAATTTGTTTCTGGGTACAATTTTGGCCAAATTATTTAAGTTTTAATATGTACAGTTCTAATTTATGTTTCTTTTAAATGGTTTGCATTATTAGAATTTTTAAAAAATTTTTAAGTATTATGGGTATATAATATTAAATAGTTGTATATCTTTAGCAGGTGCATGTGATGTTTTGATACAAGCATACAGTGTGAATTAATCAGGTAGCATAGTAGGATGTATATCATACATACATATGCATGTATACATGTATGTATATGTTATAAATCTTCAATGGATGCTTATAAATGTGTATTCTAAATGAATACAGATATTAAGTCAACGTCACTAAATACATTAGTCAAATATTCCTAGACTTCTTTCTTAACTCTCAGTATCTCCCTCCTTCTCTGTATACACACACATTTAGGTCTCCTTGGCCTTAGAAACTCTTCTCTTAATGCTGGTAGTTCTTTGAGATAGTCCTGGCTCTCACCTTACCTGCACGGAGAAGTATTTCGAAGTGTTGGCCACGCCTATAAACACCAGTACCTCACAACTCACTCTCTTAAAATTCAAACCTTTAAACATTCATTGACGATCTACTGTGAGGTAGGTGGTAGAGGCATGATCCTATGGGATCCGTGATCTGAACGAGCTTGCACTGGGTTTGGATTCCAAAGCTCACATCAAGATTCTTTGACTTTGCTTGGTAGAAGACAGCTTTATCCTGAGGCTAGTTAGGAAGAGTAGAGAACAAAGGGGGAGTAAAGGCTTATCTGAGCAGAGCCTTCATGAGCTTTCTTCTTCTTATCCCTTTTGACCAAGAGGATGAGAGTAGGGGAGGTGGGGGGAGGACAAAAGGACAGCCAGGCAGGTTTGAGCAACTCTGGCCTTGAGAGTAGAATCTTGGAGAGCAGGACCCGTCCCCGTAAGGTGGGGAAGGTAGAAGCCATACACCAAGCTGCTGAATACTTTTGTCTCTTTAGCTAGGAGTAATTGAGATCTGGAGAAGGATATCCAGAGGTTTGGCTGATAATTTGTAGCTGTCAGGTCTTCCACTCAGGGTGGAGGTCCTACTTCCTCTCCATCTACTTGTAGGGACATGGCACCCTTTTTATGTACTCTGGGCCTCTCACCTTAACAGATGATTCTTACCTGGTGTTACAGACAATGTTTTTCGGGGCACTATCCCAGCCCTCCTGTGACTCCATATTATTTTAAGTTACTACATTACTCTGCTCTCTGTAACCCAAAGAGCTTTCTAATTTAAAATCGGCAAACGCAACAGTCTATATATATGATATTTATTTATTTATCCTGCCCTCCTGAACTAGTGATGGAATATTACAGAATATTGTGACTAGAAACATTAGGGTTCCTCTTATGAATCCCACCCCAACACTTGACCTTCCCGTGTTTGGAGTTCAAGGCCCTTCACTGTCCAGGATCTTCATTTTCACCTGTCCAGCCAGGGCAGCCTCTGCTCTGGCTGTGTGGGACTTCTGGGCTCTAGAACACATGACTATGTATTTGCACATTCTCTTCTTTCTCTCTGACATGCCTCTGAAGCCTGTCTACATCTCCATCTGACAACTTTCTACTCGATCTGTAAGACCAAGCTCCGCATAACCTCCTATTGTAGTAGAGCCTCTTTTTGTTTTTTGTCTGAGATAGAATCTCAACTTAAGATATTTCCAACTTACAGTGGATTTATTGGGACAAAACCCCATCGTAAATTGAAAACCATCTGTATTTAAAACCACCATGTGCACTTACCATAATCTTCCCTACATTCAAACTCTTGCCTTCTAATTCATTTGTTTATTCGGTAAGCCTTTATGGAGCACCTATCATGTGCATTGCACTGTGTTAGGTAAAAAATAAGACAGGGAAACCTTTCCTGACTCCCTGACATTGAGTCACTCTCATCTCTGTTCTCACCTTGTGCTTTCTTCATTTCTCTATTACAGCACTTACTGCAGTTGTACAGCAACGCCTATTTACTTGTCCCAATAAATCCACTGTAAGTTGAAATATCATAAGTTGAAAATGCATTTCATATCCCAATAAACCCATTGTAAAGCTGAAAAATCATTAAGTCAAGAACCATCTGTATGTCCACAAATTCTTTAACAGGTTTCCCTTCAAAAGGTGGAGCCTAATTTCCCTTTCCTTGAATGTGGGCACACATCTAGCAAATAGAATAAAGAGGAAATAATGGTGTGCAACTTGGGAGACTCGGTCATAAAAGGCAAGTGGTTTGCTGCTCTCTCTTCCTTTCTCTCTCTCAGATCACATTCTCTTGGGGAAGCCAGCTGCCATGTTGTGAGGACACTCAGGTACCCTGTGGAGGGGTTCATGTGGCAAGGAGCAGTGGCATTCCTGCCAGCACCATGTGAGGGAGCCATCTGGAAGGCAGATGATCCAGTCCCCCTCGAGCCTTCAAATGAGGGCAGCCTCAGGAAAGGCCCTGAGACAGAACCACCTAGATAAGCCACTCCTACATTCCTAAACCCCAGGAACTGTGAGAGATAATAAACGTTTGATTTTTTTTAGCTGATTTGGTAACTGTTACAGTGTGTGAGAGTTTTACAAAGAAGTGCAACAAGAGTTAAAGAAGGGAAAGGTGCCATCCACATGGTGGGGCAGATAGCAGGAAAGTCTCCAAAGAAGAGGGTGACATTGGAGATGGGTCTTTCAGGGGACTGGGCAAATACATGCATGTGGAGAAGAAAAGGAGCAGTTCAGGAAAAAGAACAAGGAGATGGAAAAGTGAAAGTTATGTTCAAGGTCTAGGGACAGCCTCAGTGATGTGCCTCTATGGTGTAGGTAAGAAACTAGTGGGATGTGGTCAGGAAAGGTAGTGGCACTCAAAAGTAAAGCACCCCGTGTGCATCCTCTTTCTCACCCAAACCACTAAGGACAGCCATTCTCCACCGTTTGGTCCTTGGACTTTTCTCTTTCATTACTGAATTCTTTGTTAATCTCATCCATATCTAGGATATTGGCCAATTTCTACTGGATTGTTTAAGATCCAACCCAGACCAGCCCCAGTGATTCAGTCTCACATCTCCAACTGCTTGCTGATCTTCTCCACCTGGACATGCTACGAAAACTTTGTCCCTTAAAATCATCTTCCCCTCCAGCCATCCTCCCTGAACTGACTGCCTTAAATCTCAAGGTTGGCCCTGCTATGGTTGGCATCACCCAGGTTGCTTTCCCATGGGCCACCAATCTGGGTATAGTTGTGGAAATCCAGGAGGCAAACCATCTCGTGGAATGTTTCCAACGATAGAATTTAGTACCATTGAATGGAAGTCCTCAGGACAATTAGAGGAGCACTGTCCATATCACTACCTTTACAGTTAGCCATCCTCAGCCCCCCTGAAGAAACCCATTTGTCATGCACATCCAGTTACCATCTGCAGGATGACTATTTTTGATCACATCAAAAGCACCAATTTTCCTTTTATTCTAGTCCTGAATGCAGCTGTTCCCAGGTGTACACGTATTCATTCTGGACCTGTTAGAGATGAGGTTAAAGAGAAGGTTAGTCCCTCAGGTGAAAAACCTTGTCATCACTTTGGCATCTCTCTGCAGTTGGTTGTCAAGTCTCATCAATTCTGCCTCCCCATAATCTCTTGTTTTCGGGCCCTGCCTTATGGCCAGGTTGTGCTGCAGCCCAGAGGTTCTCAACCTGGCTGCAAATTAGAGTCCCGGGAGCTTTGAGAAACTCGTTTGTCTGGGCCTCACCCAAGACCAATTAAATCAGATCCCTGGGCGGAGACTAGACATTTCATTGTCTGAAAGTTCATCCAGCAACTCTCACGTGGAGTCAGGGTGGAAGAGAAAAAGACCTGCCTATGCAGACCTGACCTGGCTGCGCTCTTTAATTACTCCCACCTGGGAAATCATTCACACTTTCCGAGAATCAATTTGCAATTCTATAAAATGTGATAATACTTTCCAAGCAGGATTATTGGAGGAGCAAATGAAACAGTAGTGCGAAAATACGTGATAAATGTAAAAGAACTAGGTACTGTTATTGTAATTATCACCCTCTTGCTGCTTAGTCTAATTCTAGAACTAATGACCTTTGCAGGAGCTGGGAAAGTGTCTTTCTAGCTGCCCTCCAGTCTCCAGCATCTCTGCCCTCCAGTTCATCCTCCACCCTAGGGTCAGATCAGCTTTTCTAAATCACCCTTTTGCTCAAAAGCTATCCTCCTTTTCAGCCTTACCAAACTAAGTCCACCACTCTACACCTTCTCAAGGTGTAGAAACCCAGTTTTCCTAGCCTTATCTTCTGTTTCCTAAACATGGCCCAAATGCATCTAACCACCACCCAGCCAGCCAGCCAGCCCACAAACCTTTGAGCTCCTATCATATGATGATCATATTACTTCTAGGGTTCATGCAAGGATGTGTATGGAAATACTGTAGGTAATGTTTAGAAATGCCGTCTGGTACACAGACTCAATAATTGTTCACCGGTAAAAGAGGAATTATTACAATTTATTGATTTTGGACATAGTTGATATCCTTAAGTTCCCTTGTCCTACAGCAGAATAATCTGTGTCCATTAAAACAATCAAATAAGTGGACACGCCTAATGGCTGTGAACAATGTTAATAAGAAGTTATGAAAAACTAGAAGGAAAAATGTTGAAAATTGAGTGGAGGTCTTTACTCCATCCCCTCTCCCAGCACATTCCACCCACTGGGAAAGAATAGCAGAGGAAAAACATTAAAGTGGGAAGAGGTAGGAGCTACATGAAGAACGTCCTATTAGCATGGCTCAGGGCTGACCTCTACGAGGGTCAGACCTCTGGGCACCGTGCACAGGTTGCCACTTCTCCTCCTGACCACTAGAGGGTGTCCTGACTTGTTCCTCTAGATCCAGGTGCAGCAGAAACAGTTGCTTGGTTTCCTTGAGTTTGAATGATGAGGGCAAGTGTTGGCCAAGAGAGACAGTCCAGTGAAGGGGCTGGGTAAAGCTAGGTCTTGACCTGGAGCAGGTACAGGGGTGCCAGGTCCACGTAGGGGAGTTGCAGCTTAGGGATGGAGTACAGAAGAATGGATCCTGGGGGCACTGGAGCCAGCTCCTGGGGACCAGCAGGGCAAGGCACTGGACTCAGACTTGGGTCTTGAAAAATGGCGGTGGAACCTCCTGGTTCTTTTGCTCCTTTTACCATTCTGCTGTCTGGTAACAGGTTTAGTGGCCAGATGAGGGAAGATGCCGAGTGGATACCAGGAGCCTGACAGCCAATGGAAAGGAAAAATAAGGACAATGGGAACCTTGTGGGTGGCAGAAGGTCAGGGTACACCTGGGGCAAGGAGACTAGAACAGATGATGGAGGTGAGGACAGTGGGAGAGAGGGGACTAAACATTCCAGCCCTTCCCCAGCTGATCACATGTGGTCACTCCAATTCATTAGGGAGTGACAACAGTGTCTTCATGTTGATTGTACAAGGAATGGAGTTCAGTTTATGAGGATTTCCCCCTACCATACTTATAGCAGAGACACCAGCAATTTACTGGTGGATCTGAGGATCTTGCTCAACCCCAAACTGTACAAACATGATAAGAAAACAGCAGATACCTGTTGTTGAGGAGGGTGTCCAGAGGACTTTGGCATCAAGTCTAAGTTTGACATTCAACCAGGACACACCATAATGGGCATACTGATTGTTTATGGTCATCATCAAACTGATTGGTGGAGACCTGTGCCTACAGGTTGTTAAATGTGTGGACTATCACTCCTGACTGTGGTCACATAATTCTAGTCAGGTGTTTTGGAATGTGTGTTGTGTATATCAAAGATGAGGTTACAAAAAATAGAGATGGCTCTCTCTTCAACTCATCTCTACTTTTAGAAAAGCAATCTGGATATATTTCCTATTAAAATCCTTTGGAGTTTTCAAAATACTTCAGTATTTTGTTGTAGATGAGGCTTCACTGCCCTTAGATAGCACTGGGTTCTAAAGAGTTAAGAGAGTAGACAGTATGTTAGACATAGTAGTACCTTTCTCATTTCGAATACCAGAATAATAAGTCCATTGGGACTAGTTTTTGTAAAAACCAGTTTTGAAATATGCATGATCTTTAACAATCATTGTTAATATGCTATTTTATAATAAATATACTTTAAGACATTTTAGACTTTTTTAAGACTATATATACTTTAAGGTGGCTAATAATATCCCATAAGGGAAGAGTAAATTTGCAGATCAATTTGGTTTAAACATCCATTAGGAAGGATGATAATGTGTTTGGTTAAAGACTGCTCCTTGGCTTATCACTGACAGCCTGCGAAAGCTATCTAAACATGGGGTCCTACTTCAATGTTTTTAAACAAGTTTTTTGAGGTGTAATTTACATGCCACAAAATCCCCTTATTTTAAGTATGTAATTCAATGATTTTTAGATTTACGGGGTTGTGCAACTGTCACCCTAATTCAGTTTCAAGATGTAATTTTAACATGTAAAATTCAAACATGTTGAACAGAAAACTCACCCTCAGTACCGGGCTGGATTAGGATCTTTCGGGATATCAAGCACTGAACGGGGTTTGCCTGTTTCCTTGTCTCCGTTCCTCTCCCTCCTTCTTACTGTGTTAGGTGCTGAGGATATAAGTTGAAAGATGATCTCTACCCTCCCAGGTCAGGAAGACAGTCATGAAAAGCGATTAAAGAGATCATCGCATTCTTTTGTGAAAGTGTCAGCCCTGATAGAAGGGCTGCCCTGAGTATTATGGGATCACATTTATCTCAGCCCCACGCCAAGTTCTCGGAGATTTAAGGGCTCAGCTCAATAAACATTTATTGGGCACCTGTGCTCCAGGCTGCAGGTACAAAGATGAGTAAGAACTCATCCCTGCCCCTATGTAAGCAGCTTTAATTCAACCAGAGGTGATTCAGCATCAATCAGTGCTATAGGTCTGACTGACCTT
>NW_012149396.1:10541050-10600060 GCF_000956105.1 Propithecus coquereli | reverse complement strand
CACCCCCAGGTCCCCGCCTTTGTGTGCCCTCTCTGATAACAGGAACCGGCTCTTCCCACTTACCAGCACTGCCTGCTCTCTCACCGCCAGGTCTCAGCTCAGAATGCACCTTCTCGGCAAGGCCTGCCCTGGCCACTGATCTCAAATTTCCCCCAGCACACAGACCTCATAACCTCCTTCCCTGCTTTATTTTTCTTCCTTGCCTTTTTCACTCTCCAACATACGATTTATTTTATTTATTTATTATGTTATGTATTGTCTGCTTCCTACAGTAAGTAGAATGTTAAGTTCTGTGAAGGCAGGAATTTGGTTGTGTTTTCTTCTCTGTCCTAGCCCTAGGGCCAGGTCCCCGGTATATAGTCCATACTCAATGAATATTGGTTGTATGAATTCATGGATATTTGGATCTTTATCTTGGTCTCCGGTGCTGGGGCTCCATCCTGATAACTAGTTCTTCCAGACCTGGGACAATGCCTTCGTTCTCTCTCTTCTCCACACATGGGCCACCAGAGTGATGCCAGGTTCTCTGACCACGCTGCCTGCCAGCTTGCAGCTCTGAACACAGCCTGGTCCTGGCTGCCTTGCTCCTGGAATTCTCACTGAAGAGTCTGCTCTGACATGTTGTTACCTGTTCCTCCACTGACTCAAACTGTTGCTGTGTGCCCCGGCGCTGGCCTCTGACTAGTCTTCAGAACTGGCCTATCCCAGTCTGCCCCAGTTAATTAACCTTCTCAGTGTGACAGCTTTACAAGACTGGACAGAAGGCAGAACACCCATGATGCTCTGTGAATTAAAATACCAGCCAGTGGAAATGAATGACTAAGGATGGAAGCGTTTACCCCACACCATGCTGAATGCTTGAATCCCCCCAAAGAATTGTTTCGAAAGCAGCTGATAAAAAGACTTGAAACATTTTGGAACCATTACTGATCCCTGAAATTAGCCTCTTAAAAGTAGTCTTTAAAGTCGCTCTTGTATAATCATAATATTTCTAGGCTCAACTTTCCTAGTAGAATACTGGAGTGTTATAACTCACCTTCTTTATTCCAACCTCCTAGCCAATGTCAGAGTTTTCAATACTCTCATTAGCTTCTCCTTAAAAAAATTTCTTTTTTCTGCCCTAAAGTCGAGGCTTAAAATAAAGACTCTTGAAGTATTCCACTTTGAGATTACCTTAGGCTTCTAAAACATGCATAAAGCTCTCTCTCCTCTCAGGTGTACAATAGGGGTTATAACTTGGTGGAACAAAGGGACAAGGATCAGTCAGGTGGCCTTAGGAAGCAACATTTTAATTGGGACCCCAGAGACAACCGATAGCCATCAAGCTTTATCTGTGTCCCGGTGACTGATTTTTCTGTATGTGCTTAATGACAGCACATTTGGAGACTCTATCAACAGGTTGTATTTTGGGGACAGGACAAGGGTCACCTGAGTACATTATGAATTTTAGTAGATCACATAGAGCTCCCATTAGTGTTCCCCATGGAGTTCATAGCGCCCCCCCCTTTAAAAAATTATCTTGGCAGAAGCATTTTAAGGAGCTACTTGGGGGAGGGAGAACGGGGAGTTCTTTCTTTGTGCATAAGACCATAGGAAAGATGGCTCCATCCTAGCGGCTGCAGGGACATCATTCATTTGAGCCTTGCTGCTGGAGACCCAGGAAGGTTGGCTGGCTGAACTTCACCAGAGTCACAGAATAGAGTTTTAGGTTTTCATTCTGCAAGGAAATTCTTTTTTAAAAAGGCACCAAAGGATATGGAAATCAACCCTTTACCAGCGACCTTCCTCGTCCATTCTCCCATTTTGCAGTTAACGCAAGAAGCAGCCCATATCTTTAGATTTTCTTGGGGGAACAAGACATGCTCAGCATGTCCCTAAGGTGGAAGTTAGGTTTACGGTGAGCAACAAGGTTGGCCCGGACATCCTGGTGGTTCATTCACGCTTCCATATAACCCTAGGTCTTGCATCTCCTTGCTCCCCTCTCCCCGTCCCCCATTCGAAGGATCAGGTAGTGGGGTGTTCATTCGGGCCTCTTGGGAAAGCAGGTTCCCACTCTGGCTGGACCATGTGAACTTTCAGGGGCAGACAAAAAGTATCTGTGATGACACGGATCCAGGGCAGTTTCTGGAAACCTGACGACCTAAACTCCTCCCTCTCGCTGTCCCGGGTCGCGAGCTGCAGACTGCGCCCTCCCCGCCAGCCTCGGCCCCCAGCTCGGCCCCGCCCCTGCTCCCAGCGGGGCTCGGCCTCCTTCCACACCTGATTCCAGCTCAGGTCCTGCTCCCGCGCGGCGGAAAGGACAACGTCGAGGTCCTGGTCGAGGGTGGGCACTGGGGGCAAGGCCGAGGGAGCACGCCAGGGAGGGTGGGCAGCTTCTCCTCCCGGGGGAGGTCGGCGACTCGGGACGGACAGACAGAAGTCCGGGACAAGCCGGAGCCGGGTTGAGGGGAGAGGAGGAGGTGGAGTCGCCGGAGGGGCGGTGCCGCGGGTCGCAGAGCCCAGCCTCCCGCCCCACCCCCTTCGGTGCTTCTGTCTTGGTGACACAAAAAGCTCCCGCTCGGTGCCCGGCTCCCGGCGGCGGGGTCCGACCCGGAAGGCGGAGGGCGGCGGGGCAGGTGGGAGCGCCGCCCGCAGGGCCAGGCGGGGAGCTGGGGCTGCAGGCGCCGCCCCGCGGCTTGTGGCTCGCGGCGGGAGGAGCGGCAGTCGCCGGCCCGCGGTGCGCGTCTGGCTGTGGCTGAGCGGGGCGGGCGCGCCAGGACCACCCAGCGATGCTGCCGCCGCCACCGCTGTAGCGACCGCCCGAGCCCGCAGCGGAGGAAGGTCAGTGAGTTTCGGTTCGCTTCTCCGCTCTGGCCCCAACGGGTTGGGGGCGCAGAGGGGCGCGCAGGGATGTCTGCGCCCGCACGGCGGCCGCCCCGGGAGCCGAGCGAGCGGGAAAGGACAGCTGCCGCGGGGTGTAACGGGGGGGATCTGCGGATGGGGGCGGCGGGGCCGCAGGGGTCCCGGGGAGGGGAGCGCGGGGTCCGGCGGGGCGGGGCGGGGCGGCCCGGGGCGCGGGGGAGACGGTCCCGGGAGTTGCGTCTCTCCCGAGCGTTGGCGGAGTTGGGCGGGCGGCACGGTCAGCGGCTCCGCCGAGTCCTCGGATGCCCCCTGGAGCTCCGGTCCGAGGGAGCTCGCCTCGTGCCCGCGCCGCGCGCGCCGCTGGGGTGCACGTGTGTGCGCGCTCGCCCCAGCTGCGCCCCCAGCCCTCGCACACCCCGCTCGCCCCCTCTCGGTCCCCTCGACCCGCTCCTTCCCCACCGCTGAAGTTGCCCTGGAGCCCCTCCCGAGAGGAGAGGGCGCCGTGGCGGGCCAGATGTTGGGGGTCTTTTGTGCGGACACAGGCGCCTGGGGCGCCTGCTCCGAGAAGGACAGCGGCAGGACAAAGCAAGCTGGACTCGTGGGGCGCTGCTCGGCATCCCGCCTGGGCTGGGGGTGTGGTGGGGAGCGCTGCACGGTTTTGGAAAGAGTAGAGAAATCGGTAAAACACAGTGACAGTGACTTGATGAGGCGGTGGACGGGGGCAAACGAAAGAAGGATGCTCGCGAATGCAGCGCTGGTGTGTCTGTCAGGGCGGGTGACTAGGCGCCCCGCATTCGCATAAGACCGGCTTTACCTAGTGTGCTTTGCCAGTGTATCTTTGCCCCAAGACGTTATTGTCCTCCCTCTCGGTTTCTTTCTGAGGGATTCCTGTGGCTAGTGGAGGCTCTACCACCAGAGGGGAACTTGGGGGCGGGGGAGACTGCGGAGGAGGGGGAGGTGGTTATTTATCCTATAGAGACAATTAGGAGACGTGACGCCCCCTTCTAGGCCCGCCAGCCCTCCACACCTCAGCCGCCCTGCTCCACCACCCCCAGTGCACCCACTCCGGCCCTGCCGATCCAGGAGTGGGGTGGGGGGCGCTTGGGTTTCCTTCTCCGCTGCGAGTATCTAACCCTTCCTGCATGTATTTCACTGCAGGCTGAACAAAGCTCAGTCTCAATTGTGCTTCCTGCTTGTCAGCCTCTTGCCTCCCAAATGCGTACCATTTCCACTTGATGTCATCACGCAGAAGGGGGTGAAAGGGACTCGGTGACACAATCAGGTAACCCCCAGCAATCTGGGTAGCCGCCTGGGTGTCTCTGGGTCATTTGGGCCGCCAGTGCTGGCACAGGGCTGTTTGGGTGGTTTCTGCATCAACATCATTCCTAGCTGTGAGAAGATGTGGGAGCTGCTGAAACTCCTGGTTCAGAGAAAGGAATTGCAAATGACTGTATACCTTCCTTTTGAAGAAGTCACAGGGGGCAAGGTGAATTTGGGATTGTAGAAATTCCACTTGGTTGATATAATCAATACATGGGCAGCTGTATCTGAATGTGGTCTTTGGATATATGCCTGCTTTCTTATCTGTAATAATATATTTTGGCTTCAGTCTATAGGTGTGGTATCCTTTGTTGAAAAGCTGTTACTGTAAACTGATTATACATTAGATCAGTGCTCAGTGAGGGCATTGGTCAAATGCAGTGACCTTCTTAGGAAGCAACGTCTTTCTCCCATCCCTTCATTGTAACAGTGCTTACAACATCAAGGGAGCCGAGCTGGCAGTGAGTACTGGGAGGTGGGGGAGAGGGCTGTTGGGGGGAACAGAAAGGGAAAATGGAGCTGGGGTGAAGTTTCCATTTATATAGCCATGAACCATTAGACTCTCATTCTGCATTTTATCTTTAGGTTATTGGTTCTTTTCCAAAAACTCTGGCCTGTTTTTTTCTTTCCAAGGATAGTTCTGTTTTGATGTTAGCCTAACCAGATGTGGGGTTATCTTGATAAGAGTGCTATGAAAATGTAACCTTCAGACTTCTCAGGACACTTTGGCATTGGCATTTTCTCCTAGGGGGCAGAGTTCTGCGCATCCTACACCAGTAGCAGGGGATACAAATGGTTATGGAGATGCCCCCGGGGTTTTTCTTGTAGGCAGACAGATTGCTGAAGACCAGAGGCTACTGGTGCTCTCTTGTACACTGCAGCAGCTGCACCACTGTGGTATCTGTGACAGATTTTCTCTTCACCATTCCCCCCGCCAGCCCCTTGAAAAATAAAGTTAAAACACTTGAAAGATCTGTCATTCACTTCTAGGGTAGTTTTGTTTTAAATGTGACTTTAAAAACATAAGTGACACTAGCATTTATCCTTCTACTGAAAGCATTCAAGAATCACTCGGAAAAGTAGATGAGTTACCTAGTCCCAGCTAAAACAAAGGCCAATGCTTTGGAAAGATCAGATTAGTAACGTGGTGCTAGGACAGAGGTATTTTGACAAGTGATTTTTATGTCAGCAATAATGCAGGGTGTGTACTGTGTTGCCGTAAGAAGAAAAACCACGTGATGGGATAATAGGGAGTATAATAATGCAACAGAAATAAGGGTGTGGTTTTTTTTTTTAATAGAATAAATACCTTACACACAAAATTCCCCATGAGAAAACAGCTGCCTGCACATGTAAATGCACGTCCAAGAACAAAGATAGCCACAGTGCAACGTTAGATTTCATTGTGATTTTAAATTTTGTACAGTAATAAATCATAATAAAGTGTTGTGTCGATGCCTTTTTTTTTTTTTTTTAAGACAGAGGCTCCCCACCCCCAGATGTGTGCAATAGTGTGTTTAGCTTTAGCCTGGAGGAGCTCTAGAGGTTATTAGACTGACCTTTGCCTCCAGTCCTTTCTGCAGTGTTCGTTCCTTCATTCAGCAGCTGTTTATCAGCACCTGATAGATAATGGGCGTGGGATAGGTGCCAAGGGCGGTGGGTGGGGGTGAGACGGAGACAGAATAAACTACCTTCAGGGAGCTTATAGGGAGATGGAGAAATGAAGACCTGATTCTAATTAAGTTCAGTGGAAGCTGGAGAGAGATGAAAAAAGAGTGGGATTGGATTTGTGAGGAGGGAGAATATGACCATCCAGCCTCTACTCGAATGCCTCGTTCATTAGGGCTCTCACTGCTTCGTAAATGGCTGGGCCTATTGTCAGAAGGTGGCCTTTTCTTTGTAGTCTTTAAACTCTTAAGCTAGATTCCATATGGTTAGATTCCACCATTGTTGAGAGGTCATTCTGTTTTCATCCCGTCTTCCCTCAGAGTTGGTTGTACCTGTCTATACTGTTGGCACCTTCTGCTTTTCAAGATAGTGTTCAGTCCTTGCTGCACCTGAATTTTGAAACAAATTCTGCTTTTCTGTATTATCTGATTTAGAAAACAGATGGGAGGGGGTGCTTTTGCAGATTTCTATCTCTTTTTTAAACAGGGTTGTATGTATCAGCAAGATAGGTTAGGTTACGCTGCAGTAACAAATACTTCCAAATCTCAGTGGCTAGATACAATTTCTCTCTTTCCCATGCTGTGTCCAGTGGGGATGGTAGTCGGGCCCTGCTCATTGTAGTCACTCAGGGACTAGCTGCGTCTACACGTGGGCTTGCAAGATCACTGCAGCAATGGATGGAAACACCACAGGGTCTTGCTCTAGCATTGTGTGATCCCGCCCAGAGGTGAGTTCTATCGCTTTGGCCAGAGCTGGGCATATGATCCCATTTCATAACAATTCAATGTTTCTTGTGCTGGAAAAGGGAGACGTGGATCCAGGTGAGTAGCACTAATGATTTCCAGAGTGATCTGGCCTAGGTGAGGGTAGAAAGTGTGTCCTGTGGGACCTGGCTTGGTGCTTGGTAGGTATTGGGTGTTACACGAGTATTGATTGAATAAATGAGTGATAGATATCCTATAAAGAGTCCAGTCCTCGCCCAACCTATTACTTACTAATAGGTCGATATGATATTTACTAACGTGATTGTACACTGGTCATCGGTCATCAAATAAAGGAATTATAATCCTCTCTCTTTGCCTGTTTTGAATACTTGTTTACTCTGAAGTGAAAGGCCATTCGGTATTTTCAAGGCTGGTTTTAGGAGGCTGTGTGCTTAGCATTATGTAACAGAGAGGTGTTACTTACAGACTTTCTCTTCCTCACCATCTGCCTCTTGTCTAAGACTTCCTGAGTTTGGAACAGCCCAGGGTAGAAAAAGAGTGGCAGTGGGCCTGGAGTCACCGGGGAGGTGGCCTCCTGCAGCAATCTGCAGGGCAGCAGGTAAGATCTAAAGGGGGGCAGGAATGTGTTAGGGTAACCTCAGGTCACCTTCTTATTACTTTGATATTTAGAAAAAGCAATTTGGATAAGAGGCTTTTTCTGGTCACAAGACTAATAGAACACCCAGAGAGTTCTAGGGCATTTGTGCTTCCATCAGCAACTGTGTTGACTGGGAGGGTGGTAAGTTTTAAAGCCTTCCTTGCCTTACTATCCCTAAAAAGAGTTGGGAGCTGTGGAATAGGCATTGTAAGAGGCTCTGGATTGAGCAGTTGGGGCTTGTAGAGAGATTTTGCTCTGGGAAGAGCTGGTCACTCATGTGTCTTTGTTCACATTGTGATAACTGCATGTATGCATTAGAATTGTTAGGACTTAATAAGTATCCTAAGCACAAGCATGGAATTTAACTAAATAGTATTGCTTCTGACTCAGTAATCACCTTGGCAAAGTCGTTTTTATAAAGACAGCTCTCCATATGTAGAAGTGGTATGGTAAACTGTGTTTAGTTTGCAAGTCACAGTAACTGAGGGGACATCAGTATTGACCTAAGGATTAGAGGCTACCCTGTGATCCAGCTTCACTCGAGTGACAAGGTTTTGCAGCTAAAAGGGTTTTGAATTGGGAGATGAGCAGCCGGGAGACCAGTAGGAAGAAGCAGCTATAGACCATCCAGGAACCCATTCAGGGTGCCTCGGGTCGGGCTGAGGCCCAGGCACAGCCTGAGAGAGAAAGAAAATGAGGTCCTGTGGGACTAGTCTTGAGCTATATTTGGGAAGCTCCAAAAGGCATTTCTATATTTTGTTTTGCTTCTGCATCCCTACCACTTTAATTTTGAACCATAGTCGGCTTGGTTAGGTACAGGACACTTGTGGCGTGAAAGTGGTTTCTGGCACTGCCCATCTCCATGATGTCATGGAAACCGGAAAGGAGGAAGGCGTTGGTTTTCCTGCTCCTTCCCTTGAGGCCTCAAGAGTTCCACTTTGTGTTCCAGCAGTCAGTCTGCCTCCATGATTGAAATCACAGTTGGGATAGAATAAGTACAGATGTTCCTCGACTCACGATGGGGTTACGTCCCAATAAACCCATCTTCAGTTAAAAACACTGTAAGTCAAAAATACGCTGAATACACCTAACTACTGAACATCACAGCTTAGCCTAGCCTACCTTAGATGTGCCCGGAACACTTCCATTAGTCTACAGTTGGGGCAAAATCATCTAACACAAAGCCTATTTTGTAATAAAGTGTTGACTATCTCACATAATTTGTTGAATACTGTACTGAAAGTGAGAAACAGGATAGTTGGAGGGGTACTCGAAGTACAATTTCTGCTGAATGCCCGTTGCTTTTGCGTCATTGTAAAGTCAGAAAATCCTAAGTTGAACCATTGTTAAGTTGGGGACTGCCTGTACTTCTTTTATGTTTGGGGATTTTCTTTTTCTAGTTGACTCACTGTCATTGTAGGATTTAAAGAGTGAGGCCTCAGTCATGCGTATGTGACCTGCGCGTCCTCTGGTTCTTGAGGCCCATGGTGGCCAGGCCGAGGCATCTGTGGTTGCCGAGGCCTGGAGTGCATCTTTCGTGGAGTTGCGGGGGCTGCTGTGATCTGCTGGGAGTGGAAGGGATGAGTCAGAAAAGGTGCCTCATTTGCCACTTGATGTATTAATTCCTGCATAAATAAAACTCATTGCGAACAGTCTGCATGGTGAAACTTATTCTCACATCACACCGGCTTCCTGCAGTATCAGACCTTCATGCAAAGAAGGAGTTGATCAAATGAAGATGTGTTACTGATAGGTGCAAAGTTATGATGAAGCGGAATCTACAGATGCTGTGTTCTGTGCTAATATTTCCTCTCTCTGCTCCCCTCATCCCCACTATCTCATTCCCACCTACCAAGGAAATATAACTTTTCTGGCTTAGCTCAGATTTATAAATTCAGATGATCACACTTACTGCACTCCTCACTGAGGTTTGACAAGAATTGATGGGATTTTGGTAAAAGCTTCGACAGATCCTGTGGAAATAGGGAGCATTATTATTAATATTGCGGAGTAACTATCCTTGCTTAGTAACAGTTCCTGCATCTCCCTTAGTTCCTATGCCCCTGCCACGTCTTAGCTGAGTATCTTATTTCTCTCTGGGCTATCACGGTGGTCACTCTCACTTCCTGACCTTCCCACCCCGAATCCATATTATAAAATACTGTCACTCTTAGACCAGTACGTTAAATCCTTCATTCCCTCACTTAGTGACCTTCAGTGGCTGCTGTTTTTTTGTGAGAGGAAGCTCATATTTTTTAGTCTTTCTTTTAGAGGTATCCCCAGCTTCACTCCAAACTTCCTTTCCAACCTTGACTTTTGCTCTGCCTGACTTTAAAACTCCACCGTTCCCCCAAAATGCTTCGCATAGCCTTTTTCTTAGTTCTAGCACATTCTGTGGCCTAAAATGTCCTCTCTCTTTCTCTCCCTCCTTCCTTTCGTTAAAAGCTGAATTCAGCTCTTAACTCTTCTAAAAAGTTTAACTCAATCGCTTTATTCCTCGGCAATGTTTTACTACTCCAAATTTCTCTGGCAAAATTGCCTCCATCTCTCGTTTCTTTTAGCATTCATTCATTCGTTCATTCTACAAAGGGCACTTGTCATAGATTGTCTTGTATCATCGCCTAAGATTGAAGTGTCTTTTTCTTTCTGTTTAATTGGAAAGAACAGGGATCCCACTCAAGCTAGTTCACATAAAGGGAGGTGTTTTGAAAGACACACCAAGATGTCTTTTGTAGTCAAGCGTCATATTCCAAGAGTCCCAGTGAAGGTGACCTTTCCGCCGTTTGCTTACCCTGGGGACTTGCTTAGCTGGGGGAGAGGTTGGGAGCCACAGTCCCCTCCAAGGGGGCCCTAGGGCTGGCAGATGTAGCAATTTCAACCTACAGGATCTCAGTTCTCTTGCAAGCTCCTTAAAGATGAGGACTTGATGAGATTTGACCCCATTTTGTATTTGCTACCATGTTTGTACATGGGCTTAATAAAATAATCATTGGTAAATCTTTGACAACAGAGAAAATGATTTGGTGCACTGTGGTGAAGGAATTATAGACACTTTTGGCCTGAACTCTTAAAGGAAGTTCAGGAGAAAGAAACTTGTTTTTAAGAGCTTCCCTTACTTGCATTAATGATTATTAAATGTTGAATGAAATTAGAATTATCAGGCTGCAGTGTGCATACCAATGTTTGGGAAGTGAATGTTTTCATTGACGATCATCTTTCTAACAAAACTAGTTGTTATTAACAGCCTGTTTTTTAACTTCTATTTGCCTTCTACTCTCTCCCACCATCTCCCATAAAGAAAGAAAATAAGAAAAAAAAAAAAAACCTCTCCTTGGTGACAAGCAGCATGAGGACTTTATAACCCATTAGGCCACCACACAGTCTAAGGGAGCAGGCTGTGATGTCTCTATTTGACGTGATGGGGTGATGGTTCCCCATAACTGACCACCCCATTTCCTTTATAATTAGCTCAAGGCGTTGCTACCTTTGTGATACACATACATCTGCTTCACCTCAGCTCCTTTGATTTGGAATATTCATTCACGTGATAGAAACTCTTCTTTGACACTCAAAACACTTGATCATTATAGAAAGTGTTATTATAAAAGAGGGAAATATGTTCAGCTACGTGGAGAAAATGGCCAGGAATACACTAACATTAAAATAACGCTGTCAGTTGGAAGGGTCGTGAATGGAGCTAAGGTGCATGTCTCAAAAACTAAGCATTTGCTGTGGTACTCTTTTGCAGTTGTGCTGCTCTGGGGTAGGCTTGCAAATTGCTTCCTTGTAGATTAATAATATGAGGTTAAAAGTGGCTGTAGAACACGTGGATAAATCTCTGTACATTGGAAAATTCGCCCCTTTGTTGCTTGAGACATAGGATTCCTGTCATTTTGGGTGAATAGTAGCTAATTCAGCCATGTGGGTGGAGAGCTGTCCTAAACTGGGATAAATACCTCTCATCCACTCCTTCTTCACACTGACACTTCAGAAACCTAAGGTAGGGATCCACCTATTCACCTGTCATGGTGTGTAAAATAGCTTTTAAAACACTGAGGATCAATGATTTAAACCACCTATTGGGTAAACAATTGTATTCATTAAATTTATTCAAATATTCAGTACCTACTTTTTTGCCAGGCAGAATTCTAACAAAAATCTCCACTTCCTAGCTTCAGGTATGTATTAATACTTAACTCAAAATTGATTTGGTTTTCTGCTTTTTTTTTTTTTTTCCTGGAATGACAAAGCTAAAAGGGTAGACAATAAAAGAGATGTATCTGAAACTCTTCTCTCAATTCTTCATCCTTCATATGCTCACCTTACATGGCCCTCATTCAGGTGAGAGGTTGAAAACATGGAATTCTTAAAGCTAGATGGGTTTGAGTTTAAATATCAGCTCTGCCATATGACCTTGAATAAGCAAGGTCTGACTGAGCCTTGGTTTCTTCAGCTACAAAATGGGAGAGGATCAGCTTCATTGAGTTATTGGGAGAATAAGAGAGACTTATGTGAAGTGCTTAGTGTGCCGCCCTACACATTGTAAGCACTAAACACACGGTAGCTGTTATTAATGTACATTTTATTCAGCATCTACCAGTCTTATGCTCAATTCTGGAAATATCGGGAGGAATAGGCATCCTCTAACCTGAAGAAGCTCTTAAGCTAGCTAAGGAGATGACTATGTTCAAGTAACTACAGCCTTCAGCATTTACGTGAGATTTTCTTTTGCATGTCATTATCATTGGAGTCTTGTCATTGGAAAGTCTTTGTAAAGCTTTTCTTAAATGGTCTGGAGGTTAAATGATTGGCCTTCTCTGAAGGAGGCTGGAGAAAGCTGGAAGGAGCTGGAGGCACGGCAGGGCGGCTGGGAAGAGGTCCCAAGCCAGCCCACGGGCAACCCGAGCTATCCTTAAAGGATCCCTGTTTCCTTTCCCTGTGGCCTCACCCTTCCCAAGTGTAGTGAAGAACATCCCGCAATGGACTCCCTTTTTCCTAGGGTCTGGTTTCTTGGGGGTGGGGTGACCCCCGAGTTTGCCCCTAAGAGCATACTTGCATCGTAGAACTTTCCATTTTAAAACCAGAACAGTCCCAGGAGAATTGGAACAAGTTGGCGACCCTTCTGTCTTCTGTGGTAGTCGTTCAGCATCCTGAAGCAGGTTTGTGGACATCTAACATCGTTAGAGATACAGCCATCCTAAGAGAGAAAATGGGGCAGAATGGGAGGGGAGCAGCCATCATGGCTTTGTTAATTCCTTTATTTAGGAATCTGCATTTTGGAATAAAATATTATTATAGTTAAGAAGAGGAGAGCTTTTTAAATAAAGACAAGGAAACTAGACGATACAGTATAAAGTTAGTAAGATCTTTAGAAAGTCCCCTAAACAGTGGTAGTTGCCATGTGTGGCAGTGCTGTTGCCCAGGACTTGGTACACAGTAGGCACTCAATAAAGACTTGTTGCAATGGTGGAAGCAGTTTATTCTTAAGAAATAACCTTGAGGGCTGCATGGAGAAGTGTGAGGGGACTCTGAGGCCTGTATTCCATTTCAGGCTGAGGTGCTGATCATTGTAAGATTTGAACCAGTCTGTGCCTTGGTCTCTCTGGGCCCTTCTGTAGCTAATTTGAAAACGCATGCATTTAAATATACTCTGGGTTTCTTGTGCTGATATCTGGAGTGTATTTATGTATGAGCTTATGCTCTTCTTCACTGCTTTTTTTCTTTTCTTGGTAAAACCACGTGATGCTAGTAGACAAATTACCCAGTCTTTTGTTCAAAGCTAGTTGGGTGCTTCTGGAACATGCCCCTGTTGTAAACATGATGGTAGCATGGGCTGGGCGGGGGATGCTGTGTACACAGTCTCCAGTGTTGCCCTCCCAAAGATGCCAGAAGGATGTCATGATGAGTCTGTAATGCCAGGTGGGGTTGGGAAGGGAACCAGGCCTGGCTCCACCCCAGAGCGGGGAGCTTGGGAGCTGGGCTCCAGTTTGCCAGCCTTCCCTCTCTCTGAATCTCCATTACTAACACATGGGATTGGCGGAAACTGATAAGGCCCTTAGATAGGCCACAGATTCTTCCAGTATTTAGCTGATGGCTCAACTGATAACCCTTTGTGTTATGTTTCTCCTTGGGACCTGCAGCAAATTGCCAGAAACAGTAGTTAATTTATTGGTTGCCATTTCTGTAAATCTCATGCACACAGCACCTGAAGGCAGTTGCCACACACTTGTGTGACTCTTTCCCATGTAATCATTATACACACAAAGATATACACTCATATTCACTGTGTTACTGATAAGCCAGATTTCTTCATAGTCTATTACTTCACCTAATAATAAGGTAAATAGCTTGTCTATGCAAGGGGAATCTTTTAGGCAAACAGAATACGTTTAGTAAATTGCCTTTATTTCTACAAACAATGTGCTAAATATTAGTTCAGAGAGTGTTTCCCTGCAGAGTCAGTACAGGTTGAGAATCCCTTATCTGAAATGCTTGGGACCAGAAGTGTTTTGGACTTCAGATTTTTTATTTTGATTTTGTAACATTTGCATTATACTTAACATTCAAACATTATATTTACTGGTTCGGCATCCCAAATCTGAAAATCTCAAATCCAAAATGGATATTTCTTTTGAGCGTCATGTTGGCGTGCAAAAAGTTTCAGATTTTGAAGCATTTTGGATTTAAAGATTTTGGATTTTGGGATTTGGGATGCTAACCCTGTAGTTTACTCTCTTTTCTTCAACAGTGGGGTCAAATCTATTCAAAATTAATTGTGCATGCACCCTTGGGCTTGTAACAATATAATAAGATACTTGAGAATTGCATCCGCAAGACAGTCACACCGTCCTATAAGAAGTCTGTTAATTTTCAAGGAAATAAGCCTTCACTAGGTAGGAAATAAGAATGTGTCAGATTTTACCCCAAGTTCATTTCACCTTATTCGTAGAGCCTCTCCATGGAGATGCCAAGCCCTTTCTTTATTGCTCTTTAAAATAACATTCCCCTGGAGTGGAGTCCAGTCTGCAATGGAACTTGGAAAAGGGAGGTCATCTGAGCCATCTAAAATTCCTTATAAACTAGGAGGGCAGTGGTAATCAATTTTGAATTCCAAACCTGATTCAGTTTAGTTCTTCTGGTTGCCTCAGCTTTCATTTGATGTCTTAGACTTGCAAAGGGCAATGCCATTAGATTCTGTTACCACTTTGAGGAAGTTGAATGTGGTGTCACTTAAAATAAAACCTTAGAAGCAGGTTGTTTGCCAGCAACCTGGAATTCTCCCCTTACCATCGAGGAAGCAGTTCTGAACAGGTTCATTGTCCTATGGGTTCTGGAGCCTGCTTCTCTCGTTTTTATTTCTCCCTAGAGATTCCGACTTGTAAAGAGACAAATTTCTTCTTTTTATGAGGCTTTTTAGTGCGAGATGACTGAGTGTCGTTCGATATAATCTATAGTACTTAACAACTAAATACACTTTGTTTTCCCAAAGCTGATCACAGTGAAAATAAGGAGAGAGAAACAGTTTGAGGGAGGAAGAGTGAGTAAAGAGAAGAACGAGGGTTAAGAATTGTCTAGGCGTATGGTATTTTTTAAATTCAATTTTAGCTTCAAAATCGAGAACAACTGTTGTTTACATGGTAGTGTTGGCTTCGTAATTAAGAGCATCTTGCCCAAAGCAAATTGAAGTTGTTATTAATAATGTTCTACAAGACGACATGGGTGTTTATCAGATATTTTCCTTCCCAAACTATGTTGGATTCCACAATGTATTTCATGACAACTGAAAGACAATTTTAGGGGGTGGGAGCTAAGTGTAGCACAAATACAATGGCAGATAGTGTTTCTTACGTGCTTCAGGTGCTATAAGTTTGGAGTGTTTTAAGCTTGTTGTTTGGGAGGCAGTAGAACCTGAGAAGGTGAGGTGACTTGCCCAAGGTTCCATGGCGTGTTTATGCCAGAGCTAGGATCTGACCCTTGGAAGCCTCTCTGTAGAGTCTTTCCTCTTAAATGCCTGGGAGCCTGGGAGCCACACTCATCAATGGGATTCGGGACGAGAAGAATTTTGAAGGTTGGTTCAGTGTAACAATCTAGGAAGAGATCTGACTTCTATACTGGCCTGGCTTTGGGAACAAAGATGGACAATTTGGTCACCTGTCTGCCCGGATCAGTGCTGTTTGAAAGAGTGGGTGCAAGTTCTGTTGGGAAATTTGCAGTGAGATTTCTGGTTATTACTTGAGCTTTGCCCTGCGCTAATGCAGGTTTCTGTGAAGACTGGTGCCGTGAATTGTTTCTCCAAGGGTCACTTGACTGAAAACTAGCGTATGTAGTGGCATGAGAGATTCAAACAGATGCTGGGAGCTTATGACTTGTGTGAGAACACTACAAAAAAACTATGAACAGAAAATGTTTTTACAATCATGCTCCCCTGGGTAAGTGGAAAAAATCATATGCTTTCATATTTCCATTCCTTTGTTCGTGTAGTTCCCTTTTCCTGGAACACCCTTTCTCCCTGCCCTTCCTCTCTCCCCTCCCCTCAAACACAACATTTTGATGAAAAGCCTTAAGGACTATATGTGCAGTTGTCCTCAGTATCCATGGGGGATTGGTTCCAGGGCCCCCCTGAGATACCAAAATCCGTGGATGCTCAAGTTCCTTATAGAAAATGGAGTAGTATTTGCATATAACCTCTGCATATCCTCCCTTATACTTCAAATCATCTTTAGCTTACTTATAATACTAATTCAATGTAAATATTATGCAGATATAATGGGAATGCAATGTAAATGTAAATACAGTGTAAATGTAAGTGTTACACTCCATTGTTTAGGGAATAATGACAAGAAAAAGACATGTTCGCTACAGACGCAACCATTCTTTTCTTTTTTTTTCCTGAATATTCAACCCGTCCCCAGTTGGTTGAATCCAGGGATGTGAAACCCATAGATATGGAGGGGCAACGGTACTTCCTTCAAGACCCCATTTCGATTTCACCTGCCCTATGGATCCTCCTGCACCTCCCTCAGGCAGAGTTAGGGAGGACACAACAACAAGGTGCTATCTTGGAAGCAGAGATTTTCCTTCTGTTTGTTCTTTTTAATCCCACTTACCCCTGTGTGTGATAATTCTGCTTATGGTTGCCTCTGCTGCTCCGTCGTGAATTCTTTGACTGTAGGGACTGCTAGCATTTGAATGTATGTGTTCCTCCAAAATTCATGTTGGAACTTAAACCCCAGGGTGATGGTATTAAGTGGTGGGGCCTGTAAGTGGTGATCAGGCCATGAGGGACCCGCCCTTGCGAATGGGATTAATGCCTTTATAAAAGAGGCTTCGGAGAGCTGCTGGAGCTTTCCATCTCTTCGGCCATCTGAGGACACAACAACAAGGTGCTATCTTGGAAGCAGAGATTCCTCACCAGACACTGAATCTGCCGGCGCCATTATCTTGGACTTCCCAGCCTTCAGGACTGTGAGAAATTAATTTCTACTGTTTATAAATTACTTAATCTAAGGTATTTTGTTATAGCAGCACAAATGGACTAAGACAGAAACCTTGTCTTGTTCAGGTGTTTGGATGAATGAATGGAGGTGCAAACAAGCGAATGAACGAAGAAATGATTAACACGTGGGTTTGTTGGGATGGATTAGAGTGCACATCATTGGGAAATGACAGTAGACCTGAGCATGGATATGTTATGTGCCTGCAGTAGCGGGGCTAGATGCTCACCAAACGCTTGGCATTTTGACCTTGGGGGCTGGATAATTCTTTGTTGTGGGGAGACTGTCCTTGCATTATGGGATGTTTAGAAACATCCCTGGACTTCACCCACTGGGTGCCTGTTGGTTAGTTCAATCAAAGATGTCTCTAGACATTGCCAAATATCTCAGTTGACAATCGCTGTAGTATACCTCCTTCTGTATCAAGATGTGACCACGTGACTGGTTCTCACTGATGGAATGTGTGTGGGAAGGAGAGGCAGTTCAGGATGGGGGTGTCTTTTCCACATTTGTTCTCTTTCTGATCTGCTGGCCGACTTCAGGAGGTCCAGAGGTGAACTCTGAAGCCCTAGGGTATGATGGAGCCACAGAATGGAAAGAACCTGGGTCCCTAAGTGACCCTGTGGAGCAGAACCACCCTTACCAAACAGCATGGGAATGCAGTGTGAAGAAGAGATAAGCCATTATTGCATTAGGCCACTGAGATTTTGGGGTGTTCATTCTGGCAGCCTACCCTCCTAACCTTCCCTGACACTGGAATGAAGGGACCTTGCTGAAGTAGCTGTGCCAGTATTATAGGTGGTGAGTAAAAATAGAGATTCCAACCATGGAAAAAGGGACATTTTTTAATTCATTTGTTCTTGTATAGCATCGACAACAGCCTTATTGCTAGGATTCTTGTAATTTCAATATTTTATCAGAAAATCAGATGATAAAATTTGTTATTCCTACCACTCTAATAATTTTAACACGTGAATACCAAGCAGCTTTGAGCTATAAATACTTTCAGCAAAAAGTAATAAAACATCAAGTATACTAGCAGTTTTCATTTCACTGTGTATGTATATGTGTCAGCAACACAAGTTTAAGTTGAGATATTTGTGGCAATTTATGTTTAATGCATTTTAACTTTTTGCAGGGAAAAATGACAGATGTTGATACCCTGTGGTCACAGCTGTTTCCCACACTATTATTAAGTAAATCACTATATGATATGACCATCTTTGAAATGGACTCTTACATGCTTAGTCCAACTGAATGTCATGGATTAGTGTCTTTTAAAAAGCTGAACCCAAAAGCTTATGTATCAGACAAAATTTAGTGCATAATTCTAGATTTTTTTTTTTGGCAGCAATTAATTGTATTTGTGGTTGTGTCTGCACAGAACCACCGACCAAAATGCATAAGTCAAAAGGTTTCATTTGGTGCCCATCTGGATGACAATAGTGGAGTTGTTTGTGGGGACAATGACTGCTTGTGGATGAGCCCTTCGCTGGCTGGAAGCTTTGTGCTTGGTTCAGTGGTCTGTGTGCCTGTTGTGTCTGCAGGGGATTCAGTCCACTGCACAAAGAGCCACCCCCAGTGAGTTTCACCCTACCTGTCAGTCAGTCAGAGTCCCTGTCAGGAAATGTAGTAAATCCGGCTTGACTGTAAGATGGTAAAGTCTCTCTTTCTAGTAACAATCCTGCTAGACATCTTTACTACCAGATATCTGCCCAGTGTTTTTCTTCCCCCATATAAAACATTTACACAACAATAAAAATAAAACTAGCTAACATTTATGGCAGTAATTGTATGCCAGGGCTAGTTGTTTTGCTTACAGTGTGTGCATAATCGTCATGACAATCCCACGGGGTAGGGTCGAAGGTACTATTACTACCTTTAATAATCAGGTGAGGAAATTGAGGCACACGAGACTCAATGACTTGCCCAAGGTCACAAAGCCAGTAATAAAAGCCAGAGCTAGGATTAGAACTTGGCCGGGATGGCTCCTGAGTTGACTCTGTAAATCACGAACATGGCAGTGTGCTGCCTCAGCCTTCTCATTCTGTTGAGGATACTCACTTTTTCTGAGATCTCCTGTATTTTCATGACTTCAGCTAACATCTGCATATGATGCTTAAAAAGAGTTATTGGTAATATTGCTTTATTTTTGTATGGGTTGAGCATAATTTTCCAACTTAGCTGTCGGCTGATGCTCTTGTATCTTCCATAACTCTTGGCATAACGCTTCCATGGCAGAAGGTACTTCATTAGCATGTCGATTTGATTATTTTTTTTTACTGAGATGCTCCTTTAGGAGGTTACCCTGTAGGAGTAAGAACACATATACAAGGGATGCAAATGCCAGGTGGTATTACATGAAGTGGTGTTGGAGTTCAGAGGATTTTAGAATGGCTTCATGGAAAAGGTAGCAACTGACAGTGGCCTTGAAGGTTAGGTAGTATTATCTGGACATGTGGGCAGGGGGTTTGGCATTCCAGTGCAGTAACCAGGTCAGCAACAGCACGGTGGTAGGGGAGGATGGATCTTGTCTCCCAGACAATAAATAATGCTTTAGGACAGCAGTATGAAGTATGGGGGTGGGGCAGTACGAACAAGGATTGGAAAGGTTGGTGGGAGGGGAGATTGTGGGATTTCTTCGGGAGGAAGCCATTGATAATTTGGGGGTTGGAGGAGGATATGGGTGTGAAGCTATGTTTTCAGAAGCATAATCTGGCAGCAGTCAGTGTGTACTGCTTCCGGAAGGGACAAAGGTGGGGCCAGACAAGTAGCTCAGGCCTGAGCCCCAGGGGAGGGCGGCAGGAAGGGGAAGGGTGGGTGAACGCAGGAGACATCTCAGGACAAAATTAGGAGAATTTGGGGGACCCACTGAATGAGAAGCGGGAGATAGAAAGGTTTTCAAGTCAAAGGTACTGGCTAAATAATGGTAACGAATATAAAATTGTAGGGGAAAAAAATCGGATTTGTGAGAAATCAGAAGTTCACTTTGGAAATGACATTGAGTAGAGAGGTCAGAGCTGTGCCTTTGAGAGTCATCCCTGCCCAAACGGTCGTTATGAATCTGAGGCTGAACCGTGTTGCCAACAAGGAGAGAGGCCCTCCAGAGAGCTGGCTGTGAAAGGGCACAGGTCAGAAAGATGGTAGGAACAGAGAAAATAAAATTGTCTTCTGGGACAGAGGACACTGGCATGCATGGAAAATTAAAAATGATGTGTTACTTAAAGTTACGGTATAGCTTAATTTATACTTATTATTTCCAAATTGATTATGAGTTCTCCTGGATTTAAAATATTAACAATATTTTACAGACTGTGTGTAAGGCCTGTCCCATATGGGGCCCTGCCTGGAATATTGGGAATCTGGTGGGAAGAGTCCCTCATCTTTCAAACCAGTGAACTCATCAGCTCCCAGACATTGCCCAGGTTGTCGCGTCATTTAGAATGCCTGCCTTCCCTTCCTTGCTCTGTCCTTCTGTTCAAATCCCAGCTCTTCCTTCAATAACCTGTTCACATCCCACCTACGAATCCCTGATGATCCCAGCTGAAAATGACCTTTGCTGCCTCCAGCATCTTGCATCTACCCTAGTGATGGAGGCGGGTCTGTGAGGACTGAGTCCTTCTGATTCATCTTTGTGTCTCGGGGACTAAGTTTACTTTTTTCACCAGTTAATGTTGATGTGAACTGTTATCTTATGTCTCTCACTAGTTCTTTGTCTCCTAAGGACTGCAGTGATCTAATGCTTTTTTAAATACCTCCCACACAGTTTTGGATATGGTATCTTCAGTGGTCCTGGTTGGTTGGTTGAGGGCTGCATCATCAAGAAATGTTCTTTCCTCTCTGTGCACACTCACTGCACCTTCATAGCTGAGTCCTAGATCTTTCATCAGAAGTGTAATATGTTGGTTATCACCACTGGCTTATATTCGTCTACTGTTTGTTTATATTTGTCTACTATTCCAAAGGCACATTGACATCTTGATTCATTCTTCTCTTTGGTCAGTTAATGCGCTGTAAGACCGTGGCAGCGAGGAAGTCGTTTTGGGGCAAATTACTACGTGCCTTTGTCTTTGGTTTCATTTACGGTGTTAGGGTAGGTTTTTCAAGAACCAAAATACGCTGAGGCCCAAATGGAGTAAAACAGTAATGGAAGTCTGAAATTAGTTATTATATTTCTAAAATTAAATGAATTAGACAAAATTCACTTAGTATGGTGTGAGGAATGGAGGAGGCAGGGGCTTTACTTTTCCTATGTGAAGTTTGTTTACTAATAAAATCTCAGCTTCGCCAGCCTCAAAAAAATCCCAGCAATTAGTACCAATTAGGTAAGATCTGCTGTCCTGGGCTCAGACTATTCCATTTTCTCAGAAAACAAGTCCCCTTTCCTTGGGTTATGGAGAAAGAAGTTTTATTTCCCCAGAAAATGTGTTAGGTGGATGTTTGTAACTGACAAACATCTGGAGTGTGTCTGTAGAAAAAGAAGCAACTGGTGGCAGTAGCTTTATTGCTGTGAGATGTGAGGTCTGTCTAAGTATAGAAATTGCAGACTTTTGAGTAAAATTTTAAATATTAAACCTCTTAGATATTTGTGCTTTTTTAAGTTAAAAAAATAATTGCTAACATAACTTGGCAATCACTAAATCCCAGGTGTTCTGTGAAACTCTACGTTAAAGTTACCCAATTTAATTCTCACAATAATTTAGGAGTAGGTTCTGTTTTTATTCCCATTTTTGGCGGAAGGCACAACAAAGTTTAGTAGCTTGCTCAAGATTGTGCTAGTAAGTGGCAGAACCAGGATGGAAACCTGAAGTCTGATCAGTAGTAGCATCGATATGCAGTCCGTTACAATACAGTGGTCTTTCAAAACTTTGGAGTAGTAGTTATTGCAAAGGACTAATAACAAGAAGCTGCTGTCAGAAACAAAATAAACTAATAATAAGCACCTTTATAGTAATTATTTGCTCACTACAATGATGAACATGATATTAAAAATGAAATACTAAAAATTTTGTTTTAATTCCAGCCACTCCACTTTAGTAATAATAGAATTGTAATTAATTATCTTATTGTGGCTATTTTGTTTCTACACCAGAGATTCATCTGGAAATTATAGCGCAACAAATAGCTGCGAAAGTCATAATGGTGGTAATTATATCAATGACATAATTGTGGAAATAGAGAATAATGAGGTTATTTTGAGGAAAGTCCGCTTTGGTAGAATAGTGAATGCTTTTCAAATGTAGGGCAAGCCAGAAAGGAAGGAGGTCTAACTTTAGATTTGTAATATTAATATATCATGAAAGTGGCTAGGTTTGCAGGAATATTTTAAAGATTAAAAATTGGACTGCCAAGAGTTAATTCAGAATTTTTAACCAGACATGATCAAGGTCATTAGCAATATTTTTGGCTCTGATAGTAGTTTTTTCAAATGAGCATTGTTAGTGTCTAGCCTGACAATGACTGTTCTATTAAGTCTCTACCTCTAATATCAGAAGGATCTTCAACCATTAGGTTTGCTGCCCTTTTTAATATAGGATCCTTTCTAGAAGCCTCCCTCACAAGAGACTGTAGCTTTTGCCATGAACACATCTAGCTGTCAGCAGCTTATCACCAAGTAAATTGTTCCCATTTTATAGCTGAGGAAATCCTCAGACCACAGATCCCTGCAGTGCAATCCGACAGGCTGCAGACTAGCCACGGTTTTACCACTGGAGGTTCATTTCTTAATGGTGTGGTGAAAACAGCATGAATTTTTGGTCACTTGACAGGCCGAAGGTGATATCCCTTCTCTGCTTATCAGCCCTGTGATCCTGAGCAAATTACTCCGTCCTGCCGAGCGGAGTTCTGATCTAAGTTCTGATTTAAGATGAGACCAGCAATGCCTATCTCTGGAGGTCGTGGGGAAGGTTAATACTGATAACTGACCTACTGGAGCACTCGCAAGGTGCTAGGTGCTGCGTAAGTATTGTATATGTGTTATTTAATTCTCAGAACAATAGTCTGAGGTAGGACCCAGAGGCAGGCCCAGAGAAATGAAATGATGTGTCTGAGGTCAGAAGGTGGTATGCAGACAATTCAGTATAAATCATTTGCCTTTTTTTTTATTTGGGTTTTATGTCCGTGAGTCCTATGCGAAAATGACAGTGCCCTTGTCAATGAGGTAACACATTCACCTCCATAAGGTTGTAGTAGCCAATTTTTTGAATCAGGTGCCAGACAGCCCTCTGGGAAGCAGGTGCAGGGCCTTGGGGTAGTGGAATACAGGATGGGGGGAAGGTGGGGTGTCTGATGGAGGGAATGTGAAATAGAAGTTTGCAAGTTGGCACATTATCTAGACAGATGGGCTGTCCTAAGACCTGGGGATGGTGTGGTGGGTGGGATGTCCAGGGAGGGGGTTAGGTGAGGAGCCAGGTGAGCATCAGAAGTCAGGAAGGAGGCAGGGGCACAGGAGAAACGTCCGGCATTCAACTTCAACTGGACCATTTTCCTTAGACCGAAGCTGGCACCTTAGTGGGGTTTCACTTCTTTTTTGGTTGGACCTGAAGAAGTGAGGTCCACAAACCATGGTAGGAAAAAAGTACTTTGATTTTTTTCTTTCTTGGTTAGCCTTTAAAGAATTCTTCTTCTCTTCTTATCCTAAAAAGGAGAGATGATGTCCTGAAGCAAAACCTAAAGGGGGTAGCACTTGGGATTCATACTTGGCCAAGATGCAGACATTGCAGTGGGTCTTGGAGCCACAGAGTTGGCAGGGATTTGAAGTCTCTTCTAGAAGGATGGCAAGCCAGGGGGTGAGGTGACAGGCGCAGTCTCCCCTTTCTTTCAGGGGTGGAAGAAAAACGGAGCAGCTGGGAGCCCAGAGGAAAGAAAAAGCCATGCGGGAGTTAAGGGCAGGAAATGTATCAGACGTGAAGATTTACCAAAATGCCGTGCTTGTGTATGTTTACAGCAAAGAATCCCGTCCTCATTGGTCAGTGAAGCCTGTCTCTCTTTGGAGTGCACGGGCCATGTCACAGCTGCAGCGGAATTTGGCCACCGAAGGCTTCCTGCTGTCTGTGCTTTCTACATCCCTGCCCCCACTGAAGTTTCTTATAATCCTAAAAGCAGAGGATTAGTGACAAATATGAGTATAGTAAAATAATATTTTCATATTTTCAAATTATTTCTTTCTAAGAGAAGGCGAGGTTTGGAAGGCATGGAAATGCTTTCCTAGGGATAACAGGATATATGGTGATGCCTAGCTGGAGTGGGTGGACTTGATCATGTTTTCCTCCATGGATTGGAATCAGAGTCAACGAATGAACCTGTATCAGGAACTACAAATGCTTCTAGTGAATCCTAATTACACCGTTTGTCTCATGGTTTCTCGTCCAAATTACACCTGCTTATAAACTTTCTCATTTTGTCTTTTTACCATTGTTCTACCAAGTTCATGAATGCGTGGAAGCTGAGGTAGTTGGCTGTTGAGTGGCTTGTCTGAAGTCAAAAAGGTGATATGCTTTCAGGGGTGTGGGTGTGTGTGTGTGTGTGTGTGTATCCGTGTGTGCACACTCCCATGCATGGGTTTTCCTCTCTTGAGAGAGTTCCTGGTGCTAAATTTTGCTGCGTCCTTTATTGAAGGCGTGAATGTAAAGTGAACCTACACAAATGGGAATAATACAGACTAATGTGTGTTTCTTTATAAAGTGAGTCTCTGGATGTTCACCTCTAGTGCTGTCATGGGGTGACAGGGACATTCTACGTTTAGTTCCTTCCAGTGACGGAATCTCTGGCCAGGGATAGGGGACAAGATTTCCATGGGCCATATTTGTTTGGAAGTAGGGGTTGTTTTTCTGTATCCCAAAAGATGAATCTTTTCTGGGGACCACTTTTCCTCTAACACTTGAGTTACTTGGAAGTATGACACTTTTGGGCCCTACCTAGTAATCGTTCGTAGATTTAGCAGTTGAAATTTGAGGCTAGAAGTTTCCCATTTCTTTGGGTTTCACTAATTAGGATTTTTGTGGTCACCGAAATGGTTAAGACTAGGCTTTCCTTTAGCTTGTCCTAAAAAAGAAATGGCGAACGTAGGAAATTCATAGAACAAATGAAATTACTTGCAAGATGTTAGAATGTTCTAAAAAATCTTCTCTCAGAACCTCAAATGCTTATGAAAAACCTGTGTCCATACAAATGAGGAACGCTTTTTAGTTATTCTATCTAATCATTAAAGTGGGAACTCCTAAGAGCCTCATATCTAGAAAATTCATTGTCAACCTGATATTGAGTCACGTGGGAACGTTTGTGTATGTTGTCGATCTTTCCATGAAGTTGCCTTTGTGATGCCCATTCCTGACTTGCCTGCACACTCGTCTGCTCTGCATCTTTCTGCCGCATCCCTACAAGGCAAAGTACTGATTTATGCTTCTCATTCATTGACTGGATGACTTTGAAGCATACTGAGCAGGTGCAGCTGCCCTTGAGACTTTGAATACTGGGAGGAGAAGAAGAATATTGGCAAATATTTTAAAAATGCTTTTCCCTGAACATAACACAGGTATGTGTTGTAATCCTACAACACCACTCGAAGGCCAGCCTCTGTACAGCTGGCTCTGCCCGCTGGTGCTGGCTACGAGGAGAGTGAGGGGAGAGAGACAGGAAGAACATTAACACATGTCTCCTCGGACAGCTTTGTAAATGAGGAGCTGGGGTATCCAAATTGCCCCTACGAGGCTCATTAAGTTCTAAGAAGGTGAGCAAAATTGATTTAATACATTGTTTGTGTTAGGTAGCATATTAGTTTAAGGTTAAATTTACATAATAGTAGAGTTGTATGTTTATGTGCGTTTTGTGTATTTTTATAGTACTGTGGGGCTCCTCATAGATTAGTGTGCACCGGACATTTGTGGCCATTTTATGGGATTTAGGAATGGTATTTTACATTTTAAATGATTACTATGAATTCAGTTGTTATCTTTGTTTTGCCTGCTGCATTGCTAGTGATATCTGGGTTTATTTAATGCCACAGAAATGTATCCCCGAATGGTAAGACTAGCGCTGTGCAGAGTGCAGGCAGGTTTACATATGGTTTGCGCTGTCATAGGGGTTGCCAGAACGGTTGCAGCAATAGTGGATGCACTCCCTTCTTAAAATGAAAAAACTCAACTTCTTTCAAATATCTCTTTGCTCCCTCTTCCCCTCCCTATACTCCTAGGAAACAACAATCAAAACCAGACCGAATTGAAGATTCAGTTTGTCATCTCTTTGCTTTTAGAATGCATTGGTGACTCTTGAGTTCCCACTCTGAGGATCATCTCTTGCCAAATTTAAATCTGAAACGGGCTTGCTTTATAAACCCATTAGCCAGCAAGCATCTATGTGTTCTCCTCCTCACTTGGTTGCAATGTTTGATGCTCGATGGGGGAAAAAAAGAATCCTTGATGGGCAGAGCTTTTAAAAAGTCCATCCCATCTCCCCACCCCTACTCATAAGGGACCTAACTGAGTCATTTTGGGACAAGCCTCTTCTAAGTCTGTTTTTTTGTGTGAGTGTTTGCCTGTTAAAGTTTCACTGATGATTTGCTACAGCACATTCATTAGCACTAAAGGTGTGTGGACCATCTCGCTATGCCCTGCTGAGCAATGGGGACAGAGGGGCAGCTACTGGGACAGCCAGCGCTGTTGCCTTGGAGAAGATCACATCCCAGGAGTATCACCCCCAATGTCAGCATAAAGTAGTGAGTGGTTGATACAGGTTGAACGTGGCACTATAGGAGCACATGGGGGGAGCGAGGAGAAGAGAAACCTGAGGGGACCCATGGGGACCTCCCAGGAGGGGAGGCAGAGTGAACAGCATGTGCAAATCGTTTGGAAAAGCTGGAGTGGAGCGTAGGGATGGAGGGTGTGGGTCAGATGAGGCTGGAAATGCAACCAGACCCTGCTGGGGTGTGTGAGTCTCACTCTGTTGGGAGCTGTGGTCTGGCATCATCAGATGGTTCACAGCACGGAAAAGTGGGCTGAGAGTGTGGGGGTGAATCCTGGCTTGGCCCTGACGATAAAGGAGTCACCATGTGTAAAGCACCTGGCATGGAGTAGTCCTCCATGAGGGCTGCCCTGGATCTGACTTGCCATCTAGGAGCTGTAGACAGGAGAGTTGGCGTGGGGGACAGATTGCAGACAAACTAGGGAGAGAAACTAGTTTGCAGGGCTTCTGTGCGATCTGGGCAGTGATTCCCAACAAGATGGGCTCTGTGCAACATTGGCCCCTTTGAGCTCCATTGGAGTTGGGGTGGGGTGGGGTACGTGGCCAGGAATATCCCTGCCTGTTCCCCCATCTAACCTAGGATGCAAATGCAGGCAGAGGTAGGAATAGACCTGAGAGAGATTTTAGGAGGCAGGGTAACCTGGGCTTGGTGAATTCAGGAAGCATTATATTGTCTTTTGGACAGCATGGTCATTGTCTTTTGGACAACGTGGTCACTGTAGTGCCCAATTGTCCTAACAGGGAGGTATGTAACCTCAGCTGGATAGCCTTCTTTGCACACTAAAAGAAAATAGCCATTTTCAAGAGTTTTATGGCAAGTTTTATGTAGGTTTCTTTGGTGATTGGGACAGATGTGATGGAAGTATTTGCCTTCAACTTAAAATGAGTTTCCTTGAAGTCCATTGGGCTATATGTCTAATCTCTAAGGTTGAGAAAACTATTTTCTGAGCCACGAAGGTATTAGTCCATTATGAACCTCTTTGTGGCAATAGGGACTCTAAGTACTAAATTCCACAACAGAATGGAAGCTGCTAGCAGGGGATTATCTAGGACTTGGGTTTAGGCAGTTTGCAAAACAATTCAGCAAAGTATATAAAGGCAATGGGGGAAAATAGTATTGCTTTTTTGTCCTGCCAACCAGGTTTGTCACATGGATTAGTAATTTAGATAGGAGCAGCCATGAATCACTGCTTAGAGTTTCACATTTAATTTTATCCTGGAAGCAATTTCCTTTCAAATTCTTGAGCTGTCGTTATCATTAATGAATTAAACATTATGAAACCCAGAGAACCACTAATTCATTTTGAAATAAGCAGACATTTAAATCTGCAAAAGAAACCCTTAAATTTTTTCAGTGTTGTTTAATATTTTCAAGCTGACACCGTGTGGGATGGCATTTTGTAGATGTGGTTTCTCAGGACAACTATTGGTAGGTATTGGGGTACACTATGTGCCGGACAACTCGGCTGCAGGCTTTAGGGGTGTGATTGATATTCTGATATAATAAGAAATATATATATTTAGTCTTCATCTTCCAGTTCCTGGCACAGAGCTCCTAAAACCTTTGTAATTTCCTGAGGGATAGGGGTAAAGAGAGCGTATCAAATTTGGTCTTTGTTCCTGGTTCGGGACACAAGAGCTTCTAAAACCCCTGGAATTTCCTGAGTTATAGGGGTGAGAGGAGCATCTTTTGTTATTTATTTGTCATAAATTCCTTTCAACTATACCTGAGTTTATGCCAATGAAGTGACTCTTGGTGGGCTCTTAGCTAGCTTCAGGGTGGGGTCTGGTCACCAAAGGAACAGACCCTGTGATTAGGGGGTGGGGACGTTCAGCTCTACCCCTGGACCTCCTGGTAGGGAATTGCGGCTGAAGGTTGAGTCTGTCACCAGTGGCCAGTGGTTTAACCAGTCGTGCCTACTTAATGGAGCCTCCGTAAAACTCTTAAGTGACAGGGTTCCAGCTGGTGAACAGGTGGAGGGGCACTGAGGGTGACATGCCCCGAGAGGGCACAGAAGCCCTGCGCACCCCTGTGCCGGTGCCTTGCCCTGTGTACCTCTTCCATTTGGCTGTTCTGAGTTGTATCCTTTCTAATAAACTTGTCATAGTAAATAAACTGTTCCTGAGCTCTGCTAGCCATTCTAACAAGTTACCAAACCTGAGGAGGGGGTCTTGGGGACCCCTGATTTTTAGCCAGTCGGTCCGAAGTACGGGAGGCCTGGGACCTGGGATTGGCATCTGAGGTGGGGACAGCCTTGTGGGACTGAGCCCATCACCTGTGGGATCTATAACTCTGGGTAGTTAGTGTCGCAATTGAATTCAGTCATTGGGCACCCGACTTGTGCCCGGAGAATTGGAGAATTGGTTGTTGATGTGGAAAAAACCCATGCATCTGATGTCAGAAGTGTTCTGTGGGTCATGTCAAGTTCTCTTGGTGACCAGTGACCGAGTGTTTTTCAGAAAGGGAAAGATTAGAATATCTGGAAAAGGCAGCTGATTAGAGCCAGAGCTCTCCACCCAGGTTTCTTATCTCCAGTGCTTTTCAGCTTAACCTGTTCAGTCCTGCCCTTTCCTGGCACACTTGCCACTGCACTCTGGTGCTGCCGTCTCTCCCCTTGTCTGTTGCTTTGGAGAAAGGATTCGTCCGGTCATCAGGTGAGTCAAACACTAGTGGGTTGATGTTCCGGCCTCTCAAACACTCTCTGAAGCCCAGCATCAGGAAATTGCACCCTCGTGCATTGTGCCGGTTGTGGACGGACCATATGGTCACATGCAGGGTTGTTTGAAGATTTGGAGGCACAAAATGAGATAGAATGCAAAGGCCAAAGTCCTTACATTTCAAGTTTGGAAAATGTGGTCAGTTTTTTTCCGCAAAGATACTTTCATGTAAAAAGTTGGTAGGATAATTGGCAGATTGTGTCTACAGCACTGTGACCTGAACAACTGAAAATGGTCAAGGGGCCAGTTTTCAAGTACAGATGTTTTAAGGCCAAGAAATTTGATTTGTTTTGGACACGGACGGCTTCTAGAACTTTTGGTTAGCCTGTCCTTTTTAATTTTTTAAGATAATGTTTAGGGCTGTTTCTTACCCCTCCCCTCCCACTTTTCTAAAAAGCCTTTTGGTCTTGCTTTGTGAATTGAAGTTCTTTTCGGGAGAGCTATCTCCTCTGTGGGCAGTCTCTGATCCCGTCTGAGCCTTAGTTTTCTTGTGTGTGCGATGGGAATGATAATTCTTGCCTCCTTCCCTGCCACACACTTTGCCGTGAAGATTAAATGAGATGATGGATATGGACGTAGCATATGAGGCAGAGAGGAGAGAGGAGAGTCTGATGGAGGAGGTGGGACTCTGTGTGTAAATAGGGAGAAGAAAGCCTTAATTCCTACCGTCCCCAGCCCTGGTCTTTCCCCTACTGAGGACCTGAATTAGAGAACACGTCCAGCTTCTTTAGGGAGGGAAGGTTCTTCTGAGGGGCTCAGGGCCTTGTATTCTTTACTCCAATTCTACCAAGTAGGTGGCTGCTGGTGTGAAAGATGTTCCTGAGTGTGAGAGTTTGGATGTTTGTTGCCTGGAAATCTCACGTTGAAATTTGATGCCCAATGTTGGAGATAGGACCTAATGGGTCATAAGGGCAGATCTCTTGTGAACAGATTAATGCCTTCCCTGGAGGTGGTGGAGGTGGTGGTGGGTGAGTTCTCCCTCAGTTAGTTTCCATGAGAGCTGGTTGTTAAAAAGAGCCTGGCATCTGCCCCCGCTCGCTCTCTCTCTCGCCATGTGATCTCTGCACACACGGGCTCCCCTTCTCCTGCTGCCATGGGTGGAAGCAGCCCGAGGCCCTCACCAGACGCAGAGGCCAGCACCACGCTTCTTATGCAGCCTGCAGAACCATGAGCCAAATAAACCTCTTTTCTTTATGACTTACCCAGCCTCAGGTATCCCTTTATAGCAGCACTCGATGGACTAAGACATTGAGCATAACATGGATAGTCATGCATCTCTTAACGACGGGAATGCGTTCTGAGAAACGTGTCGTTAGGTGATTTTATCATTGTGTGAACATTACAGAGTGTACTTGCACAGACCTAGGTGGTGTCGCCTACTACGCACTTAAGCTATAAACCTGTACAGCATGTTACTGTCCTGAGCACTGTAGGCAATTGTAACACAATGATCGATATTTGTGTATCTAAATATATCTCAGTGTAGAAAAGGTTCTGTAAAAATACAGTATGAAAGATAAAAAATGGTACATCTGTAATGGGCACTTGCCGTGGGTGGGTCCTGCAGGGCTGGAGTTGCTCAGTGAGTCAGTAGTGAGTGGTGAGTGAAGGCGAAGCCCTAGGCCGCTACTACACCCTGCCGTGGACTTTGTAAACACCGTACACTTAGGCCACACTAAGTTTGTTAAAAAATTTGTTTCTTCAATAAGAAATTCACCTTAGCTTACTGTAACTTTTTTACTTTTAAACTTTTTAATTTTTTAAATCTTTTTTCATAATAACACAGCTTAAAACACAAACACATTGTACAACTGCACAAAAATAGTTTCTTTCTTTATGTCCTTATTCTGTGAGCTTTTTCTTTCCTATTTTTAAAATTTAATTTTTTTTTTTTTTTTACTTTTAAAAATTTTTGGTTAAACATTAAGACACAAACACACACATTAGCCTAGGCCTACACGGGGTCAGGCTCGGCAATATCACTGTCTTCGCCAGCACATCCTGTCCCACTAGAAGATCTGCAGGGGCAGTAACACAGGTGGAGCTGTCGTCTCCTGCGATAACAACGCCTTCTTCTGGAATGCCTCCTGAGGACCTGCCTGAGGCTGTTTTTCAGCTAACTTTCTTTCTTTTTTATAAGTAGAAGGGGTATGCTCTAAAATAACAATAAAAAGTGTAGTATAGTAAATACGTAAACCAATAACAGTTGTTTATTATCATTATCGAGTTTTATGTGCTATACACAATTGTATGTGCTGTACTTTTATACAACTGGAAGTGCAATAGGTTTGTTTACACCAGCATCACCACAGACGTATGAGTGAT
This sequence comes from Propithecus coquereli, assembly GCF_000956105.1. NCBI lineage: Eukaryota > Metazoa > Chordata > Mammalia > Primates > Indriidae > Propithecus > Propithecus coquereli. The sequence continues at coordinate 10,568,594 of NW_012149396.1, read as the reverse complement.
TGTGCTATGATGTTATGATGATTACAATGTCACTAGGCAATAGGAATTTCTCAGCTCCATTAAAATCTTTTGGAACCATCGTATATGCGGTCTGTCGTTGACCGAAACGTCATTATGTGGCACGGGACTATATTCCCTCTCCTATTTGATGCTGCTTCTAAATCGAGAGGTTTTTGTGATTCCTCAGTTGCTTGTTTCCTCCTTATATTAGTTTCCTAGGTAACTATGTAACTACTTTGTGCCTTAACAAAGTACCACAAATTAGGCGACTTCAAATAATAGAACCTCATCGTCTTATAGCTCTGGAGGCTGAAAGTCCCCAATCAAGGTGTCTGAAACTCGAAGGGAGAACCCCTCCTGGCCTGTCCAGTTTCCGGTGTCGTTGGTTATCCTTGGGCACTCCCAGCTCACAGGTGCGTCACTCTGCTCTCCACCTCTGTTGTCACATGGCCTTCTCTCTGCATGTGTCTCTTCTGTTTTTAAGGACACCACTCGTATTGGAGCAAGGGCCCATCCTACTCCAGGGTGATCTCATCTTAATTAATTTCGTCTGCGATGACCTGATTTCCAAGTAAGGCCACATTCTGAGGTACTGGGGGTGAGGATTTCAACATATCTTTTTGGGGGACACAATTCAACCTGTCCTCCTCACACTGCAGCCTCCAGCCCTTCCTCAGAAGGCAGCATGTGCCGCCCTGGACAGAAGTGCAGCTCCTCTGCCTCTCTCCAGAGCTCTTAGCCGCGTCATTACGTCTCTCCCAAGTGTGTCACGGAGCCCCTGGGACGTGGTGTGTGAGAGTTATTCAGCATTTCTGAGACACTTTGGGTTTGAATTTGTGCCGCCATGGCCCTCACGCTGCGTTGCCAATTGCACTTACGTCAACCAAGCCTGAAACCGAGAGGCTTAGATGGTACCGGTGGGAAGTACAAAAGTCCTTCCAGTTTTATTTGAAACAATTGGTTTTATCAAAAGTACTGAGGTGGGAATTTGAGCAAACGCATATTCTATCCCATTCCGCGGGGTGGAATGAGTGCACAGTGGCTTCCGAGTGGCCGTGACGACTGGTTTGGAGCCACCAGCCCTTGTCTGTCATATGGACGTGGCTGAGGGACATCAGATGGGCCCATGCAGGTTGGAAGGTGCCTCCTCTGCCCTCCTGTAATCAGTAATTAATGTCACCTGGTGCATAAGAACCGTGGAGTTTCCCCAAATATGATTCGTACAGTAAGAACGAAGCCAGGAGATCGGAGTTTAGTCCTGGTTTTGCCCCAGTCTTGCTGACTGAACTTCAGCACATTTCTTATTAAAATGGGATTTCGGTTTTCTCATTTCTGTGAAAACAGTGGAATTTGCTGCATCATGATGTCTGCAAGGCAATTAATAGGTTGCTGTGTGCGGGCCGCTGGCAGACCTCAAGTAAATAGTGAGGGGTGATCATGAGGACAGCCACTCTCTAGCTTTGTCTCCATGGAGTAAAGAGATTTTAGGCTAGGACGGGGGGATTTCAATAAGAGCAAGGGGCACGGGGTCGGTTGAGGAACTGCTGGTCTTGTTGTCAGGGCCTGCCAGACCTAGGGATGGGTACTGTAGACTTGCCTGGTGGGATCCCTGGGGCTGCAGGCAAGTTGGGGGCCTGGGGCATCCTTTGGGGTGTTGGGATGTGATGGGAAGTCTAGGGAGACCACATCAGGGGAATATTTCCAGAGGTGGCTGGATGTCAGGGATAGACTCCCCATCCAAGCGTATAGAGTTGCAGGGGATTTGGGGTAGGAGGGCTTGGCAGGAGTCTAGCGGGTGTCAGGCCTAGGGAGCTAAGGAAACAAGAAAGGACTCAAGTGCTCAGCCCCGGGCAGGAGATCACAGTGAAGCTTGCAGTCAGAGGGACGTGGGTGGAGTCCCAGGGGGTTGCACTGGACCACCTAGATGTCTCTCCCAAAGTTAGAGCTGGAGAGGGGGATGCCTGCTGTTGTGAGAAGAGAGCTGTGGGCTCTAAGTGGGACCAACAGTTGCCTTTCCCAGCCCGTGCTAGGGGTGGTCCTGCTTCATTTATTTCAATAGATTATAGCAGAGAAGACTCCAAAATAAAGCTAAACTCATCCCCACTGCCTTAGCATTGACTGGAGTTGTTTTTTGCTGCTGCTGCTGTTATTTAATTGTCTGATTATTCATAATCACAGGGCAAATGCATTATTTTGGAAAACGCTTTTGAAGGTGGGTGTTCATACACTTCCATGACAAATTTACTTTAAGCGACTATTGATTAAAAGGGCTGAGGCCGAAAGGTGTTTTCTGATAGGCTATCCTCCAAAAACAGGAGGAACAGAGGCCACAGTCCTGTTCTGGGTCCCTGGCCAGGTGATCGAAAGACATGGAACTGTGGTGTGGGGTTGTCTGCTACTTTTGTGCCCCAGTGTGAGCAGAACACAGCCATAAAACGGAAGGTTTGTCATTTAAAAGAAGTAACAGTAGGTTCAGAGAAGAATTACAGCAATAACGACAGGCTGTGGGGAGCGTTCTCTGCTGTGGGGAGCAGCACCTGTTGCTGCTTATAGAGAAAAAGCCATTTTTGTGGCTATTGAAAAGTTGCTTTATTTTGTCGCGATTCAGACCAGAGTATTTTAAGGCCCTAATGGTTCGAAAACGAGTTCCAGGCCGGGTGCGGTGGCTAACGCCTGTAATCCTAGCTCTCTGGGAGGCCGAGGCGGGCGGATTGTTTGAGCTCAGGAGTTCAAGACCAGCCTGAGCAAGAGCGAGACCCCATCTCTACTAAAAATAGAAAGAAATTAGCTGGACAACTAAAAATATATAGAAAAAATTAGCCGGACATGGTGGCGCATGCCTGTAGTCCCAGCTACTCAGGAGGGTGAGGCAGGAGGATCGCTTGAGCCCAGGAGTTTGAGGTTGCTGTGAGCTAAGCCGACGCCACGGAGACTCTGTCTCAAAAAAAAAAAAAATAAGTTCCAGGCAAAATATTTGACAGGGTTTAATATAAAAATTATTTTAGTTACCATGAAAATAAAATCATGTGGATGTAGTGTGTGGTGTCTGGAGCAGGCATTGAAATAAGGGATTTGGTGATCTCGGTTTCTGTTGTGACTCGACTTTAGACAAATCATTTAACTTCTTGAAGTCTCAGCTTTCTCGTCTGCAAAATATAAGAATTTCTCCACTTTCTCCCTCTTACAGGGTCAGGGGTAACGGTGATAGTGCTTGAGAACTGGCGTGTTACACAAGTGTTAACTAGGAATTGTCAGCACAAAGGCAACGAGTCAGATTCTCTCTCTTTTTTGCCTACTCCCCTGCATCTGTTTTAATTATATTCACTCCAGAGTTTTGATTGAGAAATGGTGGTTTCTCCTTGTTTTACTACTTGATTAACTTAAAATGTTGTCCTGAGTAATAGCGCCGTGTCTGGATGAGGGTTGTTAGAAGAGGAGGGATTGTGTAAATAATGCTTAGGTGACACTGTTGTGATAATTATGGCTTTTCGAAGATGAGTTTTATAGCTAGTCTTCAATTTTCCTGTCACTTTTTTCCTGGGCTCTCCCACTTAAGCAAACACATTTGTTACGTGGAGCTAGCTGTTTAGGGAACTAAATGCCGAGAGAAGTCAGTAGCTCTGTGATTCCACTTTTCATTCTCTGTGGCTAACTTTGCAGACCCCTCCAGAGTGCAAAGATTGCTCTGCCGCCTCCTCCGCTGCCCCCAGAAAGGATGTGAATGACTGAGGACAGCAGGAGGAAGGGGTAGCACATCTCCTGAATGCTGCGGTTTCCAACTCCAAGGAGTAGCTGTCCCTGGAGGAGAATGACCTGGAAGGCAGTACCGGATCCTGGGTGGCCAGAGGGGTCCCCCTACTCCACCCCTCCTTTCTGTGCCTGTACTTGGGGGACTCTGAGGGCAGGAGGTGACATGAAAGCAGAGGCCTCTTCTGCAGACGAGCGCCCAGCAGGGGTCTTTGAAATAAACTCTTGGGATGCCCAGGCTTTGTAGCTTTCCCGGGAGAGGAACTTGCTGTGTGTTTCACCACGTTGTTTTCCAGCTTACGTGTGTTCTCCAGCACTTAGTTTTAAGGGTCTTGAACGTCGGCTTCATTGTCGTCACTTTACTCACCAACTCAGTTAGAATCTAATTTCAGACAGAAATCAGCCAGTGAATTTTGTTAATGGATCTTTTGGAAGCTTTTAGAGTCAGCATTGGAAAAGACCTTGGAAGGTCGTCTCGTCCAGCCCTCTCACCTTCCAGATGAGAATCCCGACACCCAGAGAAGCTGAGCGCCTGGCCTGGGGTTACACAGTGAGCTCGTGGCAGAGCCAGGACTAGAACTCAGGGCTCTTTAAATACCTGGATATAGGGAAACATTGAGTGGTCATGTTAAAGCATGCGGAGTCAATAATACTTAGTAGATGTACTTTCTTTCAGTTTAGTCAGTTTATTTTCGAGGCTATGATATTGTCAAAATAATGAGTTGCATGGACCAAAACATCCTAATTTTATTACGTTTTTATGGTTGACTCCTGGTAAACCAGAATTCCCTTATGATGCCACCCTATTGAAAAGCTTCACACAATGCATTGGTTTACTTTTCTCAATGAGTGACCACAACTGAGTCTTTCTCAGATGTCAGGGAATCTTCCTGAGCCTTAAAATCATTCCACAACTGGTTACAGTTGTATAAGAGCATAGCTTCAGAGCATGGATTTGGCATGAACACAAGCCAGCAACTTCCCCTTCTCCTCACCACCATGAGCCTATTTAAAATATAATATTCCGGTTGTTTGAATTCTTCTTCGTGACCTTTAAAAGCTCTATTTGCTGTTACTTTATAGTTTTTGAGATGGAGTTGATGAATTTTGTGTAGTTCTGGAAAATCATGCAGTTTGCTGCTTTTACACCAGTTGCATTCTGATGCAGCAATGATTTGTTTTCTCTTTCCCTCTATTTTCACATCAGATTGATCACAGACACAGGCAAAATGTATGCTTGGCAGTGAGCTTTGCTTGGCTTGTTTACTTTCTCCCATTGTTAAAGTGGCTATGATCCAGCACTGGGTTCTTTGCTCCCTGTTGCGTTAGTGAAATGAGAGGGAGCTAAAATTCCAAGTTATTTCTAGAAGTATGACCATCATAGTAGAATATCCTTCACGTAGAAAATCTTAGTCACTCCCTCCTGATTATCCTGGCTAACATAACACCCCACTCCAGAGGACGACTAGCTGAGACTCCAAAAACCAGCCCCTAGCCCTCTTAGTTCCCACCGTTGAGAGGAAGAGAGAAACGAACCATGGAAAAATCACTGAGAGGATGGTTTTCTGTTTAATTCTGAATAGATTGTATCAAACACGGAAGACACGGTGTCACCGTTTATACATTTCCCCCAAGATTGTCTCTGTGCATGTGTATGTCTCAGCAAGTTCAGATTGTTTTGCACTCTAAAAACTGACAGCTTGTTGCTTTTTTTCCTGATATACCTTCTTGCATAACCGATCTCTCAGATGGTTGTGACATCATAGTCTGTATCACGACTGCCTCATTGGGCTTGCTGGTTCTGTCGGACCATAGAGAAGGCTCAGCTAGTTGCCATTTGGCATGTATTGCCTGAAGAACAGAGATAATAACGGAGGCAGAATGAAAACACTTCTTGTTAACAATACGGTGAAAGCTTGGAAAAGAAAACAATATTGCAAACACCACCTTACCGTGGGGAGGCTACCAGGAGTGGCAGGAAGAAAAGTGGGGCTTGCGGTTATGAGATGAGGTGTGAGTTTGGCCCTGTCCCAGACGTGGGACCTGGGCGAGTCATGCAACCCCGGGCATAAGTTTCTTCAATTGAAAAATGGGCACGGTGGGCGGGGGAGATGGGCACAGCAGTAATGGTGGGGACGTCTGCCTTACTCTGTGGTAGGCTGGATTTTGTCTGCATCCCTGGAACCTATGGTATGTTACCTAACATGGCAGAAGGGATGTTGTGGAAGTGGTTAGGTTAAGGATCTTGAACTGGTGAGACTGTCCTGCGTTATCTGGGTGGGCCAATGTAATCACGAGGGGCTTTATAAAAAAAAGGTAGAAGAGTCCGAGTTAGTAGTAGGAGCTGCGATGAGAGAAGCAGGAGGCTGAAGTAATGTGAGGCGGGGTCCATAAGTCAGAGAATGCAGGCGGCCACTAGATGCTAAAAGAGGCAAGGGGACAAATTCTCCCTTCAGAGCCTCCACAAGAAACCAGCCCTGCCAGCACCTTCCGTTGAGGCCGCAGGGGACTAATTTGAGACATCTGGCCTTCAGACCTGTGGGATAATAAGTTCATGTTGTTGTAAGCCACTCTTCCTGGTAATTTGTTACGGCAGCAATAGGAAACTAATACACTTACCTATCTTGTAATGGCTAAATGTGACATTGTATCTTTTATTTATAAATCTCAAAGTGCTATGGAGATGTTACTACTTTCAAAATGGACTTTTTTTTAATATTCATCTCGATTTCCAGGGTAAGGTGGTTACAGTAAGTCAGGACGACCAGGAGAATGATAATAAAGACTTCTTAATTAGGCAGTGAACAGATTGTGTCTGAAAATTTTAAACCCATGTTGTGGAATAATTCTTACTTGTGAAATTATTCCTAGTCATTAGCACCTGTGAGGCCCTTTTTAGGCAAGCAGGCAGGTGAGTGCCTTACCGTCCGCACCTGTGGGTCTCAACCCTGCATGCTCAGTAGAGGGACCTGGAGGGCTTTTAAAAGTTCTGATGCCCAGGCTGTGCCCCAGGACAATTAAATCAGAGCCCCTGGAAGTCAGAGCGGAGCGCCGGAATTTTTTTAAAGCTTCCCAGGTGACTGCAGCGTGCTGCTGAGGTTTGAGACCACCGCAGAGGTGTGGTGTCTGCTGAGTAAGATTACAAATCAGTTCTCTTTGAAGGCTGGCAATCTAGACGTTCTTTTGAGTTTGGGGGGGAAATGGTCTGTCCAGGAGTCTGTCTCGTGTCTTTCAAGGATATACACAGATCAGTTTATGAGCTATGGTGTTATTCTGGCACGAAATGCAAAAGTATTAGTTACCCAGCCCTCCTGAGCATGTGTAACAGATTGGTGCGCCCCGATGGCAGACACAATTTCAATCAGCCAAGACTTTTCTCCTTTTATACTCCAGAGGTTTTAAAAAAGCCATAGTGAGGGAGAGAAAAGGAAGATGTCTAGGTGTTCTCCTCAAAGGGTGAGTCCCACGAGAATTGATAAATGTTGTTTTTACTTATGTCCTATGTCCTTATGTCTCCAGTTTGGAGGAGAAAATAATCATTTTGAAATTTCTTCCTCTGGAACCACTGTTTCCAGAAGCCACAGCCTTTGAAAATTGCCATTGCTGCCTTCCTTGTATTCCCGGGTGTTCTGAGCAGAGATGTGCCTCTGTGGCAGGATCTGGGCTGCCTGTCACTGAGTGTGCCCTGGCCTTCGACAGCCAGTGACGTCATCTGCCTTATGTATGTCACAGGGATGCTATTGTAGATAAAATTGTTTTAATAAATCACAAGGTGCTGTGCAGATGTTGCTGTTATGTTTTCAGTGAGACTGCTGGGTGGAGGTTGAAAGATGACAGAAAGCCCACAGAATAAGCTTCTTATATTCAGATACTACTGATTAAGAACAGATGGGGTTTGATTTTTCTAGAAGTCTAAGGATTCTCTGATGACCAAGTAGAGGCACTGGCTCTAGTACCATGCAACTTCTTACTGGCTACTTAACCAATTGGGTTTAATTTTCTTAACTATAAATGGAAACATTAATACTTGGCTTTCTCAAGGTTGCCTTAGGTGAATTTGGGTGACTGGTTGACAGTCTGGATTCTATTGTCTTGGTTTAAATCTTGGCTCTGAAACTTACTGTCTGAGGGACTCTCCGGAAGTTATTTAACTTGTCTGTACCTCCAGTTCCTCATCTGTAAAATGGACTGAGATATCCTCCCATAGGGCTGTTGTAAGGATCAGACAAGGCGTAGAAAACTGGGCACAGTTCCTGGGTTTCTCACCATAGGCTCACCCTTGAAGGGGCAGCTCAGGAGTTTGCTAAGTGTTTTCTCTTCTTTTCCTTCCTCCCTCCTCCTCCCTTCAATAAACTGTTGGGCATCTACTATTGGTAGGAGATACACTGTAGATACAATGTTTATGCAAAGTGCACACTCTTGTCAAGAGCTTGAAAGATTTAAAGTTTGATTTACGACAACAATATGAAGTAAGGGCGGGGGAGGGACGGATTGGGTGAGTAAAGCCTATTGCTGATAGGTCAGAACTGTAAGACCTCAAATAGTTATTTGCACCAACCAGAGTCATGTCTTAACATGTGTCTTATAATTGTGGGTATCAGTGGATGATCTTGCAAGCTGATGCACCCAGTGGTCCTCTGGGGAGGGGCCATGGTTCTCTGGTCTGATGGCAGCACAGTCAATCATGTATCAAAGCAAACCCGGTGACTGGGCATTTCTGTATGCCCGGTGCTGTGCTAGCTTGTCGGGTACATGGTCCCTGCCTGGCTGCAGCCTCCTGAGTCTCTGGAGACCTCACGGCCTCAGGGCGAGGTACGTACAGTGCCAATGCTGGGTAGGAGCCTGAGTAAGCTTTCATCGGATCCCTGAGCTCAAAAAAGCATTTTGGATAAACTATAAAATCATGTATTTTTAACCCCCTGTTTTTACGGTAGTATTCAGAAAAAGGTTTACTTTGTTGTCATGAATTTATACCTTTTTCCTAAAAAAATGGTCCCAACTGAAATTCTCTTTTTCCAAGATTCCCTTAGTACAAAATTCTTATGCTCTAACCAAGTATATGTAGCTTGCGTCTGCCTGTTAGTAACTTGAATTTTTTTAGTGATTAGAGCTAGTAACCAAGTTTGGTGGTGATCATATTAGCCACTTGTGTTATTTTTAACTCTAATTTCCAAGAGTAGAAAGGAATTATTTTAAGGATATAGAATAATTCTAGAGAATGCTCAGAGAAATTTTGTTCTTTCACCAATTTTACTTAAAGCCACATATGAGAAGTGGTGAGCATTATGATGATGATAATGATAGCATTCTGCTTTCAAGTGATTATTCTGCGCCAGACAATATGCCAAGGGCTTTGCGCACATAGTCTCATTTTATCACCACGCAACCGTCTGAGGTGGCGCTTTCTTCGTTTTCTTATTTTACAGATGAGGGGCATTAAGGAATAACAAGGTTAGATGACTTGCCAAAGTTCAAACAAATTGTTGGTGGAAGGTCTGCCATTTGATTCCAGATGGATCTGACTTACGAATGCTTTCCACACTATTGCGTTATTGCCTTGGGCAAAATCCACAGTTAGCAGATTGGGAGAGAAAAGCCTCTAAAAGATACAGGAAGAATATATTAGCTAATTCACCCCAATTTGTCCCTGACAGGTTTGGATGAGGAGGCATCATATTTAGATATCTTAGAGATAGAAACACTGAGTGCTGAGAAGGAGAGTTGCCTCAGGTCACAAACCAGCTAATAGAACTTAACCTAGAAGCCAGGCGCTCCTCCACCTCATCGGGTGAAGACTCAGTGCACACAATTGCACGCTTTCAAATTAATTGATAGTGGAGAGATCCATTTTGTTTTGGGTAATCTGAAATCATAGGTTGAAGAATTTTCAGGCCAGGTGTGGTGGCTCACGCCTGTAATCCTAGCACTCTGGGAGGCTGAGGTGGGAGGATCGCTTGAGCTCAGGAGTTGGAGACCAGCCTGAGCAAGAGCGAGACCCCATCTCTACAAAAAATAGAAAAAAAAATAAGCCAGGTGTGGTGGTGTCCACCTGTAGTCCCAGCTACTCAGGAGACTGAGGCAGGAGGATCGCTCGAGATCAGGAGTGTGAGGTTGCAGTGAGCCATGATGATGCCACCACACTCTAGCTCAGGCGACAGAGTGAGATGCTGTCTCAAAAAAAAAAAAAAAAGAAAGAAAGAAAAAGAAAAAGCTGCCCAGGCTTTGGCATCAGCTCGGTGGTCAGTTTGGACAGGTTGCTTCACGCTCCTCGTGGCTGCAGGGAGGAGTGGGTGCTAATGGCACCTACAAAACTTTGCAGGTAATGGCTGAAAGTGCTTAGTGGCTAGCACTTAGGGCAATTTTGACATAACCTTAGGAAAGAGAGCCAGGTTCTCAGAAGTATAATTATGGGTTCAGGGAAATTCTTCAGGGTCAACCTCAAGGTAGCAAAAATGAAGATTTTCTAAAAAGGAAGCTCTCTGGCCATACCACATAGTAATTGGGTCTTGGTTTTTATGTGTTGAACACTGGAGACCATTTGCCGCGGCCAAGGGACTTTAGCGCTTAGGATATGAGCTGCTAACCCCACCTAGGGCAGAACTCCTGTGATGTTCCATCCATCTTCCCTCAACTGAGTGAGGAGGCCATAGCACAGGTGAGCACAGACTAGGCTTCCAAATCCCAGGGGATTAACAGCTGACAATGAGAAGGAAGGAAGGGAGGAATGCTTGTGGCCTCTGTCCAGGCTCCCCTGCCCTGTGCTGGGCAGGAGTCCAGGGTCTCCATTGGCTCGCAGGAGTGTGCTGGACATACCCCCATCTTCCCAGACCTCTGGGCAGCACCCCAGCCTTCTCACCCTCTGGCATCAGGTTGGGTTAGGCCACTGGCAGGAGACTGAAGGACGAGACAGAGAGTTCAGAGGACTTCCCTACTCCCCCAGCTTCTGCACCCCTCTGGGCCTGAGCCCCGTTGGTCCATCTGTGCATTAGCTGCTGCTGGGCAGGGCCTCTTCCATGGCTACCAGTTTCTACTGATTCTGGTCACAGCTGACATGCCCCCTCAGCCGCCTCAGTGCCAGGCTTTTCCTGGGCACCTCAACAGTACCCTTAACCCTGCCCAGACCTATATACAGTTCCGTCCGTAGGCTCTTTCCAAAGACTTCTTAGGAACGTAGCTGTGTCCAGCTTAGGCCACGCACAGATGGGGGTGCCCTGTGTGGTAAGCCTGTGGATGTTGCTTGCTGATCTGTTGACTGACTTCGGTTTTATTTAGGGGAATGCAATGGTAGTGGAGTGGTATTAATTTTTTTTTCGTTGGCTATATCCGACATACAAACTTAGAGCTTCTCGCTTAGGATATGGAATTGTTTAAACACGTAGCATAATCATTAATGGTTAGAAACATTGTGCAAGCAATGATATCTCTTGCAAAAATATTGAGAAACCTAGAAAACTGTAGCTGGTGTGGTGGGTCAGAGAGAGAGACGGGACAGAGTTAGAAAGAACCCGTTCTTCCCGCTAGCTCAGGCTGATGTGAGAGAAGCCCAGAGGCAATTTTGAGATTGAGTGTGTATGTGCCAGGCACACAGTTCTAGATGTTGGGAATGTGGCTCTGAATGAAACATACACGGGGCTTGTGTTCTGGGGAGACAGCTGGTGACTCCAAGCAAAAACAAATAGGTAGATTGGATCTTCCAAAATGTTAGGAGATGATCTGTGTCTGGAGAAAAGTAATCAAAGAAAGGGGAGAAGAGAGTGTTGGGAGATGCTGCAATTTGTAAAAAGGCAGTCGAGGAAGGTCTTCTTAAGAAAGTGGCATTTGAGCACAATCTTAAAGGAATGAAGAGGTAAAACACACCAGTACCTGAGAGGAGATTCCAGGCAGAGGGAGAGTGAGTGGGGAGGCCAGGCCATTCACTGAGGGGGTCGACCGTGCAAGGAGCAGGTTTGGGAGTGGATGGAGGGACGGGGTGCAGGGAGACCAAGAATTCCACTTTGGGCATATTAACTTCGGGACATCTGTGGGAAACCCTAGTGGTGATCTCTGTTGCGTGGCTATTGTCAATGTTTGGTAGTTTTAATTTTCAAATTATATCGCCTTTGGTGGTTTACTTTCTCTGAGGTGCGTTTTAAGAAAAAAAAATGTTTACACCATGGTTTTGGTAGTGATTTTGAGAGTAAGCCTCGGGGCAGAATATGCAATGCCTGTACTTTTCAGTGATGCAAAACCACTTCTGCATCGTTAACAGATTCAAGGACACTCGTGGGAATTTTTTTCTGAGCCGAGAGACATTTGCCACGGTTTTGCCAGCTCTGATTGTAATAATACCAAACCTTTTTCAGAGCAGAGCTGTGTGTTATGCAATGAAAGTTTCAAGTCAGCCACAAAAAGCAGACCCCATGCAAATAGAAACAGCACATTTCCCAAAGCCCTGATTTGCTTGTATGATAAAGTTTTGCTGTCCTTTTAGTTATATTTTTGCTTTTAAATGTTACTCTGGTACCTCTTTCTTTGCCTTTCTCTCCATTTCTTTCTATTAATTTATTTCTGAAAGTTCTGTTTTCTTGTTGGCAATCTTACAGTTGCTCCCAATAGTGAAGTTAGACTCTAAGTACAGGGAAAGAGCACCAGAGTTTGTTGAGCATCTATTGTGTGCACTACAGGGCTGGATACCTGGCTAGTTACCACAATTTGATCCTAAAAACAATATTTTGAGGTAGACATGATCGTTCCTGAATTACAGATGTAGAAGCAGATACTCAGTAAATTTAACTGACTTGCATAAGCCTTTGTACTGGTCGGTAACAAGAACGGAGGTTCCAGTTTGGACTAGTGAATTTCCAATTTGGGCCTCGAACCTGCTCAAGCAGAGCTCCCTCTTTGGGCAGTTTAGTGCTTCTAGATGTTAGTGCATCTCTTTGTCTGGCTTTCTTACCATGGAAGAGAGGGGAGCAGTATTAGTATTTCTGTGCCTGGTGCTTCTTTCATACACAGTTGTATAAGTTCACTGGAATGTACAGAACACCTGTTGTGTGCCAAGTGTTTTCTCAGCGCAGGGTAGGTGGCAGCAAGTACTCATGGGGCTTAGTCTCTAGCAAACATTTGATAAGGAATTACATGGGAGAAGACTGCGAGGAAAGGAAGGAGGAGGGGTCAGCGAGCGTGCTTCAGTAAGTTTGGGACCACCACCTTTCCCCCTCGCCTCAGCCCCTAAGCCACAGAATTGTCCAGGCCGTGGTGGAAGGAGGCAGGGAAGAAAGTCTCGGCAGCAGAAGCAGCATGAACGGAGGCCTGAAGTGGCAACGAGATTGGAATGGATGAGATCGCACAGGCATCGAGGGTAGGAGGAGATGGGAGATGAGAAGGGAGCCTACTATTTAGTAATAAGTGACGGTTGTGCCTTTGACTCTTTATTTCATGATTCCATTACAGCTCTCCAAGATAGTTTTTTGGGGATTTTTTTTTTTTTGAAAGAAAGATTGGGGAAAAGGCAAGAACAAGAGACAGCATCATTGTATCAAGAATCATAAAGTGTGCGTCTTTGTCCTTTGAGGCTGCTATAACAAAATACCATAGACTGCTTGGCTTATAAACAACAGAAATTTATTTCTCACAGTTCTGGATGCTGGGAAGTCCAAGATCAAAGCAGATTTGGTGTCTGGTGAGGGCCTGTTTCCTGGTTCATAAATGGCACCTTTTAGCTGTGTCCTCAGATGGTGGAAAGAGGTGAAAGAGCTTCCTTGGGTTTTTTTCTTTTTTTTTTTTTTTTTTTGAGACAGAGTCTCACTCTCTTGCCTGGGGTGAGTGCCGTGGCCTCAGCCTAGCTCACAGCAACCTCAAACTCCTGGGCTCAAGCAATCCTACTGTCTCAGCCTCCTGAGTAGCTGGGACCACAGGCATGCGCCACCATACCCGGCTAATTTTTTCTACATATATTTTTAGCTGTCCAATTAATTTCTTTCCATTTTTTGATAGAGACGGGGTCTCGCTCTTGCTCAGGCTGGTCTCGAACTCCTGAGCTCAGAACGATCCTCCCGCCTCGGCCTCCCAGAGTGCTAGGATTATAGGTGTGAGCCACCGCCCCTGGCCCCTTGGGTTTATTTTATAAGGGCATTAACCCCATTCATGAGGACTCAGCCCTGGTGACCTAATCACCTCCTCAAAGCCCCACCTCCTAATACCTTCACATTGGGGATTAGGTTTCAGCAGATGTATTTCGGGGGGACATACATGTGGAGGCCATAGCAGTGAGCATTGGCTAAATTTTTGGCTCAAGTTCATCAAATGAAAGTGATTATTAAAAGGGAGGTTTTAATCGGGAGTACTGTCATTCAGGCTGCCTCTGCTAAGAGAAGTCTACCCATTGAAGAGTGGGGATTGCGAGCGTATTATAGGGTAGCCATCCATAGCCTTGTTTTGGTGGAGGATTGACTTCACATAAACTCAGGGATGTCTTAAGGTATGAGTGTAGCTACCCATTTAAAATGAAATGATATATTATAAAAACTTTTCAAAACCTGCTTTCAAGAAAGCAAACTTTTTGACTATAAACTTCAGACTTCCACGCCTAACTAGAAGAAAGATCGATGTCTTCTAGCACAAAAGCTCCTAGGTGGCCAGGTGCGTTTGAGCAGCAGCCTGAGTGGTAGGCCCCACATGCCCAGCTGGCACGGGCCAGTGCGTGGGCTTGGTGAGAGGTCTGGCACTCTGAGCTGTTTTCATTGTTTTATTGGGGTTTTACCTGAGATCCCTAACATTTCCCTTCTTTCATAGCACAGCCAAAACTGTCACCTCTACAGATGAATAAGAAAATTATCCTAACTCAGCCTCCCTACTTGTATAAAAATCCTACAGTGGCACCAACGCCTGCAGTCCTAGTGTCTACTTATGGCCCTTGGGAGGAAGAGAGGGAATAGAATGAATGAAATAGGCTCTTTGTTACTTGCCCTACATAAATTGTTAATCACTAGGGTAAGTAGGTGAATAAATGTCTTTTTTGCAAGGCCATCGTGAATATCCAAAGGTCATCAGAGCCTTTAAAAACTAGGTTGAAATGCATTTTGCACATTCTCTTGATAAATCAAGTTTCATTGCATCTTATCGCCCTCATTATAAATACAGATTTTAAGCACATATGACCTGTAGACCCATGTTCTTATTGCTTTTACTCTCTCATAACCCCCGGAGTTATTGAGTAGATAAAAGGTGAATAATACATTAGCCTATTTGTGCTCGTGATTTCAAAAAGTAAGCTTATCTTTTAGATCAGAAATGCTCCTCTGAGTATCCTATAGTCCCAAATATGTTTCTTGCACACAAACAACAATACCAACAACCACATGAAAGCACCAAAGCCGGTGGACTCGTTCTTCCAGGTGGAGGGAATGAATGGTTTCCTTGTGCCATGGCAAAGGATGGCAGTAGGGTTCGGTTTTTATGAGTCCCCAGTATTCTGTTTCTCATAAGTCCTCTCAGGTTAGTTGTTTGAGATTTTATAAAGGAGATTTGTTCATGAATTTGACTTTGGCTTTCATATAAAATGATAAGCATCATTTGTGCCTTTCAGAGTAAAACTTTTGCTTTTTAGCCACCTAGGTGCTGTAGGGTTTTTTCTCTTTATTGTTTATTTTTTTCCTTGGTTATTTATTTTTATTGTGGCAAAATACATATAACATAAAATTAGCCATCTTAACCACTTTTAAGTGTATAGTTCATGGTAGTAAATACTTTCATAATGTTGGACAACCATCATTACCGTCCATCTCCGTAACGTTTTTCATCTTGTAAAATTGAAACTCTGTACACATTAAATAATAATTCCTCATTGCTCTTCTCCCCAGCCGCTGCAACCATCGTTCTACTTTCTGTCTCTATGATTGTGATTCTGTACCACATACAAGTGGAATCATAGAGAATTTGACTTTTTATGACTGGCTAATTTCACTTAGCATAATGCCCTCAAGATTCGTCCATGTTGTAATGTGTCAAAATTCCCTGCTGTTTTAAGGCTGAATAATATTCCGTTATATGGATAATACCACATTTTGCTTATCCATTCACCTGTCTGTGGATACTTGGGTGTTTTCATGTTTTAGCTGTTATAAATAATATCGCTATGAACATGGATGTACAAATATCTCTTCAAGACCCTGCTTTTAGTTCTTTTGGGTATAAACCCAAAAGTGGAATTGCTGGATAACATGGTAATTCCCTTTTTAATTTTTTGAGGAACTGCCATACTGTTTTCCACAACGGTTGGTGCTACAGGTTTTTAAACAATAGTCAACAATCCTAAAAAATGTTAGTATCTAATTTGGTGAGCTTTGAGAAACCAGTGAAAGTGGCTAGAAACACACCATTGACCTAAGTCATTTCTGGTGAGAGCTGGCTTTTCTCTAGGGTGTCCATGGTTAGAAAAGAAAATAGTTTTCTCAGTCACTCAGCAACGGTTGTTGAGGTACTCTTGGTACATGACCGGCATGCTCAAATCTTTCCCCCAGAGTAGGTTGGCAAGCACCTGGCCAGGTCTGAACTTTCAAATTCAGGGCACTAGGGAAAGAAACTCCATGTAAACCACTTCCATTCTGTGCACTCATGTTGCTGTGGTTGAAGGGGTTGCCAACTCCAGTCATGAAACAGGAAGAGACTCAGCAAAGCTCACCCACAACGGCGCTCAGTAGTCAAGCATTTGACCTCTTGGCCATGAAGAGAGAGGCTGGAGAAGAGCCTTGTGCTGGTCCTAATTTATGTGAAAACAAGTATCCAGAGAAACAAAGCCCTTATGACCATTGGCATGAGTGTGACAGCTGCCAGGCTTGTTCAAGCAATGACAGCGGCCTCCAGAAGAGAAATGGGCCACTGGGAATGCAAAAGAATGTGTTCAGCTTTGTGGTATGTGATGTGTGGTCAGCTGTCAATTAATAGAACTGTGAGTTAGAAAACTAGGCCACAAAGGGTCATTCAGGAAATGTGTATAATATGGAGTTATTCTGACTGTCGTGTCAGCTGGAAAATGGAACAAGGGGTTGTTGATAACAAATTGTTCAGTAGGAAAAAATGTAATAAGTGGAATTGCTGGTTAAGAAAATAACAAAGCGAATACGATAAACTTGTGGTGAAAATAAATGTGAACCCTTAAAAAATTCAGAACTGACTTTAGTTTTGTGATTGGCTATTATATTCCTTGTGCTAGCTTTAAAGTGAAAACTTTTAGTGTAGCCCTGGAGTCAAATGCAACCCATCTCTTGTTTTTATAAGTAAAAACAAGTATTTCCATTTATTATGTATTGTCTACAGCTGCACCCTGCTATAATGGCAGAGTTGGGTAGGTGTAACAGATAACTGTATGGCCCACAAAAGCCTAAAATATTACCATCTGTTTCTGTATAAAAAAGTGGTTGACCCCGTTTTAGAACCTTGCCACTAAAAACAGCATTGGTGATTCATTGGCACATTGGCCTAAGACCAGTTCTTCACCGGGGGCTTCAGTGATTGGACTTCATGAAATCATACACACAATTCTGTTTGTGCACAAATGCATATTTCTCTGCATCTCTATCTCCTCAGGGGGAGAGGGGTCTGTACCACTCATCACTTTCTCAAGAGTGATTCGTAATTTTAAAGAATTAAGCATCACTAGGCTAGAAAGGGAAGCTCTGACTGAGAATGGACTCGTGTTTGAAACAACGGTCACGAAGACCTCACTTCTCTACACCAAAAATAGTCAGAGCCAGCTCAAGCTCATTTATTTATTTTCTTAAATAAAGAATATGGATTTGCAGCACAGCACAGTGGTGGAATGTGTCACTTGGTAACTATTATTAATGGATAAGGGACTATTTCATGCATATTGGTTCCTCGAGCCTTAATAGCTAGTGTCATATCACATTGCAGTCTGGAGATATTTATTATTGTTCCTCTCCCACCTTGGAAAAGTGAACGCTGTGATATTCAAAGTTTTAGGCCTTGTGGTGTCTTTTTATGGGAAACTGGAAATCACCGCTAGTTAGCCTGACAATGTTATTAAACATCCCTCATGCATGGAACTGTGTAGGAATTTCTAAAAGGCAGAAGACAGAATCTAAAACGGGTTGAGTGTGACTTCTGATCACCTTTCCCATGAGCGGCTGTTCCATGTTTCCGTGGGTCTTTCTCACCCCTCACCAGTCTCCTGCAGGAAGTAGTAGGAACTGGAAGATTTATATGTGATCTCAGGTTAGCCAGGTGGACAGGTGCTTCTGGAGATGGAAGTTGGGCACAACAATAGAGGGAGAAGTAACAATGGTGCTTTTAGAAAACTGAGGTTTCAGAGGTAGAGAAAGGAAAGAAGGTCAGAAACGCAGGACCAACTGAGGAGAATGAACCTTGGGATCAAAATGCCACCCCCACAAACCTAAAAAGGTACATGTCACTTTGCTACACTATTTATCTATTAGAGATTAATGTAGAGAAAGATGGACTGTCACTGTTAAAAATATAAATCCTTTTTGGTGCTATGTTCCAATGGGAGAATTCTCCTCTGGAACAGATAGGTTGAAACAAATAGGTCCCTGGGTGCTAAGCCTGTGCCATTCTGGGTCCCGGGTTCTGGGAGCTGGACTAGAATTGTGCAAGGGGCAGGACACTTCTCAGGCTGCCTGGGGCCCAAGGACTCTGAAAGTCCATCTATGAAGCCTGAAGTTAGAAGCAGACACACAGAGTGGTACGGCAGGATGATGCACTCGGGTGGAACTAGGCTTTGGAACAAGAGAAGGACCTCTGAGAGCCAGAGCACCTCTCCCGCATCCCCTGCGCTGTAGCCACAGCCCCTGCGGTTGTGGGTTATAAGGAAAAGACAGACCAGGATGCTGGGAGATTTTACTGATGTTGAAGCTTGCCTGCTTCATGGGAACCAGACTTTACACATTGTCTTAGTCCGTTAGGACTAGGACTATAACAAAATACCCTAGTCCAGGTGGTGCATAAACAACAGAAACTTATTTCTCACAGTTCTAGAGGCTGGGAAGTCCGAGATCAAGGTGTCAGCAGATCCAGTGTCTGGTGAGGGCCTGTTTCTTGGTTCATAGACAACTTTTCTTGCTGTGTCCTCACATGGGAGAAGGGGTCAACAAGCTCCCTTGGGCCTTTTTTATATCAGTGCTAATCTCTAGCCCTCATGATTTAATCACCCCCAAAGGCCCCACCTCCTAACACCATCACTTTGGGGGATAGAACTTCAACATACAAATTTGGGGGGGACACAAACATTCAGAACATAGCAGACATTTCCATTAGGTCTCTTTTTTATTTGGCCAGCACCGGCCAAACCAGGGACAGTTTCAGCATCAAAATAACTATAGCAGTAATAGGTTATAACTCCCCTGAGTAATATAAAATCCGTGCGTCCATGTCACTATAAACGAATGCTAAATAAATAAATGAGAATATTCTACCTTCAACAGAATGCCAACTAATAAATGTAGAAGAAAGAATGGGATTTAAAAAAAAAATCATCGGCTAGTGCGGTGGCTCACGCCTGTAATCCGAGCACTCTGGGAGGCCAAGGTAGGAGGATCGCTTGAGCTCATGAGTTCGAGAGCAGCCTGAGCAAGAGCGAGACCCCGTCTCTACTAAAAATAGGAAAATTATTCAGGCATCGTGGCACGCTCCTGTAGTCCCCTACTCAGGAGACTGAGGCAAGAGGATCACTTGAGCCCAGGAGTTTGAGGCTGCTGTGAGCTATGATGATGCCACTGCACTCTACTCAGGGTGACAGAGTGAGACTTTGTCTCAAAAAAAAAAGACTTGGACCTTATATAACTTTAGCAAACAGGTTAATGAAGACAGGGAGGATTTTAACTTAAAAAAAAAAAATCGTCATTTGGCAATCATCACTGGCAAGATATTTTAAAGAATGCTAAAATTAGTGGGCAAAGTTTGATGAGGAATAGGATATTTATATAGCTCAGGGTATTACTCCCCAAAATACTTATAAAATACAAAGGGAGGAGGAGAAACCAAGGAGGCACAGTGATCAAAGTTAACACAACCACCTGCTAGGATGGAATGGGAAAATTACAGCATCGCTTCTGTAATATCGTCCTCCCTCTCCCCCCGCCCAAAAAACACCAAAGTATAACCTGAATCTATTCATGTGAAAACGTCAGACAAACAGACATTGAGGGATAGTTTATGAAATAACTTCTGGTAATCTTCACAACTATCAAGGTTATAAAAGTCAAGGAAAGACTAAGTAACTCTTCCAGATTGCAGAAGACTAAAGGAACGTAACCAGTCAATGCAGCACGTGATCTGATCTTGACTCTGTTCCATTGCATGATGAGAAGGACATTTAGCGAAATTTGGATGGGATCTGTGGTGTACCAAGGTTAATTTCCTGATTTTAACGGTCGTACTGCAGTTACGTAGGAAATACTCTCAGTGTATGGAGGTAATGGGACCTCAGATCTACAGCTTCCTATCGAATGGTTGGAGGGGGAAAGTTATTTGTTTTTTGCAACAAAGTGGGGTCCAGTGGGTAATCGTTATGTTTATGGAAGTCTCGGAGATGATGGCAAAGTTCTGCTCAGGTTGCGTAAGTATGAGGAAGGTGAGAGTGACTTGGCAGATTGTAATATATTTTGCAGCGAAGCAGGTTCCAACAGGGACAAGGAGGGAGAGAGAACAGATGGGATGTGCTGTCGTCAGCTTAGGGTAAAGGAGCATCAACCCACAAAAGGAAGGAGTACATGGGAGTCAAGAAGTCGAGTCGTGAGAAAAGGCTGGGGAAGATTTTGACAGCTCTGAATGTAGAGGTGCAAGCTGGGCCTCGAGTGGGCCTTGAAAGGCAGACGTGCATCAATTGATCGATCGGTGAGCGCTGCACTTTGCCAGCCCTCCGGTGCCATCCAGGTAAACAGCAGCTCTTCCCACTGTTCCCAGTCGTGGATGTCAGTGCTACCTGGAGACACTCTGTAGCTATCTATAGATGCTTTGGGGCCAAGTTGTGGGGGCCGCCAAGGACTTCAGAAGGATTACAACAGTTCATTGTAGAAAGAGAGATTGGTTTAAGCTCACACTGAGGTCCATTTCATTGAATCTTGGTTCTCTGTGATTCATTTCCGCTAATGCTAGAGAAAATCAGGCTGGCTCCAAGTACAGGTCCAAAATGTGAGGATTTAAGTATCACTCCTCTGTCTTTGGTTTTAAGGCTGATCTTTGGAGTCTTTTGTGATTGCTGCTCTGGTCCCTTGAGCACGCCAAAGCAAATGAGAAGCCGAAAGAGGAGTCTGAAATTGAATTATAGGATTGTTTGTGTTTCATATTAATTTAATTCACCAAAGGATATGAATGCCTAGCATGTGCTTAGATGCTGCAGTTTACAAAGATAAAGAACATGTGTTTCCTGCTCTAGAGGAAACAAAGTCTGGTGGGGATGAGAATTGCGAACGAACAAGTAATTATAAGGCAGCATGGGAATCATTTAATAGGGGCTGATGAAGGGCTGGGGAACGTGAGGGTGCAGAAGGAGCCTCCAACTTTGTATAGCGGGGAGGGAAGCCTTCAAGTCGGAGGAACTGTGTGCACGTTTCTTCAAAGACAGGCACAGAGGGGAGGAACCAGAGGTTGGAGGGTGTGCAGAGCCTGGGGCATGTGGGGGTAGGAGATGGGGCTTGGGTACTGTCAGAGCCAGATCCCCAAGGACCTTGTGTGCCACCCCCGAAAAATTCTGGAGGAAAGAGTATGTTTGTGTGCTGTGAGCCAGGACGTCTGCTAGACACTTCACTTGTGCAAAATAGAATTTTAATCAAGAAAAGCACAAAGTTAGGAAGCTTTATTTTTGTGGATCCTCACACACGTTATTTAAAGGGTGATTGGCAGCTTTTCTAGAAATGTGAGAGGCTTACTAACCCTGTTTTGAGGCTTTCTCTAACCAAGAATCTTAGAAATAAAAGGAATAACTGAGCAGGTGGGATGGACATGATCTGTATGAGGTATTTTGTTACGTGGGAACGCAGGTGAGCCTGTAGTAAATCTACAGAAAGGTGGAGAGAGTGGTACAAAGTCACCAGTCTTAACATTTTGCCACATTTTCAGACATCATGACGTGTCACCCAGGAATATGTCCAGCATGTATCTCCCGAGAATGAGAACATTCTCCTGCATGATCACAACTCCATTACCACACCCAGGAAATCCACCATTAATTCAATAATATCAGCTGATATACAGTTCATATTTAAAAATGCCTTTTATTGCTGTGGCTTTTTTGCCCCCTGAATCCTGGATCTCATTGTGGTTTGTGCATTATATTTGGTTTCTTTGTCTCTTTAGTCTCTCATAATCTAGAACAATCTCCTTGCTTTTCATTTTCCTTTCCATGAACATTGACAATTTTGAGAAGTCAATACCACTCTGACGCGTCTCATCCCCTCATGACTAGATGCAAGATGACTATTTTGGCATGATACTCCATAAGTGATGTTGTGTTCTTCCCGTTGCATCATCTCACGAAGTATGATGTCAGTCTCCTACACTATTGAGGATGCTAAACTTGATCTTTGGTTAAGGTGATCTCTGCCAGATCCCTCCATTTTAAAGATAACTTTTCTCTTTATCATTTAATAAGCAATCCATGAGCTGATACTCTGAGACTTGTAAATATCCTGTCTTTCAAAACCATTTCACCCAATGATTTTAGCATCTATGGATGATCTTTGCCTAAATAAGTCACTACATTGGAAATGGCAAAGTGGTGTTTTTTAAAAAATTTAGTCGTTTTTAATGTGTAAGCTAGCATTCATCAGTTCAAAAAGAAAAATATCCCCCTCTAGATTTCTCCGTTTCTTCCCCCATCACTTTTTTTCCCTTCAAGTGTCACGATGGAGTCATGGATTCTTTTTTTAATTCAATGTCTTATAAAACATCACCATCTGTCTAAATTGGATGGCTTAAACAACAAGCATTTATTTCTCACTGTTTTGAAAGCTGAAAAGTCTGAGATCAAGGTGCTGATATGGTCAGGTTCTGGTGAGGATCCAAGAAGGATGCAGCCTTCTTGCTGTATCCACTTGGCAGGAGAAAGAGAGGGCTCTGATCTTTTCCTCTTCTCATAATGGCACTAATCCCATTGTGGGGCTCTTCCTTCCTGACCTCATCTAAACCTAATCACCTCCCAAAAGCCTCACCTTCAAGTGCCATCACATTAGGGGTTAGGGCTTCAACGTATGAGTTTGGGAGCAGGGGTTGGCGGGGACACAAACATTCAGTCTATAGCACCATTATTGTTTTTGATGTTCAAATGTTGCCAGATTTGGCCACTGCGCTGCAAATTGGCTCCTGGCTCCAGACCTGAAATCAACCATTTCTTAAAGTATCTCAGGGTTTTTTGTTTTTGTTTTTTTTTAAACTGAGAAATGGTATTTAGAAACCAAGATATAGGAACTAAGTGTGCTCATTGTTACTGGACTGCATCGTTTCTAGACCTTTCAGTTGAAAAGCTTAGAATATATATATATATAAAATTTTAAATCACAAGTGTAATCTGATGGTTCCAATTTAAATTCAACACAACTATGTTCCTTCTCGCCTTCCCATATTCTAATATTTTTCTCTCTCCTTCCACAGTAAGGAAGCCTTGCTTTCTGACAGCATCAATACAATTGCTTATTTCTTTTAGCATATAGTATACACAAAATAGTTTCAGGATTACTACTACACTTGCATCAAAACCAATACCAGCAACAAACCAACTAACTAAAGTTCAAGACTGCTTTGCGGTTATTATTATTATTATTAACAAATAAATTAAGGGTGTATAGAGTGCTTGTGTTCAAATGTTACTTCAGTGTGGTTCCATTATCAAATTGAATTCAGTTTACATGTTTCTGTTTGTATTTAATTTTAGGGTTGGATTTGGTTCATCCTTTTTAATTTAATTTATTATTATTTTTGATATGAAACATTTACATGGCTCAAAAGTCACAAATTCATGCATTGAAAGAGGTTCATTCCCATGCCAGCTCTTCTGCGTTCCCACCTCTCCCCTTATTGGTGACCCATTACCTTGATTGGTTTGTTCTTTCTATATCTATTTTTGTAAAAATAAACAAATATATAGTCTTACTCTTTCACCTCGCTTTTTTTCTCTTGACAGTATAACCTGCTGTTATTCCATAGCTATTCATAAACATCTTCCTCATTCTTTTTTAGAAACACATACTGCTCTATCAGGTGGATAGAGTTAGTTTAATCCGTTTCCTTTGGATAGGAATTTAGACTTTTTCCTCCAGCGTATTGCTATTGCAAGTAACAGTGAGATGAATTACCTTGTGAATATATTATTTGCTGTCCATACCAGAACTGTATTTTCAGAATGCATACGTACAAGTGGAATTGCTGTGTCAAAAGGTAAAATCATATTTAGCTTTATTAGATAATGCCACATTCCCCTCAGACCATTTTGTTCTCACAACGGCAATTTCAAGAGTGCCTGTTTTGGGGTAGATTGTTTATTTAGAGCTCTTTTTAGTTAGAATAAGGAATTATCAGTGGCTCTCAACCCTCAATTGACATGGGAATCACCCAAGGGAGACTTTTCTTTTTGCAGATCTTTCCATGAGGACCTTACCCCTAGACGCTAATGTATCAGGTTTTCAGTGGACATCATGAAGCATGGATTCAAGTTATTTTGTAGAAGTACTACAAAACTTTGTAGAAGTTTAGTCACCTACCCAGTAATTCTTTCCTTTGACTGACCTGCCATTCTGCGAGGAGGTAAAATAAAATCATACTGATTATACATGAATCTTATCATACTCATGATTTCTGAATTGCCTACAAATACTGGTGATCATATATCCTTTTTTTTTTTTTTCTGAGACGGATTCTTGCTCTGTTGTCCTGGGCTAGGGTGTCATGGTGTCAGCCTAGCTCGCAGCAACCTCAAACTCCTGGGCTCAAGCGATTCTCCTGCCTCAGCCTCCTGCGTTAGTGGGACTACAGGCACGTATCACCACGCCTGACTAATTTTTAATATTTTTCATTGCCCAGCTAGTTTTTTCTATTTTTAGTAGAGATGGGGTCTCAATCTTGCTCAGGCTGGTCTCGAACTTCTGAGCTCAAGCAATCATCCCACCTCGGCCTCCCAGAGTGCTAGGATTACAGGCCAGAGCCACCTTGCCTGGCCAATATATCCTTAATTTTTCAAAACTGGCCTGATTTCAATTAGTTTTCATCCATTCTGTAAGCATTTATTGATCACTTACTACTGAGAGCCAGTCATTGTCCAGGTATTGAAGAAAGAATATGAGACAGACCAGATTCCTGTCCTTAGGGTCTTGTTTCTAGCTGAGGGAGATGCAAGTAAATAAGAGTCCTTGGAGCCCCTCAGTTGGCCAAATGCTGGGTGTGTGTGTAGGTCATTGCCCTTAAGAAACTCACTTTCCAGTGGGGGAGACAAGTAGACAGAATATGAGCATTCTAGAAATGAATCCTAGGAGAACATAGAAGCAACATCTAACCCGGCTGGAGGGACAAGGGAAGGCTTCTTGGAGGCGGGGATAAGACACTGGGGCTGAATTTTTCTAGACCAAAGAAGGGAAGGACAGCATCCCAAGCTAAGAGAATGAAAAGCTTAGTGATGAGAGAGGCATATTGCTTTTAGAGAAGTGCAAGTGATTCAGAGTTCCTGGAGTATGGGATTCAAGGCAGGACATAACAAAAATAAAATTGGACAACTAACCAGTGGCCTCATCTTTTGCTCCAGTGTCTGGTGCCTGGGAGGGACTCAATAAATCACTGGGTGGTTGATTGAATGAATGATGACTTGCTGATTTGTGGAACAGAGCAGTTTTGCATTAGCTTTTTGCTGACCACACTCGTAATTAAAGGAGTTGGTGTTCCCAGTGTATTTGATAATTTTATCTTGTGGATAAAACTGATTTTTTTTTTTTTTTTTACACAATCAGATTATGAAAGTAGCCGTAATTGAGAGAGGTGACCTTCAGTGATATATTGCCCCATTCTAGATTTAGGGACAGAAAGAAAAATCTCTTCAAATTGTTATCACTGATGTTCTTGTCTCTTTATCTGCTTATTATAATCCAGCTTCAGGGATAGATGACATTTTAAAAATGCATAGTCCCTTTGGTCCCGAGAGCCCTTGTAATGTTTCCCATCAGCTAAAGAAAAACAAACAGATGAGACTAGCAGACGGCCCTGGTGTTCAGTTATGCTAGCTCCAGAATCACTTCCTCAGGAAATCATGTTTGTGTGTGTGTCTGTGGTTCCGCGGTCTCATTGATATTTCATTAGATGGAAATATAGAGGAGTTTCGACAATTAAAATGATCATTTGAAGGGCGGGAGTTCCTGGCGGAAGGTGGAATTGGATTTGCAGTCCTAGCAATGGGACACTGTGAACCACCTTAGATTTGAGTATTTCTTTGAGGCTTTGCGACCTCCTCCCTCTTTCTGATGCAGGTTAAATTTGACCTTGTTTTATTTTATGTTACTCAATAACTTGAGAGCATTAGAGAATTATTTTCTGAAATAGACTGGCTGTCTCAATAAACCAATTTAATCTGATTCTTGTGACCTACATCAGCTAATGGTTTGTGAGAAATCTATTTTCATTTAAATCTGTGTTTGTTGTTTTACTCCCGTTATTGCCACATCTCTGTGAAAGGCAGCAGAATATGCATAAAGCAGGGAGATAATTATTTTCTCTGTTGGTAAAAGTCTGTGGATTTTAGTAGAAGCATAGACTCAGGAATGGGAGGAAGTATGCTGTCATTGCTTAATTGCAGTGACAGAAACCATGCCTTACCATTTCTTCTGCTTTGATAAATATCTTGAATTAAGCAGATATAGATTTATCATGTTGTTATAGATACGCGTAAAATGGGAACAGCTGACAAAAGCTACAGCAATGTCTCCGTATGGAGTGAAGGTAATGATATACCAAGTGGCAAAAAGTATTATCATCAGATTACTATTTGGTGATTAAAAACACACTCTTGGTATCCGGCAAGACCTAATGATACAGGTGGGCTCTAAATATAGGGTGGCTTCTAAAATCCTATCAATTTTTTTAAATGATTTTCTACTTACAAAATGCATGCTTGTTAAGTCAGGCTGTTTTTTTGAATTCATAGGTAGAATTTGGGTAATTTAAAAAAAATATTAACTTACTGTTTTTAGATACTCTTTGTGACTATTCTGAGAAAGATAAATTAGAATATTTTTCACAAAGGAAAGCTGAAACTCAACAAGTTATTGGTGGATTAAACAGGATTAATTCAATAGGGTATGCATGAGTATGTGGGAAATATTTTTTGCTTTACTGAATGGGATAGCAGTTTTCACCAAATGAGACTCAATTACTTAACTAACATTATTAGCTTAGGCAAATAAATATTTTGTTCTGTAAAAATAGATATTTTTATGTTTTAAGTCGTTTTAGCTAAGCAGTATATGTATACATATGTAAAGAAAGCAAAAATGAAATATCCACATTATGTGAACAAATAATACAGACTTTCCTACTTGTGCAAATCCAAAATGCTTTAGGATGAATTCACTCTAATAACAACAACAAAAATCCTTTTGTGTTGATAGAAATTACTATTAATTTCTTGATCATTACCAATTAATTCAGATGTTTGAGTGACTCTTAATAGTTTAAAAGTATGACTTCAATGTTTTACTTCCCCTAAAAACGAATACATTTGATGTTATGAAGGATAATTTCAATGACTATAACAAAACCAGCTTACGGCTTAGGAATTGTGTCTCTTAGTTTCAAGAAAATGAATTGG